>NW_017731677.1:985154-1026988 GCF_001890085.2 Hipposideros armiger
ACAGCTCTGATGGCCATTCCAGAAAGAGTTCCAAAATTGCTTTGAAGGGTGGACTAGGTGCTGGCATCGGTGCATAGCTTCCCAAGGGGAGTACTTCAAAGGTGACCATAGTGATGATATTCAGCAATGAGGTATGTAGCACTTTTTCTAGGATGAGTTCACGAACTTAATTGTGCAACCTCGTAGATATAATTATACTCCCATGAGAAAGCAAGCAAGGGGGAGGGAGAGAAAGTCAATAAAACCAGTCTCATGGGGTTATATTCATGGCAGCATTTAGGCATATATTTTTTTATTCACTAAATATTTACTGAATACCGAATACGAGTATGTGCCAAGCCCTCTTCTAGATACAGCATACCATGAGGACAGAGTGGCTCCTTCCACATAACTTCCGGTGTCACCAGAGGCACTTTCCTTATGATTTCAACCATTAGAGTAAATGGAAACTGCCCATTTTCCTCACATTTTCTCTAACACCACCTATGCACTGTTTGCCATTTTAGTATAATAATCATATTCTCATAAAATGCTACTGTGACTAGTAATTGTAGGTTAACTGAAAAAGTTGAGCTAAAACAGGAACCATAAACATAATACATGAGTCCCTTGAACATTTAAATCCATTTAAAATATATTAAGGTGAATTGATTCCTAATATTTTAATGTGTGGTCAAAGCCTTTTCTATTTTGAGCATGTGTCTGCTAAAGCATAATGCTCAAGTGAATTACAAACACATTTCAAAATATTCTTTGGGGCTTGCTGCAAAAGAAGTAGCTCCAAAGAATACCAGGACAGATATTTATTTAGGGGTAAGGGTCATATTTAGTGGGGAAAAGGGGGCTGCTAGATACACATTCTAGACAAAGTATAAAAAAGGGATGCCTATTTCAAAGTGTAAGGCTAGTCACAAAATTGGTTGCAAGCTGGGTTAGTCTGCTTTTGTTGCGATAATAACATGTAACAAACATCAGAAACTCAGTGGCTTCCGCAGCACCTAGCTGACTCTTCCTCGTCAGGGTTCTATGGGTGAGCTGCAGCTCAGCTTCACCTTGGCCCAGCTCCGATGGGCCCATCCCCTGACTCCAGGCAGCAGGGTAGATCCAGAATCAAAGTGTCTCTCACTGTGAGACTCAGGCTGAAGGAACAGCTTCAATATGGGGCATGATCTTCTCATGCTGCATGTCAGAGGCTCAAGAGGGCTCCCAGAAATTGGCCAAGCCTCATAAAACCTTAGCTAAGAAATGAAGCGTTGTCACTTCTATCACTTTCTACTGGCTAAAATGTCACATGGGCAAGTCCAGTGTCACTGGGTTATGGAAATACACTCTTCTATAGAGGGGAAGAGGTCTGGGTGAGTAGTTGCTAAACATAATATCATCGGCCACACTCATTATCAGCTGTGCAAATTAAAAACAAACATCAAAGATGGGCCAGTGAATCGTATATACGTTAATCGTATATACTGCAAATTAGTACAGACATCAAAGTGCTGCTTCAAACAGGCTAAACAAAAATTGCTGTAGAATGTTATTAAACATGGTAGATGGCATGATTTTGACTTCTATCAGGACTGGAACCTTTTTTCCCCCTTTTTCAGATACATGATTGGATTTTCTTGCATAAACCCCTCCTACAATATAAGCGACCTTTATGAGTTCCATTTTCTATTACAAAGTGGACAGGACATCTAAAGTACTTTGAACACACACTCCTTCTGTATTATTATTGCTTCCCTTTCTCTTATAGTTTTCTCACCTGTATCTAACTCAATACCAGTTATTTTTATTCTCATCTGTAGTGAGACTTTCTAAAGCACTCAGCTTACATAATTAAATAATGTTATTATAATGTCAAGTGATGTTGTTATGAAATGGTTTGAGAACAAACACCACTGATTCAACGTAAGTCTGGGGCTCAACTGGTAAGAGCAGACAAGCCCTGCCACTGTCATAGTGATCAGCTGTCCTTCCCATTAATTCATCATGGTGGTTTACGATGGAAATGGAGGGGGTTAATTGGGTAAGTCATTTAAGTGGAGAATGTCTACTGTTGATTTAATGTTCATGTCTTTCATTACTAAAGGAACCAAATATTTTTCCAATGTGAATTGGCCATATATATTTTCCCAACAAACTTGTTACATTTTTTTAAGTAAATATAAACTCATACCTTTTATAATTAATTCAGAACAAAATTACATATCAAGTTAAGGGCATGAATTTAATGAGTTTTAAAGGGAAGACATGAATTGTAAAGATAATATTCATAATGCAATCGACATCGACATAGTATCCGCAAAAGAGAACGTTTTGCACCTAAAGACACACTCAGATTGAGTGGTATTTTTATGTGGTAGATGTCCTGATTTGTATATAAATTTTAGATTTAATGGAGTTTTATGTAAATAAGCTTCTGCTCATTTCAATTAACATTAACGTGTATTAGACATTTGATAAAGGACACGACTCATCAACAGGGAGGTTTCTTAATGGAACCCCCAGCACCCTCTGTTGCTCAGCTCTTTCCATCCATCTACACAAGTTATTTTTTCTTTTTTCTCAAAAGATCAACTGTTGGAATCAAGGCTTCTTTCATTTTGCTGGAGTTATGTCAAAAGGAAAGGTCACGAGTAGGTTTAGAAACTTGCTCGAATCAAGAAGCCATAAGCGAGGCTATTCTGAATGGCATTATGTATTCCTTCCCAAAGAGAGGCAAGTGGCAAGTGTGAAACCCCTGCCAAGTTAGGTTACTTTATCCAAGCTCCATCCACCTTTTCTTAATGGCAGGGAGCAAAATTGAGCCTCCAATTCAAAATAAATTTCTCTGGGGTAGGAACTGGAAAAGACGAGCTACAGTGTCAAGCTACTTATGATGATCAGATTTGATAGGTTCAGGTCAGCCTGAATACATTTCCATTTCACCTCTCACAGATTATCCTGCTCACTGCATTACTGAAAGCTGAGCCATGAACGGCCCTTGCATTAAAATAGGACCGACAAGGTCCAGGCTCAGAGAGAAAAATAAAAGGTCTGCAGTTTCAAGATGGGTTGCACATCTCTAAGTGGATTAGAGAGGGTGGTTGATAATAACAAGCCTAATCGAGAAATACAATTTTTGTTGCTGGAGAACTTCAGAAGACAGACAGACTGCCTTTCTTCTTTGTATTTATCACAGGCAGTTGAACCTGGTAAATGAAAGGAAATTAAGTTAAGGGGGCAAAAAAAACGGTTCCCAGTAAAGCTTAGGAAGCAATTTCTACCCATAAAGTAATTAAAGAGTGAAATGAGTTTCTACACTAGCTCTTGACACAGAGTCATTTTAATGAGAAACTCTCTTGGGGAAAGTATTCTAAGTAATCTGACCTAATGGTCAAGCAGGAGCTGATTTTAAAGTTATGGAAATATCATCCTTTACAGGCAAGGTGTCTTCTTGCTCGACAAAGTATTAAACAAGGTCATTTCTTCCATTTTAATGACTTGCTACCATTTCAGCAGAAAATAGAGGATGGATATCAAGGGATTTTAGAATTGCTTTGGTGATCTTTTATGTTTTTGCTTTAATTACAAAATACTGCATGTGTGTTATATTAAACAAAAATAATTAATTAAAAAAAAGTGTCACATGGAAAAGAAGAGAGGCATTCACCAAATAAGCCCACACTTGAGTGCACCCCACACATCTCTCGCAGGGATTACTGCTGTTCTCTCTCTCTGAAGCCAGTTCTGTGAATTTCTTGAAACTGAAAGCTCTATTGTTTGGGATGTCACATCCCTCCTCCTCCAGGTGCACTTTCTAGAGAGACCACTCTGGGTGCTTTAGGAAAGCCAGCCACCTGGCTAAGGAATCTCTTGACCAAGGCAAAAGACCGATGTTTAAATAACAGCATCTAAAAGAGAAAGGCTTTTCCATTCTACGTCCTCTGTGGAAACGTAATGATATGTGACTTTGTTATCATTGCATTGCAATAAAAATCAAATCAGTGTCCAGTGTTGCCTAGCGGTAAAGAAATTTCAAGCAATAATCCTTTGCCAAAAAAATTACGTTTCTTTCTCTTTGTCTCCTTCAGTTTGCGTTAATTACGTCTGTCTTGATTGTCTGGTGGCAACTACATGCGTTCCAGAATAAATCTCTTTATGTCCAGTATATTTTGAGTTTTTCTGCAAATTATCTGCCAACCATCATCTCTTCAGAGAGTCAGTTCAGAATTCTGTGAAAATGTTATGCTGTGGGTGAGTTAGCTCCTTGTTTTTATCATTTATCGCCTCTATTCCACCCAATCTTCAGGTCAATGTTTCTCAAACTAAGGTCTTTAGACCCTTGGGTGTTCAAACACATATTCTGTGGGTTAGGACAATCTCTATAAGGATTGAATGTGTGTTCCCTTTGATGATTATCTTTTTAAATATTCAATATAAGCACAGTCTTGATTGTCTAAATGAAAAATTTATAATCAAGTGTAGATCCATAATTTATGTGCCTATGCTTTCTTTTATACATATGATCAGCCTATGGGAGCAGGTTCCTGCTTGGCCTGGATTGAATTGACATTAAGAAGGCATTAAACTAGTGTCAAAATAGCAATCATCAGCCGACATCCATCTTTGTCCTCGTGTTGACTTTTTAAGCAGTAACAGGCATCAAGCATTCTTTTGCAAGAATAATTCATAGCTGAAAGACATTTTCAGAGACTAGGACTAGTTCTATAGTAAATTGAGACTGATTTGCCATCATGAAAATAACATTAGGAAATGATGATATTAATATGATATGTGCTATAATAGAGGCAGGGCCTCTTACCAAACTGGGGAGACCACTGGAGTGTAGGCGTGAAGAGCCATGAGCAGTTAGCACATGTCGCAGTGTTGGGGTGAAGCCTGGGCAAAGGCAACACCCATGCAAAGGTGTAGATGTAGGAGAGTGTGATAATTGCATGAGAGCTTATGCATCTTAAAGAAAACTTAAATGATATTAATTGCTACATTATCCAACAACTGTGTCATATAGGTAGTGAATTTATTGTTATGCTATTTACATAGGCGGAAACTGCTGCTCATAGAAGTTAAGTGACTTGCCTTTGGTGACACAGCTAGGGAGTGGCAGGCCTTGGACCTCAAACCATGAGACTGCTATTCACTACACCACGATTTCCTACTCCAGTACTCGAGATGACTTGAGGAGCACTCTATGTTTCTCTAGTTTATCTCTGTCCTGGTTACCATCCAACCATGTAATGGACACTATTAGGTAAGCAATTACACCCACCCAGATGCTTTGTGAATTAAAAACCTGTTGAAAAGTTAATGATGGGTGAATTCCAAAAAAACCAATATATATTTAGTGTCTGTTCCTTTCCAGTAACTCTGGGAGGACTGAGCTGGCCAGTGCAGATGTGCTGAGTCCTTTTTCCAGAATAGACTTAGATCACCTGTTCCAATCAGCTTGGTGACTTGGCCCCTCTGTCTCTGTGCTTGTTCCTTGTTCTCTCCTCCAGTGCTCCTAGGTTAGAAGATCTGTTACATGCTCATTTTCTATCTTGAACTTGACGTTCTTCATTACATTTTGGTATTGGTCTTCTGGCCTCTTGTATGATGACCACTGTTTGGGTCTTGGGAAATGAAACAGCTCTGTATACGTCCTGCGAGCGGTGAGCCCATAAAGATGTGATTTATCTAATCAAATAAAAACTAAGTAGAGAGACGACAGCATGCATAAACTACTGAATTCTCTTTTGGAAAACACAAAGATCTGCTTGGCTAATGGTTTTGAGTCTTGCCTGAAAGACTGCTCCTCCCATCCTTATTATTCATATAGCCACGCATTTTAAAGGAGCTCTAACAAATCACCTTTGGTTCTCATCCTGTACCCATCTTGAGGCCATACTCAGTATGTTGTAAACCATCCCCTCAAAAAATAAAAAGGCAAGCCAGCCGAGTGGCTCAGTTGGTTAAGAGTTGGCTTGGGACACCAGCTCTGAGCAGCAGGGCCGCCGGTTCAACTCCCACATTGGCCAGTGACGCTGCCCTCTACAGCTAAGATGGTGAACAACAGCTCGACCTGGAGCTGGGCTGCCATGAGTTGCCAGCAATAGCATAGGCTGCAGTGGGGCTGCAGTGGGCTGCTGTCAGCTACCGTGAGCCACTGTGAGCGGCTGTCCAATGGCCAGCAATGATCTGCCTCAGCCAGGAAGAGTGCAATGATAATACCAACATGGGCCAGTGAAGCAACATCCTCCACAACTAGACTGAAGAACAAAAGGACAGCAACTTGGCTGGTCCCCTCCCCCAATTCCCCAATAAAATCTTTTTAAAAAATTAGTAAAATAAAAAAGGCAACAGATCACACAACAGCTTCACTTCTATAAAACTTGATGAAGTGCTGTAGGTATTCTATAAAATTTATGGAGAGCAGTGGAAGGTTAAACTGATGTTACATTAAAAAAAATGAAAAACAAAACTTACAATTTCTGATTAAATGCATTTACTCATTCTCCAAAGTTCTTCTTTGGTGGTCAGCCATGTATTCAACTTCTCTTCTTTCCCTTTTTCCTTCTTCCCATAGCCTTTCAGACCCCTTTTACTTCCCAGAAATTACTTAGAAAGCAGTTTCATGGTTTTGCAATCATTATCCTGGAGACTTTGAGCTCCTGGAAGCTTTCCTCTGGACTAAATTATTGAATTACAGGTCAAATCTATTGGGTGTATGTAAAGCCATGGGAATGAAGGCAGCAATGGAGTTGGCTTTCTAAGAAACAGAATTACGTTTCACATTCTTACAGTGATAAAGCAAGCAAAACTAATTGCATTTCAGATTTTATGCCTGCCTTCTGATAATATATGAACCATCTTCTTGATATTTTAATTAACTCATCCTAGGACTTTATATAAAAATATTCAGATTTAATAATAACAAATCATCCATTGCCAAGCCAACACAAAAGAGCACAGATGGAAATAAAGTCACAGATCAGGAAACAACAATTTTGCTGGTGAGAATCTTTTCACACTTTCAGAGTGCTTTTACACACATTAGGGAATTTGGTCCTCAAAATAACCCAATGAGGTAGGTAAGGCAGGTGGTATCTTACTGTAGAGAAAGTCAAGGTTTACTAAGTTTATAAAACTAGTGTGTGGTAAAGTAGGAAATCTCAAACCCATGGGCGTGATAGTCTCAGACAGTCACTAATGCTAATCACCTTGTGTTTCTGGCTTTCCTCCTTTGGGGTTCAGTAGGTTTGCCCTTCTCCACCCCATTTAAAGATAGGCTGTGGGACATGTTTTGACCAATGCCATATGGGTGAGAATGATGTATCATATCTGGGAAGAAACTTTGAGAGTCATCATGGATTCCCTCCGTTCCTTGCCATCTTCCTTGGTGATGGAGGAAGCTGAGGCTCAGTGGGCTCCTTCTTAGGCTCCTCCCTCAGCACCTATATGAGAAGAGTGCCAATGTCAACTCACACTCACCATGTAATTTGGAATTTTTATGACATTTTATGAGATTAAGTCACTGTGATTTGGGAGATGCTGGTTGCCATAGAATAAGCAAGACTGTCCTGAGTCATGCACTTCTGACTTCTGCTTTTTCTCCCTTCTGACACAAAGTCTTCACACAGTATGATGAAATAGCTGAAGGTCAATTGGACAATGGATCTGAATTACTGAGTCTAGTATCTTGATGCAGTTACACTGGCTGTTACAGGTAGCTCTGGCTAATAAGGAGAATTATAGTCCTCTTGATTTAGAGTAATTGATTCTTCCCTAACATGGAAAAGCAAGGACTTTTACTGTCTACCACCTACTGATGGGAAATACAACAGAACACAAAGTAACGGAGGGTCATCCATGAATCACCACTATGGAGAGTTATACCCCAAATTTGTGCCAAAGCATTTGCAGGCTGCTTCCTGGGTGGTGAGGGTAGCAAGGGGGAAAGAGAAGGGTGAAAAGGGTGGTGTTACTGTAGGAAAGTAAAAAAGTGAAAAAGATTACTAGTCATGGTTGAAGAAATAGGAAGGCATTATCTCTAGTGGTCCAAACTTTGTTGGAAATGAAACAACAACAGTTGAGCTATTAATAAGACACACCCAGAAGAGGACAGAAGATGATGATAGGACAAGTGTGGGTAGGGGGAAGGATGACTCTAGAAACTTCTAGAAACTAGTATTGTCTACTTCTTGTCTCTTCTCCTAACTAGGTAAAAATAAAGACAATGAAAAATCCAATAAAAATTGGCAGTTTGTGAAATGTCTAAGCTTGTTACATTTGCTTCCAGTGCTGGTTAGATTCAGTGCTGGTTATAAATTGTTTTTCCTATGAATTCTATCAAGAATGGTGAGTATTCCAAGATAAAGCAGGTGTGGTTATTCTAAATAAAGGAAGAAGGCTCAAAAAAAGTGATTTGAGGCTGCATAATGGACTTTTGCCTTGACCATGTTTCCCAAAGCTAACTCAGGACAAATTGAGTGGCCACTTGGTTATCATAATTTGAGGGAATAACTAAAAGCCTGTGTGCCTTCTTCAAATACAAAATCATTTGTCCTTTTCCCCATGATTTCTATCTTTCACAAATAAACTTCTTAAAAACCCGCTGTACACTGAAAATCGCTGTTATCAAGGAGTTTTCCTCTGTTGACATGCTTTAGAAATATTGTTTTTCCCCCATGGGTAAAGTTAAATACACAGAAGAATTTTTCTAGATCATTGCTTCTCAAACTCTAATGTGCATACTGTCACTTGAGGATCTTGTTACAATGCAGATTCTGATTCTCTGTCTGGGATGGAGTTTGAGATTCTGATTCCTAACAGTCTCCCAGGAATACTGAGGCTGTTGGTGAAGGATGACCTACTGAGTGGCAAGGTTCCCGATGAGGACATCAAGTCTCAGGCTGGTTAAGTAACTCGCACAGGACTATACTTAGTAAGTGGTAAAACCATGACTGGAAGGCAAGTCTGTTTGACTCCATAGCCTATGTTCTTGGTCAATAATGTAATCCTCCCACATAGAGATAGACACAAACAGGACAGTCTCCGAGAAGGAAGATGTTAACCTGAGGACAATGGGTTGCTAAGCTAGGGAAAAGAACAGACATGTTAACTATCACTCATTTGGGGAAGTTAGTATCTTAAGCTTAGAAACCTTAACGTTTGACAATTTCAGCCTTACAGAACACTAGATGTTTTCATGGCTTCACTCATAAAAACCAACCATTGCTCCAATGATGAGAGATAGTAAAAGAGAGATTTCATAATACACAGGATCATCATTTGGGGCCAACACAGCACAGTCTCCATAACATAAAGTCACAGTACAGAAGAGCCCGAAGAAGATACTTAATGAGGCCATTAACCTGGGAATGGAGATCCTCAGTGTCAGGTGCTCCTCTGGGAATCTCTTACAGGAAATGACTTCTATGGTGTATTAATATGTTGTGGCTTAGGCGAAAGCTCACTTCCAAAAACTCCTTAACTTATTTTGTGTTTAATCACTGCTACTCGGCAGCGGTGGATACCTTCGACAGAAAACAGGAGCGATCATTAAAGTCACTACAATAGCAACAAGAAATAAATCTCAACAAAACTCAAGCCTGTCAAAGGAAATAGCACCCAGGGTGGGAGACCTCCTAACATGGACAATGAGAAAAAGAGAGAGAGAGAGAGAGAGAGAGAGAGAGAGAGAGAGAGGGAGACTCTGAAAGAGAATAGAGACTCCCCAAAATGGTGGGCTAGAAAGAACTAAAGATTACTGTTGCTACTTAAGAATTTACCCAAGTAAAACCTTAACTTTTTGGTCTCTGATTAGTTTTTAAGAGGTTTATCTACCTAGCAGCTCCAACATGCTAGTTCCTGGATCTGTCTGCACCTGTGTCACCCAGCTCTCCATCATATGTCACCCAGCTCTCCATCATGTGTCACCCAGCTCTCCATCATGTGTCACCCAGCTCTCTATCACGCCTTCCCATACCACACCCACATCAATTTTCATTCCTCTTCCATGTTCTTGTTCTGACCCTTCATCAAAAGTAAAAATCTTACTCCTCTTTCTTTAAGGCTCAGAAGAAAATCACAAAGCCTTTTCCGATTCTATTTCTCTCCATTTCTCTATTATTTCTCTCCACTGCTTCCACTGTCTCCACCTTGGTCCAAGCTGTCAGCATCTCCCACTACATGGCCGCAAGAGCCTTCTAACCTTTCCCCTGCTCTACTGCTTTACCTGCATGTGATCACTCCTGCACATAGCAATGATATTTATAAAGTGTAAATTAGGTGATGCCAATCCCCCTTCTTAACCACCCCCCTGCCCCCATGGTCTTCATCATACCTCTCCCATCACATTCTGTAGCACCTCAGCCCTGGTCGCACATGAGAATCTCCTGTGGAGCTTTGGTGAAATAGCAAAGCCTGGGCCCCATGCCAGACCAGTTATGTGGTATGTACCACTCACCTGGTGACTCTCACCTGGCCAGGTGTGCAAGCCTGCATTTTACGTAGTCTTGCCTGTGCCACCTCGAGGTTTTGTAGCACTTGTTCCTCCTGATCTTTGCATGGCTCTCTCCATGTCATCCTTTAGTCTTCAGCCCAAATGTCACCTCCTCAAGGTGCCATCTCTGAATGCCCTTCCCAGGCCCTCTGTTACAGCACCCTGAAGCACTTTTCTCTGCTAGGGTTTACCTTGCTAACTCATACTGTGACCTGCACTGTCCCACCTGAAAATGAGCTCCAATGACACAGGAACCTTGTGTCTTGTCCACTGCATTGGGCCCAGTGTGCACAGTGCATTCGGTAAGCCTCTGTGAACAGTGAATTCCCCGGGCAGAACTAATCCCTTCCTCTTCTGTACCCTGCAAGCACTTCAGATATTTCTTCATGAAAACACATGTCCCATATTTTATCTAGTTGCATCTATGCCTATTTCCTTTCTAGACTGTCAGCTACTCAAGTATGGGAACTATGCCTCAGTCACCTTTCTATTTCTGTTCCCTATAACATTGCAGTAAATCTATGATAGGTGCTTAATAAAACTAAGATATCACCTTGCATTATTCAAATCAGAAATTTAGGAGTAGTGGCATACTAAGGATGGTATAACCCATCCTGTTTCATCAGTAACCTCAGCCGTGATTTAAAAATTAGGCCCAGCCTGTCTGAAGGAGAATTGTAACCCAGGCATTATTTAGAACTGCTGGCCCATGCTGATAATAAAAAGCAGGTGACTCTTTGTCAGGTTTATTATTGATTTTTGATTGTCTACAGACAATGTATCCCCTTGGCACCTGCACTCCAGTCTGACCGTGAACTACGTCTTGCCTTAGGTACACCACTATTTATAAGAAGTGCAGAAATTCCGATGCATGGTTATCATCCTCTTCCATCAAAGCCTCAGACAATTAAGAGCTAAGGCTCAAGGTAGAGGAGTCCTCTTGGCTAAGCTTTAGCAAACAATTACATGTGCATCTGAACCCGAGACTCTGGTAATCCACCATGAAGCTAATTACCTATTTGCTATAAGCCTGCAGACATTGT
This sequence comes from Hipposideros armiger, assembly GCF_001890085.2. Lineage (NCBI taxonomy): Eukaryota > Metazoa > Chordata > Mammalia > Chiroptera > Hipposideridae > Hipposideros > Hipposideros armiger. The sequence goes on from NW_017731677.1 coordinate 996,678, forward strand.
TACCATGAAAACAAGAAGAAACCCTACTGCACAAGAATACAATAATATTATTGGGCATATTACATTTAAAGAAACAGCCCAGAGTCATTTTATGTGTGTGTGATTGCATTTATTTTATTGGGTTTTTTTTCCCTATTAGAAAAGTAATACAACACTTGTTGTCACAAGGCAAACAATATGAAGGTATATAAAAAAAATTAATAACCTTTCTTAACCCTCCAGTCTAACTCCAATATTTCAAGGCACCTATGTTAATTTGCAATATGGTGTATATCCTCTGTATTTTTTCTGTGCTCTTATAGACAGAGAGATAGACTACATACACATGATCTATTTACATATAAATATATACATTTCACGTATTTATTAAAATTGGGTCACTGCATACTCATAAACTTTTCTATAAAACTTGCTTTCTGTCAACAGTATACCTGATTCTTCCCTCTGGGTCATTACATATGGATATAACTTATTCTTTTACATTTATATATTCATTCATTCATCATGTATTTATGATGACTGTCTACAGATATCTGCTTTAGACACTCAGGTGAACAAAACAGACTAAATTCTTGCTTTTATGGGATTTGCATTCTAATGTGGGAGACAGACAAGAAACGCATAAGGAAATGAAATAACAGCATGTCACCTGGTGCTGAGTGTCCTGGAGAACAAAAAGCAGGGGATTCCAAAGAGGGCATCCAGGGGATGGTTTGCTGCTTTCTTTCATAAATGCTCAAGGAAGGCGTGTAAATCAAGAGCTGAAGGAAGTGAGTGAGCAAGACATGCATTTGTCTGTGGCGAGTTCTTTCCAGGCAGGGAGAATGGACAGCAAGCACAAACAACTGCCAAAAATACCCTAGGGCCAATTCTCCTTTGTACTAAGGCTTCGTGAGTCATTGGTCAAAAGATAAAAAACTCAACACACCCAAGATCAGTTTTACAGCAGTTCATGCTATCAGCAATGTATACGGTAAGGTGCCCTTTCACCACAAATACGTCAGCACTGGATATGATCAATCTTTCCTTCTTTCCAAATTGATGTCTAATTTTCACTTCTCTGATGACTGATATTAGGCAATGTCTCAGCTATTTGGGGGACAATAACAGATTTTTCAGTTCAAGGCCTTGAAAACGTTTGTGTTAACATTATTATTACCTAACCCTGGTTCTCAGACACAGAGCAAAGCAGCAAATCACCACCCACGTAGTAAATGATCCCCACAGTAAGCCTACTTAACATCCATCACTATACATCGTTACAAATTTCTTTCTCTTGTGATGAGGGCTTTTCAGATCTACTCTTTTAGCAACTCTCAAATATGCAATAGAGTATTGTTAACGATAATCCCCATGCTGTATATTATATCCCCATGACTTATTTTATAACTGGAAGTTTATACCTTTTGAACTCCTCCACCCGTTTCATCCACCCTTGACGCCCTGCCTCTAGCAACCACCAATTTATTCTCTGTATCTACGAGCTTGAGTTTTGTTTGTTTTGTTTTTGTTTTGTTTTTAATTCCACACATACATGAGATTATATGGTATTTGTCTTCCTCTGTCTGATTTATTTTATTTAGCACAATGCCCTCAAGGTCCATTCATGCTATTACACATGGCAAGATTTCATTCTTTTTGTGGCTGAATAGTATTCCAGTGTGTGTGTGTGTGTGTGTGTGTGTGTGTGTGTGTACCACATCTTTATCCATTCACCCATCGATGGGCACTTAGCTTGTTTTCGTGTCTTGGCTATTGTAAATAATGCTACTATGAACATTGGGGTGCAGATATATATTTGAATTAGTGTTTTCATTTTCCTTGGGTAAATACCCACAAGTGAAATTGCTGGATCATAAGGTAGCTCTACTGTCAATTTTGGGGGGAGCCTCCACACCGTTTTCCAAAATGGTTGCATCGATTTACATTCCAGACAATGCACAAGATTTCTCTTTGTCTACATCCTTGTCAACAATTGTTACTTCTTGTCTTTTTGATAATAGCCATTCTGACAGGTGTGAGGTGATATGTCACTGAGATTTTGATTTGCATTTCCCTGATGATTAGTGATATTGAGCATCTTTCCACATCCCTGTTGGCCATCTGTTTATCTTCTTTGGAAAAATAGACATTCAAACCTCCTGCCCATTGTTTAATTGGCTTGTGCTCAGATCTTCATGTAGCCAATATATTCATGTCTTGGGAAATATCCTAGAGCCACAGGTTTAACTTCATCCCATACTAAGAGGGGCCAGATCTAGAAATAGACACACCGATTTGGACTCACTGGAATTAAGCTGCGCTCCCAAACTGGCTTCCATGTCTCCTTTGAAAACACAGGGTCTGGTAAAAAACACACGTGCAATGTTGTACATACAAACTCACCTTTCGGTGACTCACAATGCACATTTGCATTCCGAGAACCTGAGTACTTCCAACAAAGAAACGTGTAACTTTGTCAAATGGTTTTTTAAAATTATTTGCACAGTGCCTGTTTTTGCCTTAGCTTTCACATGACTTAGGAAGCACCACAACATAGATTATGGATCCTGGAGCAAGCCCATCGTTGTGTATGCTGTCATGTCACAGAGGCCCTAACAAGCTGAATTCAAGAACAACTGTTTCTTTCTTAATAAATACCATCCTGATTTTTAAGTGTGCATGTAAATAAAATGTGATCAATACTATTCAAATTTTTATCTCATTCGGGCCCAAAGGACTTCAATGGAATTTCTGTTTAAATGATACCAATTCTTTCAATTAAGAGGGCTCACTCTGATCCTGCATTGTGCTGAGTTCATTAAGGATTATCTGATCTAATACTGGGAATAACCTTATGACCGAGGTACTACCATTTCAGTCTTACAGATGTTAAAGTATAGGTTTAAAGGAATTAGTACATTGCCCAAGTTTCCAGAGCTAGCATATTTAGGGTCAGAGGTTCAAATCCCAACAGTTCAACCATAGAGTTTTAACCACTGTAAATATTGTCTTGCGAGGTACTGGGTTTCAGCAGCTTATTTTAATGATCGAGGTGCTTAGGAAATAGCAGTGACTATAGTTGTCATTGGCATCAGAGAGCTTCAGTAACAAGAAAAAGTATTTCTTTATTTAAAAAAAAAGTGGAACATGAATACTGGAAATCTAAAAACATGTAGAATATGGATATTGGGAATCTAAACCTTGGAACATTCAGCAAGGGGGTCAGTAGAAAAGTCAGAATTCAGCATCATGAAAACAAAAAAATAAGAGACCATGATCTCAAAACAATAGAAGGCGTATCTTTCAAATTTAATAAAATTAGCCTGAGCAAAATTTCTCTGATCACTGTTCTGGTTTCAACAACCAGTGAAAAGGTCATTACAGTTTAGGATAGCAAGTTTAGCACAAAAAGGACAAGTACCAAGGGGCTAGAACGAGGACAATATGGCTCTTGGTCCCAAGAATGAAAAGAAACCCACTCACTGAAAGAAAAGCTGCAGATCAGAGACTTGCTCAGTGGCAAAGTGTGTTTGACACTGATGGGGAAACATTCACTTAGTCTCCTTAAGTTTCACTCTACCCTCACCCCGCCCCATGGCAACAAGAGCAACAACACACACACACACACACACACACAGAGGAAATCATCTCAGCATGGAGTGCAATTCAAAGGACATCAACTCTAAAAAAGGAAAACGTCTCTATTTCTTTCCTCTAACAGCCGGCCCTGTGCTTTCTAATTCACCTGAAGCCCTTTCCGGATGTCTGCAAGCCCCTGGGAAATAACCCCTGCTTTCTTGACTTCCTATATACATCTCATTAAGGCTTATCTAACAAATGTAATCACCACATTCCTTTTCTGAGTGACTAACAAAGGCCAGATCAGAGGTCCCTGGACCAGGCTTGTGTCAGAGAATCTGAGCCATGTTTCCAAAGGGTTAACATGAACTTTCCCATGTTGAATGCGCAGGTGTCGCTCATCACCTCACTCTGCTCCCAACACTTTGTAGCTCTCTGGCCTTGGGCACGTTATTTATCTTCCTTGTGCCTCGATTTTTTTATTTATAAAGTGGGCAAACATGACAATTATCTCTTATACTTTTCATTAGGATTATGTGAAATAATCCATGTAAGGCATTTAACATAGGGTCTGGCACACAGTAAGTTCTCACAAAAGTTAGCCATCGTCATCATTATTATTATCATTATTATTATTATTATTATCATTATTATTATTATATGGCTATTGTTATTTTTGTTGTATGTTGTTGCAATGTTGGCAAACATGAATTCTGAACCTGGAATTTCAGTCCAGTCTGCATTGAGTTGCACAAACAGGCCTTAATTTTGCTCATCAGGTTGGTGAATGATGCTTATTTGCTAACACTGAAAACCTTGGCAGAGGTGGGAAGGAGGGCTGGCAGAGGAGCTGGACTAATTACCGAAGGTGCAAATTCTCCATGTAGCACACTTACAAGACATAATGAGCCTCGCCGAGGTGAAACAGGTTTGTTACATACCTTAGAATTAGACGCTATAATTGCTTAGCATCCCAAATGGGAATGGTTTCCTGAGAAACGAAGACAGCACGACTACAAAAAAAACCCCTTCAGCTCGCTGATAAGCGGGGAACTGGGACAGAAGGGTGATCTGGTCAAAGCAACAGCTGATTAGATATGCGGCTATCTGTTCCCAGACATCCCAGGGAGAAACAGAAGAGTATGATGAAGAAACAGTGGCCTTCACCAGGGAGAACCTGCAGCGTTTTTTTCACTGCTTCATGAGGGGACTGGCCATGGGTCCGTTGTGCCTCTGTTGGTTTAAAGTGTGAGGGTCACACCAACCAGGCAAGCAGCAACATGATAGGAATTAAAACGATTTGGGGTGCTTATCTTTAAGAACTACTGTGCATTATCCCGAACAGGTTCAAATACGTTACATTTAGGGTTTTTAGACTCTAAGACAAATGTAATGAGCTTCAGAGAATACTCGTATGTATTTAATGTAGCAATTAAGTCATTCAACAAATTGTTCAACAGCGCCACCTGTAGGCAAACATATGCTCGCTTCATGGCGTGATAGGAAGTATGCCAGGAGAGAATAACCACCGCTCAAAAATTTAGCCAGGCCTTTCAGATACGACTCAAGTTTTAATCCTAATTCTGACTTGATGAACTACATGGACTTGAGAAAGTTTCTCTGCCTTTCTGAGTTATTCAATAGTTGTTTTTGCATCTCCAGTGACAAGAAACCCATTTTAAGGGGAAAGAGGCTATCCCATTTTGGACACAGGCATGCTGACCTTCTTTATAGAACCATCTTGATATAATTGCATTCGTTAGTTCAATTTTTCCCTCTTGGGGATATTCAAAGTAAGCTTCACCTTTCATCGGTATAGTTCTTAAAATATTGGAAGCCGGATATTGGGTTCCTTTTTAAACTTCCCTTCCCCAGGCTAGTTATTATCAGTTGCCCTTAGAAGTATCCTGTACAAAATAAAACAAACACCGGTCACTTACATTAGTGGTGCGCTCCTGCCTTACCAGCAATTTTTCAGAACTTTGTGAGGTATTTCTATTATTCCTTTTGTGTGTTTATTAAAACGCTGTCTCAGGTACACGGACTGTTCACCATCACGGTTACTGTTATCTTGTTAAACAAAATTGGACTGTCTCCACATGCCTCGAGGCAGAATCCATTTGAAATTTGATGAAATCAACATCTTCCCAAATTCATGCAAATATAGAACCCTAAACGTGGAGTTAAAGGCCCCTTAAGCCCCCTTCCTTTCATCCTTGGTCTTGGGTCCTCAGTAAACCTACCTGGACTTCAAGTTTAAACTCCTGTTTTAAAGGAATTAAAGAGATGGGGCCCCAAGTCTCTCCTCTTTCTGCCAATCTCATCTCCCATTCTTCCCCAGAAAATATCCTAACTCCACAAACTCCAATAAAGGAAACAAATTCCTTGGTTTTGTTGACCGAGTAAACAGTGGGCTGTTGAGTTTTCACACTAGCAAGTAGGATTTGCTACCAAAAAAAGGCAGGCACCTACTCTGTAGTTTCCAGTTTGCAGAGTTCTTCAGCCTGGCATACTATGGAGATTTCAAACCTAGCTACAGGTGTGAAGTAAGCAGCTACTCCCCTGGGCCTAGCTTCCAGGCAGCGCCAGCACTTTCCACAAAAAGAAAGAAGAAAACATTCTTGTCTGGTAAGAAGATAGAAAGCTCAGGGTCAAGAAGGCAGCAGGTGTGTGAATCTAAAGTTTTCAGAGGAGGGAAGGAAAGATGGCCTTTTGAGCTGTAATTTTCAGCTCTGCGAAGGCACCACCACGACAGGCCGTCACGATGCAGCGATTGCATTTCAAGCATTGATTTTTGTGATGATGTATGGAGAACAGGCAAACACTGAATTTTCATTAGCTCCTTAGGGGAAGTGAGCATCCTCCCCAAACCAAACTGCCCAGAACACATTAAGAGATAATTTATATAAGACATCTCGATGGAACTTAAACGAACAACAGCAATAACAATAAGGCATTTCTAGATGAGTTGCTAATTTGCACTCGATCACGTCCACGCAAAAGAGCTACCCATTGAAAGTACTTACCTTTCCTTTACTCCAAATTTCCATGGGGAAACTGTTGTTTTCTTTCTTCTTCTTTTATTTACATCTTAGACAGAAGGGCACCATGGAACCCTTAGGATTAAGAGAGAATGCAGGATTGACATACGTGTAGGAAAGAGAGATGACTAAATTACAAATCAAAGTCCTAGTCACTGGTACCATATTATGTACCCAGACACCTAAGTAAGCATTGGGAAGCACATTGAGTGGTGTAGAACCATCTCTGTGGCACTTATCAAACCCTACTTGGCACTAGTCTACTTCCATTATCCTCCTTAAAAAACTACCCACTTCTTGAGCTCAAAATGCTCTCTTATTTGCTATAGTATCTATACGCCAAATTGGGTTTTGTTGTTGTTGCCTGGAGACATTGTTTCTGAACAGTGTAAATTTTTTTTTTAATTGGGGAACAGCCATGGTCATTGGTTACACGTTGCTTTCATGCTACAATGACATAAATTAACTCTTTTAAGGAGGGCACAGCTCAGAGTGGCCCATGCAGGGATCGAACTGGCAACCTTGGTGTTATCAGCTCCACCAACTGAGCTAACCGGTCACCCCTGTACAGTGCAAGTTTTACATAAACCCTGAGGTTTCCCAACTGAGATTTTGTTAATAGCACAAAATAAGACAATGCTTTATAGGAAGCTATTAAGAGACTTGTTAAAACTCAATGAAATGGGTGGTTCTGAATATATTCATATCACCTAATTCAAATGTGGAGAATGTAAAGATATAGCAAGCAGGCAAATTACCACATAGATCCTATCTTCCATGTTTTATACAACTGAAGCAATACAAAGGACATCAAATTCAAAGTGTCTCTAGTTCCTAAGATAGTAATTCTTTAAGGTACTGAAAGGCTATGAATAGTTCATGTTTATCTGAGCTAGGGTCAGTATAGAAAAGGAACTGGCTCTAGAACCCATATTTGTTTTTAATAATCTATGTATGGTAGCTTGAGATACCTCTGGGCATATCTAATGAAAACTGATTTACCTCAGTATATCCTTTGGCTTATAAGAAGTCCTAAAGTGGTGCCTTAAGCATGCCTACACACCAGTGTGTTGGCCACCCCTGTCGTGTAAGTTTCACCCATTCCCCAACTGTGTATGTTCACTGACTGCAAGGTCCCTTGGGGATGGCTTCCACTCCACTGACGGCCATATTGCCGCTAAACAACTTCTGAACAGAGGCAGAGAGATGGCCTCTTCTAGCTTTTTACTTGAAACCTCCAGTAGCTCAGATCACTGAGACCTTTTGTCAGATCACTCACTCCTGAGAATGATTCCTCTCTGACCTCCACATTTTGCCTGCCTCAATTTCTGCTTCGCTTTTTCGGAATATGTCAAAATCCAATATAATACAAAGCAACTAATAAATACTGAAGTAACTAAAACTATAGGACAACTTGTATTGCATGGTATTTCATATGAATGTTTAATATGTTTTTAGTTGGAAAGATTATGAAATATTTTTATATTTTTCTATGCACTTAGGTTCAAAAGAGCTAAAAATACCAGGTGTCCATATTAAATATCACAAATTGGAAGTATTTCCATCTTTCCTTTTATAAAGAGGCTTGAACTTATCTCATAAATTAGTTTGAAAGTATGTGAAATACACACATGCTCATAGAAAACATGTTCTAGAAAACTTCTATATTGATGTCATTTATAATTAGAAAATGTGGGGCTTTCTTAGCTGATTAAGGTTCACAGCAAAATTTAGTGAAAGATAGAAAGATTTCCATATACCCTCTGCCCCCACACGTGGTTAGCCTCCCCCGTTATCTAAGTGTTGTTGCTTTTTTAACGTTTCTTCAGCTATTTACTTGTTGTTAGGACAGAGTAGCAACCTCCAAACTTCTTACATGCTACACCAGTGGCCATGGCAGTGTTGGTGGGGGTTCCTTCATAAAATACGACAAATAAATACAGGAGCTCCATTTGTGTCTAGTGTCTCACAAAGAGTCTCATTAAATGTTCTGCCAGCTTTCAGCATCCTCTCTTCGCCCAGATCTCATCTTTATTTCTAAAATATAGTAATCAAATATTGAGTTCAGTATCTGAGTGATGTAAAACATGACTTTCCTCCCATAAATAATAATAACTATCATCAATTGAATTCTTCACTGTGTGCCAGGACCTATCTGATACGGTTACAGACTAGTACTTCAGAGCTTGATCTCTGAAGCTGGGTCGCTTGAGTTCACACTATTGCTTTGAGCAAACTGCTGAATCTCTTTGTGCTTCCGTTTCCCGTCTGAAAAAAAGGGGGTAGGGGAAGGAAATGACCAACTTTGTAGCATGGGATGAGCATTAAATGAGATAAGATAATCAGTGTACTTAGAATTGTGCCAAGTACATAGTGCTCACTCAGTAAACATTAACTGTTATTGTCATTGTTACTGGAACGATCCTGTGGGACAGACTTGTTTTTTTTTTCTATTTTATAAGTGAAAAAAACTGAGAAAATAAAAGTTGGAATTGCTTGCCCAAGTTCACTTAGCTGCAAAAAAATAAAACTTGGATTTTGATTCAGGTATTCTGGCTCCAGAGCTCACGTATTTAACCATCTCCTGTTTTAAATGCAGCCCAAGTAGCTGATTGGAGGACAAACATCATGTTTTCTCCTGGATCTCCCCACAGACCCCAAATTCAAGTTTTATTAAGTGATATGAACAGATACTAGAAATGTGTGTGTGTGTGTGTTTGTGGGGGGAAGGGTGTAGATTTTATCTGTCTCTTGCTCAGCCAACCAAAATTGTCTTGTAACTCCTATGATTAATTGTGCTAAAAATCTGCTGTATCTTTTAAAGATTTAAGGTTTGTTCTAACTCTTGAACTTTTGGGGGTTTTGTTTACCTGTTTGTGGCTCAGAAAAAGACATCAGTGCTGAATCACACCAATAAGCAGATAAACACTGCCTCGGTAAGTTTTATCTTGCAATGTAATATTATACTGTTTTCATAACAGTATAGCTCAGGTACTGAACTCTATTAATATTTTATAACCATAACTTCAAATATATCTCTCTACAGTTATATGTCATAGATAAGAACAAGTCAATATTAAACTTCCATACAACTTTAAGTAGTAGCAAAAACAGAAATATATTTTATTTTTTTTCTCCCACAAAAAAATGTATTCTTTTATTAAAAGATTCAAGCTTCTGTTATATAAATATTATAGAATAATAAAAATGTATAGTAGAAAAGGACATAGGTTCCTAATTCTACTCCCCATTAAATTTTAGATAGAAATTCTTTCTGCAGTCTCATAGGCAAATAATCATCCAGCCATTATTTTAGATTAGTTTATTGTTAGGAAGCGTTGCTTTTTAAAATGTGCTTTCTATATCAAACTAAAAGCTCCCTTCCTCTATTATGCTCATTAGCCATAAGCCTAGCCACAAGAAAACAAAGAATGAAATCCCTCTTTCATGTTATAGCTATTTAAATATTTTAAAATAATCATCCTTTCTAGCCAAACCTTCCTGGACTAATATCCTGTATATGAAGTTATTTTCAGACCTTTTTTAATGCATAATAACTCTCTTACATATGAACTAATGCTCATCTATTTCCTTTTTGAAAGGTTGTGATTAGCGCTTAACACAATACAATGCATGTAATCAGACAAGTGCAGAATTCACGGCTCTATCACCTCTCTTGATCTGGAAACTCTACTTGAATTAATGTGGTTTCCGACAGCATTTTTTTTTTTTACTTTGACCACTAATCTTGCTGGCTCACAGAATATTATTAAAGTCCCCTTACTGCTTTAAATATTATTTAAATATTACATCAATCTATAAACATATACTACTGTTTTCTAGGAGCAAATATATAATGTATTTAAAGCAATATACACATATATTACAGTTTTTTTACACATATACTTACTTATATACCAGTCATAGGAACTTAGGCTACCAGCGAACACTGAGTAACCGATACCTAGCCTGAGTTTAATTTTACCATAATTGTTTGCCATACATTTTGTGGTACTTTTATACATGGCTCTGCTAATATAAATGTCAGTGTCTCAGATTCTGTTTCTCCTTGCACCTATCTTCTAAATAGATGTTCTAATTCAGGTGAGAAGCCAGTTATGTTTGTCCTCTTGTCAGTGTTCCACCAAAGCAACTGTATTTAAGAAGCTGACCCCAGACTTTCCTTGGACAGAAGGTCATACCCAGCTAATTAACCGAATTATAGCAAATCAACTTTTATGTGGGTTATTTTCCTAAACTGCTGGCAGTCGGATGACGAGATCATTCTCAGAACCTTAAACAAGGTGTGTGGGGGGAAGGCTGAGGCATCGGCTTATAGAGTCCATATTGCCTCCACGTGAAGTTTGAACTTGGTGTTCTAGGTTGAGATTTTTGAATGGAGACCACCCGCCACCCACCCACCCACCATGCTGCACACACACACTAACCATCACACACTCACGTAGGCTGGCCCCATGATTTTCCTCTTGTTACATGCTTAATCTAAAGCATCCCTCTGCATTCTATCTATTCTTCTGGCTCTGCTTATTATGCCCCGTGCCTTTTAGGAAGAATCTCATAACAACTGCAACCGAGGTTTCTTAAAATTGGTGGGAGTTAGTTTTCTGGAATAAGGGCAGGTGAAAGAAGTTCTTCTTAGAAGAAGCAGTGCAAGTAAAGGGGCTCCATGTCCTTGCTACTCCTCCCTCTAACTTATAATGAGGGGCAAGAGAAGCACTCTAGAGTGGAATGAGAGAATGAGCCATCTTAACTGTCCTTTTACTGTAATTGGCAATACATCAGTGACATCACATCAGTGACGGAACACCAGAGTCAGATAGATCGGGAGCATCTAGTCAACACTTGGAAAATAGATCTTTAGGAAAATGGGTACAATGGAAGCTGGCAAAATGCACCTCCTAATGACACTTGCCAATGTGAACTACAGGGAAGGGCTTGGAAGAGGGTAGTTAGGGGCAAATCAGCTAATATGAGCACAGCAATTGAATAACTAATCCATTTAAAAATCATTTTGCATCCCAAATGGTCATGCAAGTCTGGAATGGCCACAGAAAATACTTGCTAAGTTATTTTTTTTATGTCTTAAACATTGATGTCATGATAAAAACTCTGAATGTTTTACAACTAGGAATGCTTTGCACAGAGGATAGAACTATCAAAGGCGTCTGGAAGATTATCTTCTAATATATGAAACAGGGACTGCACTTATAACACACAGTCCTAAAAGTAGAAGGACAGTGACCAAAGGGCATAGGGAGAAAAATTTTGATTCAGTATAAGGGTTTACTTTGTAAAACAGAACAACTTCCCAATGGGGACATTCTAGACAGATGTTAAAAGTTGGACTAGTGAAATGACCTATAAGGTAACTTCTTTTTTAGATGGTGTATTAGGGAAATGTACACTTGAAACCTATATAATTTTACTAACCAATGTCAGCCCAATAAACTTAATAAAGATAAAAAATATATATAAATAGAATAAAATTCAGATTTCTGAGCTCAATCAAAGGAATGCTAATCAGGCTGTCTTGAGGAAGAGCCTTGGAATCAGCATTTAAATAGTCCAGGCACCTTTAATGCCCATCAAAGTTTCAGAACTTTCTGTTTAGTGTCTGCTAACTTAAGGAAGCACCAGGAGCCATGGGTTGGTTCTAGCAGGCCATTATCTATCCTTAATTACTAACATCACTCCTTGTGCCTTAGGTTCTCTGGCCTTTCATACTTCAAAGGCTTATGCTTAAGAGGAAGAGAAAGTAAGTACAAAAGTCTCAGTGTTTCCCAAGTAAGATAGTTTCTATTCAATGCCATTTATTTTCTTTTGTTTCACATAAATATAAAAAAACAAAACAAAACCTAAGAAAATCTGCAAACAAAAGTGCCACATAGAATAATAATACTTTTTCCTAAAATGTCACATTATGTAAGCATCCTAAATGCTATTATTATCTGTGGCTATCTTATGAAATATTCACAGTGTCTATAACGCTGAATAGCAAGTGCATAGAAACATCAAAAGAACCTTCACAGTAATACCCAAGCAAAAAGATACTTAGCAGCCTAACTATATTTTAACAAGGAGCCCAGGGAAGTCTATAAAAACCATTAGATGTGGGCTCAAGTAAAATTTAAAACTTCTTGAAGTTTCTATCTGAGACTCTGCTACCTCTCTTCCTCACTCTCTGTTTGAATTAAGAGTCCCAGCATTGAATCCTAGCTACCTAGAAACAAGGACCTTCTGTATATTCAGACCTCCATCCCCACTCTTATGGATATAGCATTCCATGCAGGACATGATCAACCTTTGTTTCAGGCCTTCAAAGCACTTCCTAGTATTCCCACTTCCTTTTTTCTTTACAGCCAGCATCAGATGAGCTGTCTTGTAGAGGAAGTGAACCCATGCTACCAAATGACTAAAGGTCCTTTATCCTTCCCTCTTACTTACAGGGAAGGTATCCAAATGCTATCTTCTTTCCCTAAAACCAAATAAATCCTAGATTGATAAAAGATTTGAATATAAAAACATTAAACCATTAAAACCCTAGTAAAAAACACAAAAATATATTTTACAATCTCGGAGTTCAGAAGGCCATTCTACAGAAAACACAAAACCCAGAATAATAAAATATTCATTTTGTAAAAAAAACGATTGACTACAAAAGTATTAAAAATATCTGCAAAGAAGAAATTCAAGAGAAAATGGCAAATTAGGGGAAATTATGCAATATATATGACAAAGAACTAATATTCTCAGTATATAAAAAATATAATAAATCAAAAAGAAATAGAATTTTAAAAGGCATAAGTGGGTAGTATTCAAAAAAGAAATACAAATGGCTTTTAAACATTTGAAAAGATGTTCACATTTACTTTACTTTTTTTTGACATTTACTTTAAATAAAGAAATACATATTTAGATTTCCAGTCAAGATGGTGGAATAAACACTATGCTTGTCTATTCTCACGATCACATCAAAATTACAACTAAACTACAGGACAACCATCACTGAGAATTGCCTGAAATCTAGCTGAACAGAAGTCCTATAACTAGGGATATACAGAAGAAGCCATGTCGAGACTGGTACAAGGGGCAGATACACAGAATGGACTGATCCCACACCCACATGTGACCATTAAAAATGAAGAGGGATATCTCAGCTGTGGAAATTCCCCCAAAAAGAGCAAGGGGTCCCAGCCCTACACCATGCTCCCCAACCCAGGGTTCCAGTGCTGAGGAGAGGGTCCCCATAACTTCTGATTATAAAAACAAGCAGAGATTGTGGTTGAGTGAGATGAGGGCTACAGTCCTAGGCACTCCCCTTAGAGGGATCGTGCCTGGACTTACTCACTGATGGATTCACTTTCTGAGATCTAGCACTGGGGATAGCAGCTTGAAAGGTACCAGGGACATACAGGGAGGAACTGAATTGTCTGGCTTCAGAGCAAGGGCTAAAAGGGCAGCTTTCTCCTGGACAAAGGAGCTGGCAGAAGCCATTTTTTTCTTTGTTGAGCCCTCCCCACTCGCAGCATGCACACACAGGCAGCTGCCATATCTGAGCCTCCATCAAACTGGCTAACACTGTTCATTCACCCTGATTTTATGAGACCCTGCCCCACCCAACTTATGGGTCCACCCAAGCCACTTCCAGTGGTTTTTCCACATAAACAGTCTGTCTTAGCTCATGCTGTGGGCTTTCTTAAAATCTCTCAAAGGCCCAAAAAACCATAGCAAACAGTATCTGGCTTTAGCATGTACCATACCTCTATCTCAATAGCCCTAAGCCCAGCACTAGTGACGGCTGGCCTCTGTTCACAGCTTGATGGCTTGAGGCAGCTCAGCCTAGCACAGGTGACAGCCATGTGTGGATTGCTTTGTGACACATGCCTGGTGTCCCTGGGCAGGACACAGCCTGTGGCTGAACTTGGGCTGCAACAGCACCCCTCCCAGGAGACCCTGGAGCTGGCATGTCCAGTGGCCAGCTTTGGACCCAGCTGAGCATCACCTGGCCACCTCCCAGGAGGACACACCTTAAGGGAACACTGGGCAGGCACCAGAGACCTGCTAAAGCGATCCCTACTCCACAAGGTAAGTCTCTGCACAACAGCTCCTCCACTGCAGTCACAGCCAGTCCTCACAACCAATCAGCTCGAGGGTCAATCCTTCCCATTGACATACAAACAGCAACAAAGGCTCAACTACAACAAGGGGACACACACAATGCACTCTAGGGACACACCTGCAGCAACCGGCTCAAATGACCAGGGAGACTGCACCTCTGGACCCCACAGGATACCCAGCCCACTCTACAAGCCTAGGAGACACAGTAGCCCTACCTACTACACAGAAACAAACACAAGGAAGCAGCCAAAATGGGAAGACAAAGAAACATGTCCCCAAATGAAAGAAAAGAACAAAGCTCCAGAAAAAGAACTAAACAAAATGGAGACAAACAGTCTACCAAGTGAGTTCAAAGCACTGGTTATAAGGATGCTCAGTGATCTAACAGAGAACATCAACAAAGAGACAGGAAACATAAAAATGGAGATAGAAAATGTAAAAAAAAACCAATCAGAAATAAAGAATACAATAACTGAAATAAAGAATACATTAGAGGGAATTGACAGTAGAATAGATGAAGTAGAGGATCAAATCAGCAATTCAGAAGATAAGGTAGCCAAAAAACATCCAGTCAGAACAGTAAAAAGAAAAAAGAATCCAAAAAAAACGAGGATAGTTTTAAGCGGCCTCAAGGACAACATCAGGCTAATAACATTCACATCATGGGTACCAGAAGAAGAGAGAGAGCTAGGAATTAAAAACCTATTTGAAGAAATAATTATGGAAACCTTCCTTAACCTGGGGATAGAAATAGACATACGAGCCCAGGGAATGCAGAGCATCCCAAACAAGATGAACCCAAACAGACCAATACCAAGATACATCATAATTAAAATGCCAAAGGTTAAAAACAAAGAAAGAATCTTCAAAGCAGTAAGAGAAAAGAAGTTAGTTACCTACAAGGGAGGTCCCATAAGACTGTGAGATATTTTCTCATCAGAAACTGCAGGCCAGAAGGGATTGGTGCAAAATATTCAAAGTGATGAAAAGCAAGGACCTACAACCAAGATTACTCTACCAGCAGAGCTAGCATTTAGAATCAAAGGACAAAGAGCTTCCCTGAAAAGAAAAAGCTAAGGGAGTTCATCACCACCAAGCCAGTACTACAAGGAATTTTAGAGGGACTTAAAAAAAAAAAGAAAGATTAAAAATATGAATAAAATGACAATAACTACATATCCATCAATAATCACTTTAAATGTAAATGTATTAAATGCTTGAATCAAAAGATAGGGTGGCTGAATGGATAAGAAGACCCTTACATATGCTGATTATAAGAGATTCATTTCAGATCAAAAGACACACACAGACTGAAAGTAAAGCAATAGAAAAAGGTAATCATGAAAAGGGAAACAAGCAAACAAACAAACAAAAAAGCTGGAGTAGCAATGCTTATACCAGACAAATAGATTTTAAAACAAAGGCTATAACAAGAGACAAAGAAGGACCCAGTAATCTCACTTCTGGGTATTTATCCAAAGAAACCCAAACTTTGAGGGGACGTGTGCATCCATATGTTCCTCTCAGCATTGCTTACAATGGCCAAGAGGTGGAGGCAGCCTGGGTGTCTGTCGATGGAAGAATGGATAAAGAGGAGGTGGTACATATATACAATGGAATATTGCTCGGTCACGGAACGGAATGGTTTCTTGCCATTTGCGGTGGTATGGATGGACCTGGAGGGAATTGTGCTGAGTGCAGTATGTCAGACAGAGGATGTGATTTCACTTATATATGAAACCTAAAGTACAAAACAAAGAAACAAAACAAACAAGATACATACCTTATCAGAAAGGTCCAACATGGAAAATGGATAAAAGTCTTAACAGATGAGAATTACAATAGAAAGGGTCCATAGTGTATGAATGAGAAAATAGGCAGGAATGATGAACGTGTTCTCTAAAATTTTTATAGAAAAACCCATTTTCCACTTGTGAATGGTGAAATAAACCCTCAAAGGAGTCAAACAAAAGACAACTCTTTCATTAAATATTCTGAATAAAGAGCCCTATTCAAAACAATTATTAAAGGTCCAATAGAAACCATGAGGTTTGGAGAGCAGACTGGCCTTACCTGGAAGATCACAGCCAGGGAAGTCTCAGACAGATTCTAAAAGAGAGAGCCTATCAGAGCACTGTCATAGAGATGTCTGGAAAATCAAGCCCAGATGCTATTTTCCATAGATAAACTGTTGAAGGAAGCAGAGAGGCAGTGGATAAAGGCAGTATGTGTTAGTCAACCTGACATCTAGTTCTCTACTGCTAGTTCTCTACTGATATCTCACAGATAAGCAGTATGTTTTTTGTATTTTTTTTTAAGATTTTATTTGGGAATTAGGGGAGGGGAACAGCGTTAGGGAATCAGAGAAGGAGAACAGGCAAGTGGCTGTTCTTTTGTTCTTCAGTCTAGTTATGGAGGACGTCGCTTCACTGGCCCGTGTTGGTATTATCATTGTGCTTTCCCTGGGTGAGGCAGTCGCTCCCAGTCCATTGGACGGCTGCTCACAGCAGCTCATGAAAGCTCATGCCAGCTGTCAGCCAGCCCCACTGCAGCCTACGCCATCACTAGCAACTCACAGCAGCCTAACTCCAGGTTGAGCTGTTGTTCACCACCTTAGCTGTAGAGGGCGCAGCGTCACTGGCCCTCATGTGGGATCCGAACTGGGGACCCGCTGCTCAGAGCTGGCGTCCCAAGCCAACTCTTAACCAACGCGCCACTTGGCTGGCCCTAAGCAGTATCTTTTTATTCAGATGTCTTAGAAACTGAATCTGAGAAACCTACTCATCAAGCCTAGTAATGTAAAACAGAAACAATGATAATAACCCTAATTTCTGAATTGTTAAGTTAAATGTCTGTCTAGCATTTTTTTAGCATGCCTGGGTCTTCATAGTTCATCTTGCTTTGGGTTAATTAGAACGGATACTTGAAGCTAGCAAAGTAATCACCTTTTTCTTCTCAAGCAACCCTCAACAAATAGAACCAAGTGCTTGGATTTTAAATGAAAGAAAGTCTCTCTTCCACACTAAAGCCATTCAAAACAATAAGTATTTATTAAGAGTCTATTGTATGCCAGATTTGGTGTCAGGGAAAACAAACGTAAATTTAAAAAATCAGTTTGCTCAAGAAAATACACATCAAAAATAAGGGTAAGGCAAGTACTGAATTCATCTTAATTTAAGGCAGAATATCAGATGTCACAGGAAAAGTACAAAGAATGTACAATAGAGAATCAGAAGAAGGAGAGGTGCCTCTGATTGCATGATCGAAGCAAACTGGGAAGTTTTTATAGAGGACATAAACTTTGAAATATATCTTAAGGAATCTTCAGTGTTTTGACATATGGAGATGAGAGGAAGTCCCTTTCCAGGGAGAATAAAACAGTTGCAGCAATTTGGTAACACAAATGTGTAGTTTCATTTGGGGAAATATACAGTCTAGCTTGGTAGAAGTTAAACATGATACTATAAATTTTCTTTTTAACTTGAAGTTCACTAATAAAGACATAAAACCCAGAAGCCAAAAGAAGAAAATATAGACAGATTTAACTACAAAAAAAAGTACACCCTTTGTGTGCTTAAAAATGTCATGAACAAAGTTAAAAGACAAGTGCCTGGAAAATGAAAGCCTTTGCAACAGTTAACATGCGACTAGATAATACGTCTCAAAGCAAATATCCAGAAATTCCATGGCATAGAAATTTTATAGAGTATCAGTTCATTACACTGTACTAAAAACAGAAATTAATCATAATGTAAGAAAAATAATCTAATCTAAAAACTATTTACAACTTTAAAACATTCTGCTAAATAGCTCCAGAGATGAAGATAGAATTAAAAGTATAATTACAAAATGCTTATAAAACAGCATTGGAAATTACATATTACATGACAAGGGATGATTCAAAGCTATTTCCAAGTAATTTAGAATGCTATTTGTTTTTATTATTAAAATAGATGTACAGGTTTAGACATATACTCAAAAATAGGTGTTAGAAAAAATAGTAACAAAAGAATCCAAAGAAAATAAAATGGATGTATTAGGAAATCTGAATATAGGAATAAATAAATTTTTAAAAAGAAGGTCGACTTGATAAAACCAAAATATGGCTCTTCATCTTCTAAGACTGAATCAAGAAGAAACAGAAAATATCAACAGACCAATTACTATAAATGAAATCAAATCATTAATCAAAAAATTTCCAATGAACAAAAGTCCTGCCTTCATAGGTGAATTTTAAGAAACATTCAAAGAAGAATTAACACTTATCCTTCTCAAACCATTCCAAAAAATTCAAGAGGATAGAAGTCTCCCAAGCTCATTTTACAAGGCCACAATTACCCTGATTCCAAAACCAGACAAAGACATTACAAAAAAAAATATATCTTTAATTTACCCCTGATGAACATAGATGCAAAAATCCTCAACAAAATACTAGCAAACTAAATTCAGCAATACATCAAAAAGGTCACACACCATGATCAAGTGGGATTTATTCCTGGGATGTAAGTTTGGGTCAATATCTGCAAATGAATTAATGTGATACACCACGTTATTGTATCAATAGGTGCAGAAAAAGCATTTGACAAAATCCAGCATTTATTTATGGTGAGAACTCTCAGTAAAATAGGAATATAGGGAATATATCTCAAAATAATGAAGGCCATATATGACACACCCACAGCTAACATCAAACTCAATGGGGAAAAGCTAAAAACATTCTCCTTAAGATCAGGAACAAGACAAGGATGTTCATTTTCACCACTTGCAATGCCTATCAAATGCAATGCCTATCAAAATACCAATGGCATTTTTCACAGACTAGAACAAACAATCTTAAAATTTATATGGAACCACAAAATATATTAATTGTCACAGCAATCCTGAGAAAGAACAAAATTGGAGGTATAACGCTACCTGATATCAAACTGTACTACAAGGGAATAGTAATCAAAACAGCATGGTACTGGCATAAAAACAGACACATAGATCAATGGAACAGAATAGAGAGCCCAGAAATAAACCCACACGTATATGGTCATTTACTCTATGACAAAGGAGGCAAGAATATACACTGGAGTAAAGACAGTCTAGTCAATAAATGGTGTTGGGAAAACGGGACAGATTCATGCAAAAAAAAAAAAAAGAAAAGAAATGAAACTGGACCACCTCCTTACACCATAAACAAGAATAAACTCAAAATGGATTAAAGACTTAAATGTAAGACCCCAAACCATAAAAACTCCTAGAAGAAAACATAGGCAATAAATTCTCTGACATTGCTCTTAGTAATATTTTTTCTGATATATCTCCTAAGGCAATGGGAACAAAAGAAAAAATAAACAAATGGGACTACATGAAACTAAAATGTTTTTGCACAGCCAAGGTTGAAACCATCAATGAAATGAAAAGACAACCTCCTGAATGGGAGAAGATATTCACTAATGATACATCCGATAAAGAGTTAATATCCAAAATTTATAAAAAACTCATGCAACTCAACACTAAAAAAACAAACAATCCAATTAAAAAATGGTTACAGGAACAGAGTGGACATTTCTTCAAAGAAGACATACAGATGGACAATAGACATATGAAAAGGTGTTCAACATCACAAATCATCAGAGAAATGCAAATTAAAACCACAATGAGATTTTACCTCACACCTGTCAGAATGGCTATCATCAATAAATCAACAAACAACATGTGTTGGCAAGATTATGGAATGAAGGGGACCCTTGTACACTGCTGGTGGGATTGCAAATTGGTACAGCCACTATGGAAAACAGTTTAGAGTTTCCTCAAAAAACTAAAAACAGAACTACCTTATGACCCAGCAATTCTACTTCTGGATAGTTATCTGAAGAAATCCAAAACACTAATTCAAAAATACATATGCACCCCTATGTTCAATGCAGCAGTATGCACAATAGCCAAGATATGGAAACAACTGAAATGCCCATCAACAGACAATTGGATAAAGAAGTGGTACATTTATACAATGGAATATTACTCAGCCATAAAAAAAATGAAATCTTACCATTTGCAACAACATGGATGGACCTAGAGGGTATTACCCTAAGTGAAATAAGTCAGAAAGAGAGGGACAAATACCATACGATCTCACTTATATGTGGAATCTAAAGAATAAACAAACAAACAAAACAGAAAGAGGCTCAGATACTGAGAATAAGCTGATGGTTGCCAGATGGGAGGGGTTTTGGGGGACTGGGTGAAAAAAGAGTGATGGGAGTAAGAAGTACAAATTGGTAGTTACAAAATAGTCAGAGGATGTAAAATACAGCATAGGGAATATAGTCAATAATATTGCAATAACTATATAGAGTGCTAGGTGGGTACTAGACTAATCAGGGGGATCTCTTCATAAATTATATCAATGTCTAAACACTATGCTGTACACCTGAAGTTAATACAAAATAATATTGAATGTCAACTGCAACTGAAAAATAAAAATAATATTAAAAGTATGATTCTTCAAAATATAATATAACATTTACTAGTTAAATTTAGGCAAAATGTATAAAGGCAATATTGAAAAGACAAAATTATTAATAGCTTTAGTTTTTCTAAATGTATTTACCAATGTTGCAATTCTAATCTATATTTGAAAGAAAAGTTTAGGCATTTCAAATAAATGTTCTTAAGTCCTTGTATAATAGCAAGCATGGCTGAAGAATTTTTTTAAAGAATTATAAAGGACATCCTATATTTTCTGATATAAATACTAACTGTAATGCAAGAGTAACTGAAACAGCCTGGAATTAGGAACAGAATATATACTCAATTCAGTGGAATTGAACTGAAAGATCAGAAGTAGTATTTAAAATATGCATATATTTAGAAAAAAATAATGGTGGGATTTCAAATAAGAGAGAAAACTATGGAAGAAAATATAGAAAAAAATATATATGTAAGCCTGGGTAAAACAGATCTTTCTAAGGGCAAAACCATAAAAAAAGATATGCATGTGAATATCATAAAAAGATAAACCTTTGGAATAAAAATGTACCATAAACTATATGACAAGATGTTTAAAAATCTATACTATCTGTGACTTATCAAATTCATAAAGCTAAGAGAGTAAGAGCACCCAAATCAGTAAAGTGTCAGGCATTCTCCTTAGAATGCTGATACAAATGTAATTTCGTGCAGTCTTTCTGGAGGAAAATTAGATGATAGAACTAGACCATTATGGGGGGGGGTGGGTTGCAAAAATGCCTTTAAGGTCTAAGTCAAAGCTAATAAAAAATAAAGGAGAAAAGGCATAAGTTAGAAGAGTGAGACTATCATCACAAGTTGCAAAAGTAGAAAAATGTCCAAAAGAAGGCCCGAAACAGTGACAAAATGTACTTTCATGAACACTCACTCGGTAAGGCGTAATTACTATTAGGGTCAGTCAAATTACACATTTAGGCCTCAGGCCTGTGAGCTCATGCTAATTTGAACAGCTGTTCAAAAGGGGTTTTGTGCTATTTGTTTGACAGATGAAGAAAATGGAACTCACTAATGGCCTAAGATGCTTTGACACAAACTGATTTCCCTATTGTTAAAACGTACTTGCAATATCAATTGCATTTAGCTTTGACAATTTGAACCTATTCTTCAGTGCTGACATCCTAAGGAAATACTTTCTGAAAATCTGAGATCATCATTTGAAAGAATATTGCCATTGTTGTAACCAACTTCCCCTTATTCTCTTCCCAAGGAGAACTGAGAAATGGGGAAGCATGGATCATATATATATATATATATATAGTGCCAAAAAAATGTGTACACATTTTAAGAAAGAAAAAAATCTATTAAAATTGTAATACTCAATATATACCAATAACAAAAGATGAATACAAGTCACATTTGACTTCTGCAATTATAAGAGGTGCTCGAAGTGGTTACCATCAGCATCCAGATACTTCTAATTACGGCGAACTACTGCTTGAGCAATGTTGACCGAAGTATCCACTTGTATACATTGTTTTGGCACTCCCAACATATAAAAATTCCCATTATTTGGAGATTGTTAGTCATCATTGTTTTGGATTGTTATTATTTCGAGCTAACCTCCCCTACCTTTGGAAATAAAAGGGATGATTACATTTTATTCACAAGAAGGGATTTATAAGACTCATAGTGTTGGAAGAAACAGCTGTTTGTCTTTTACTACAGCATTTGCTTTCTTTCCTTGCATAGGAAGTCAGCTGGGAGACGTTACTAAATGTTGGACTGAATGAAACACAAACTTAGTGTTTGTAACTATTTGGATATAATTTTTGCCTGATTGTTTTTATAGAAGAGAGTAAAATGTCTTTTAAAAAAAATGTCTCATCAGAACAAAGAAGATGGAAGACACAATCAAAGTGAAAGCCATTCAACTGGAAAATGTCGATAAAATGTATGAGAATTAATAACACAATTGAAAACACTGCATTTCTATAGTAGCTTTTAGGGAAGCTCGCAAACAGGGGTCTGGAGAGTAAATCTCTTTCATTTCCTTGCAAAATTACAGTTCAGGATATTTATGATTCTCAATCTTGTCAGATAACATTTAACAATCAGCATCATTGAGATCAATGGGGTTCATGGACAGAGACTTGTTTTTGCAACATTCTAGTACATGGAGTTCAAGGACAGAGTATGTTGTTGCCACTGTTACTGTTGCATTTAAAAAAACTGTGGTTTCCCGTTCTCGTTCTCTTTAGCTAAGCAACACTTAGTCTGCATTGAACTCAATGTCTTTCCATTTCGTTTTCATCAGCCCATTGGCATCTGGCCTCTGAGGCCACGTTCTTTTACAGTTGTTTGACCATCTCCCTGAATTTTCTCTCTCTGTAATGTTTAGGTGTTTAAAGACATGTATTGTATATCTACTAAGAGGAACAAGGTTGATTCTTTCTGCATTTTCCACATTTTAATGGCCCTCCATATCCACACTTAATTAGCATGCTTAAGGAAAGCTGATAATTATGACCATCTACTCAATGACAAATGCTTTCTCATAAACCCATTAAATGACAAGCTCCTCAACAGCAGGCATTAGGCCACAGGAAACTGTACACCGTGGTGTTTAGCTTAAGGTCTGTATTAGTCAAAGTTCTCCAGAGAAACAGACCAGTAGGATGCATGTTATGTGGGAAGAGACTTAGTATAAGGAATTGGCTTTCACAGTTATGGGGATAGGTAAGTCTCAAGATCTGCGGGGTGAATCGGAAGGCCCGAAAACCAGGGGAGCCCATTCCTGTCCAAAGACCAGGAGGCTCGAGACCCAAGAAAAGTCAACATCTCAGCTTAATTAACCATCACAGGGCCTGACAGGTTGTCACTGCTCAATAAATATTCATAAATTAATGAATTTTCTCATTTATTCTTCAGATCAGTTCTGTGAGATATTTTCATCTTAATTTTAAGGACAAAACTTGAGGTCTAGGGACTTAATGCTATTTGCCCCGGCTGGGTAGATCAAGGCTTGAAATCCAAGTTAATTATGTGAATAGCATCTGACTAAAACAATAGCGTCCTGATTCTCTCATCTTGTAGCATGTGTTGTGAGGAAAAAAAAACTGGAGAAACATGAGCGGGGTCATAAAGTAAATAGCAAGCTAGATGGATTTAGATAACATAGTTAATTTTACAATCAGAATTTGTGCCTGTCTAATTACTGACCTAAGTTTTCATCTGTTTCTGCTTTTATCTGAGTTCACCAAATATACCACGCATTTTAAAATGTTCTTTAAAAATGAGCATATGTTTATTAGGATATTCAGACTGAGATGTCTTATCCTACCTTCTTGAAAACAATTGAAAGTGCTGAATACATTACACTTTTAAAAAAATATTCTTGAACATATGTAGAAACTAGTACTAAAAAAATAATTGACCACACCAAAATATATGTGAAAGTAAAAACTGACAGAGCCCATGGACCATTTTCACCCTGAAGACATTTGTCAAATCTGAGAAACATGATCATAACTTTGAAGGCTAATAGCAGGTGGCAGCAGATGACAAAAGTCTAAAAGGAGAATTTTCCTCTATAAAAGTAAAACTCGGGGTGACCCGTTAGCTCAGTTGGTTAGAGCATGGTGCTGATTACACCAAGGTTGCCAGCTCAATTCTCACATGGGCCACTGTGAGCTGCGCCCTCCCTAAAAGAGTCAACTATGCTATTGTAGCATGAAAGCAATGTGTAACCAATGACCATGGCTGTTTTTCAATAAAACTAAAAAAATAAAAAATAAAAAAGTAAAACTCCAACGGGCTAGTCCCTCGATAAACCCAGGAGAAAGTGTCCATGGTTCCTGGCAGAGGACATTACCCTTGGACATTATAAGCACAAGTAAGCCCTCATGGAGAGTTTTAGCAAACCCACTTTCCTCCTGTAGTCCAAAAACCTTCACACCGTGAACATGATAAAGAGCTGTCCAGACTGATAATGTTCTAAAAACTCGGCTAATACACAAGCATATCCTTCTGGGAAAAATGCTCCTTACACTGAGATTTTAAACAATTGTCAGATAGATGTAATTTTTCAAGAAAAATGAGTCATTCAGGTTTTGTAAAATAATCACTGAGCACACAAGAAAACAAAATACCATGTGCAAGCATCAGAATAATCAAACCCATCACACGTATACTGAGAATTTAGATATAGAATTCACAGATAAAGACTATTAAATAGCCTTGTGTCATATGTTCAAAGCAAATAAAAACCAAAAACCAAAACAAGCTTTGAATAAACTGCAGGAAACAGCAAATTACTAGTGGTTACCAAGCAGATTTGAAAAAGAATCAAATAGGATTTCTAGAATTTAAAAATATAATTATTTGATGAATAGGCTTCAGTTATTATGAAGTAGTTGGTGACAGAACAATGCTCCAATTAAAAGTGAATGGAAACATCCAGATAAAATATGAACATCTGCATAAAAGCAATGAGGAGTTGTGATGTTACCAGGATGAGAGGAGACAAGATTCCACAAAGGGGTGAATTGCAGAGAAAAAATTTGCTTTCTACTGCAGCCATTTGATGATAAGAGTTGAAATAGGGGAGGGTGGCTATTAGCAGAAAAACAAACAGTATGTTGGCCATCTTGTTGGGTGGAAGAAACAAAATATCTAGCTAGAGGGATCAAGACCCCCTCAAATGAGAAGGAGAGACAGATGTAAACCTTATTTTTTTCCCTCAAGAAATCTCTAGAACCCTGAAGTTACACAAAATGATAGACTAAGTCAATTTTGTTGAGCCAAAGCAGGCCCTGGTACAAGGCTTTGAGTGAAAGTATTTTATGTAGGAAATAATTTCAGCAAACACTAGCAGCGTAGAGAAGAAAAAGGCAGTAAAGAATGATGCGTTTTTCAAGCCATTCACCCCTGTGGGTAACTAGAGCTTCAAGTCAACTGGTGAACTCTGGGATACGGTGTAAAACATGCACCTCGGAGTTACCCCACCCACAGGATGAAGGAACTGAAATGTTTATGCACCAACTCCTGCTGGTCGTTGGCTAACGGATTCTCCCACAGGACGTTCATTCCATGCTACTTTGGTCTGCTGTGTGCATCAATAAAGCAGAACCTGGTGGCCAGAGAAAGCCCTCAGGAGAAGGCATGCAGATACTAGTATTTGGAGGTGGAATTAGTGTGGCACTGAAATGAGCAGGGCTGGTGGGACACAAGCAAAGCATAACAACTTCTGCTACAGATGACACCTGCTCAGATCCACACATACCCCATGTGAGGTTCCCTCAGTCCTGCAACCAATTCCTTAAGTGGTGGCTGGTTACAATTTCTAAAAAGGAAGGCTGATAAAAGGAGAACAAATGTGACAGCTCCCACTGCTGTAGTTGGCATTGAAGTAGCACAGATGTTTATCATCTTTCTTTTCTCCTGTCCATTATCCATTCCCTGCACCCTTGGCCAGCTCATGGGCTTGTCTAGGCAACTGGCACAATAGGGGAACACCGATTTTTGTTCCTGGTGGGTCTGAGTCTTTGCTTCGTGAGCACTTGTTAGGCTGTATCTGCTTCAATTTCCTGTTCGTGGTTATCAATGGGCATTAAAGCATCAAGAGGCAGTCAAGTAAATCTCCTAGTAGCAGTCATAGTTGTCCCTGCTGTTGCTAAGGCATCAACCTTACCTCCTCATTACAATTGGTCAATTACTCCTACTGATATAGTAACTCCAGTGTTTTACTGCTAATATACTGGACTAAAGAACCCCAAATGACCAGATGGCAGAATTAGGTCTAGTGAAATCCTTACTATGGCCCCAGTAGAGTGTCATGCCAAGAACCATGGTTTCTAATGATGCTATAATGGTGAGAAGAGAATGCAAAATATGTTCAAAAGAGTCCCTGAAAGTGATACTGAGAGGGGCCGCTCCTACTTCCAACCCTTGAGCTCTCTACCCCTTGAGGCATTGCCGCCAGCACATGATGGCTGCTGATTCAAAGTAAAGACCACATCTTGAAAGACAGCACTCCAACCCCACAGGTGTTACATTTAAGCACAGAGGTGCATATTTATGATTTTTTAAAAAAATGTTTTCAGGCTGGAAGCTTCAGTGTTCTATGGTATTGTGGTAGGACTAGTGGATGCCATGGTCATACACCCACTGCTATGCTTTCCTTGGTATAAAGGGGTCAACTGTTCATCTGTTCATGAAGATGTTATGTGAGATCCCATGTCAATAAAACAGATATCTGAGTCCTCAAACAGCGTGTTGAAGCACTGCAGATAGAAATGGAAAATTTATCCCCAGATATGTATCAGTTTCAGTAAGGAAGAATCACTGTCACCTCCAGTTTGGAAGTGTTTCATTGCAATCAAATTGATACCAAATCTCTGTTTGGTCTTCCTTCAATGGATGGTATAATACTGTGAGCTCAGAGTCAATCAGCTCTACCAGCGAGAGGGAGCCCAACCTATTGGGTCCATGAGTTAAGCTTTAGTCTAGAAAACATAGCTACTATATTTATGGACTCACTGTGCAATCACTGGGGTGACTAACTGGTCTACCCACCTGGTTGTTCAATGCCACACCCAAGGTGCATCTTCTCTTACAGGTATTTATGTGAGATACACAGATTCAGTTTAGTCCTATTTCCATAGGCACATACACGTGCTTCTCCCAGGTTTCTCTATCTCTGATCTTCTAATCATGTTCCTTCTAAAGTCCTGCCTAACTAGTCAAACCACCTGCCACTGCCAAGGAGTCCTCGCATTAAGTTGATGCCCAAGTCTATTTCCTGAAGCTTCTTCCCCTGGAGGATTTCTCTTGCCATCATCTTTTAGCACTGCCCCTTAGTCAGGCTGCAGTGCAGCCGCAGTCCATTTTCAACCCATACCAACAACAGTGCTGCTAAATCCATGCACAAGGCCTGAAGTTATTCCTTCTCCATCAAAATCAAGTAGTCCAGAGGATAGGACTAATAAGGGGGGGGGGGTTAATAGAAAAAAATGACTGAAAAATCCCTCACATTGGTGAAAAACAACCACCCACAATTCCAAGAAGCTCAATAAACCCCAAGCAGATACATATAAAGAAAACCATATCTGGACACATTACAATCAGATTGCTGAAAATGAAAGATAAAGTCTTAAAAACAACTAGACCAGGGCAGTGAGAGCACACAAAAATTACCTACAGAAGAACAATGATATTGTTGTGGTGAGTTAAAGATGGCCATACATTTATCATTTCCCTTAGGGAAGAGAGAGAGTTCATTTCTAGCCCCCTGAAGCTGTGCTGGTGCTGTGCCTGCTGACTCGTAACCAATATAATAGAGATGAAGCGATGCTGTGCCAGTTCTGGGTGTAACTTTTCAGAGGCTTGGCAGCATGTGCTTCCTCTTTCCTGGAACATTTACTGCCTCCAGAACCCAGTTGCCAGGCAGTGAGAAGCCCAAGCCTTTAGGGAGGTCATGTGTAAGCCCTCCAGTCAAAGCCCCAGCTGAGCTGCCAGCCAAGGGCTAGCATCAACTGCCAGCCATGCAAGTGAGTGATCTTGGACTTGGCAACCTATCTGAGCACCCAGATTAGGGCATCTCTGATGGACATCACATGCAGCAGAAGAACCACCTGGATGATGCCAGACCCCTCATGGAATTATGAGATATAGTATAATGCTTTTATTAAATGCATTAAGTTTCACGGTTGTTACACAGTGTAACAACCAGGACTTAGTAAGGGGGTACTTTAGGTGAAAGGGTTACTACTGCGAGGAGAGAAGGAAGGGGCTATTGCAATAGAGAGAATGCTTTGATCATTAGATATGCCAAGTATTTCTAGCGTTAGGTACAAAGAATTTTTCTATTATAGGGAGGAGCAAACAAGACTAGGAAGAGCAGGCCTAGGAAAGGGAAATGGAAGAGTGGTATGATCTGATCACAGATCAGAAAATGTTTTACCCTGAGCCTATTTTCCAGAGCTCTTAAGAAGAGACTGTATGTTGGCACAAGCTACATAGTTCAGAGACCTGAGGGAAGGAGAGAATCTTACCCAAGTTTGATTAACAAGCATTTTTGTTAGGCTTGGTCAGTGGAGACAAGCAGTTCAGTTAACCATTTGTGAAAAAGAGAATTGGAATTTGGAGTTTCTGTGTTGGGCTTTGTCATCAGTAAACAGGGGGCCATCCATGAGTCTTACCTAGGTCATATGGGGGAACGGTGGTTATTTGCCAGAAGCTGATTTTCCTGAACACAGAAAGGTGGGGAGATTCCTTCAACCACTGTTTTCCAAGAGCACAGGTGAAATTCAACATTAACATTGTCCGTGGCACTAACTACATAACGAATACAACTGCTAACCCAGGTTTCTATGTTCAGTAAACATGTAAACATGTCCTTTAAAAATGAGGGTGAAATACAGATATTTTAAGGAAAACAAGGCTATGAGAATTTATTGCAGTTAGCCTACAGTATAAGAAATGCTATTAAAAAAAAAATCATGAGTCCAAAGAGAGACAATACCAGATGGAAACTCTGACCTACAGGAAGAAATGATGAGCTCAGTAAGTGCTAAGTAAACATATTATGTTGAGTAAAACAAGCCTATAGATATGATGATTGCCTAGAGGAGAGAAGAAGAAAATTTATAGGATAGTGGAAATATTATAATATCTTGTTTGGTGTGTTGGTTATGTGGATATAAAACACTTCTCAAACATTGAATTGTACCAGTAATATTTGTACACTTTACTGTTAGTTAATTTTAGCTTAATCTTCAAAAATTAAAAATTAAATAGAACCCCTACCTCCTATGTAAAAATTAATTAATAAATGAAAGATAAAATTATAGAGTTTTAGAAAATATTTTCACAACCTCAGGATAGGAAAAGATTTAATAATCAAGATGCAAAAGTAGTAACCATCAAGGGAGAGATGATAAATTTGTTTTCCTTAAATTAAGACCTTCTAGTCAAGACATCATAAAGAAAAGACAAGCCACCAAGTATCTGGTATATATGAAGAACTACTAATAAATTAACATTAAAAAAACAAAATGTCAGTGTCAAATTGTCAACTAGTACAGAGAACTTCACAAATATAAAAACTCAAAAAAA
>NW_017731677.1:1027113-1032396 GCF_001890085.2 Hipposideros armiger
GACAAAACTAAGCGTTGTCAAGGAGATAGTGCAAAGGAGGTTATACATTGGCACAACCACTTTGGAACTAGTTGGAATTACCTAATAAAGTTGAAGATGTTAATGTCTTATAACTATGCATTTCTGCTGCGTAGGTATATGTTCCAATTAGACTCTTGCATGAGGATACATGTACAAGAGTATTCATAGCATTACTGTTTATAATGTCCATCAACAGTAGAATCAATAAATAAACAATGGTGTATTCATACAATGGGATATTACACGATGAAGACACTGTATGAAAACAGTACATGTCCATATGAATGAGCCTCACAACAATGTTGAGTGAAAGAAGCAAGAGTCAAAAGAATAGATAAATGTTCCATTTATAGAGTTTGATAACTGGACGACTAAACAATGTTTTTAAGGCATGTATCTGTAAATGATAAAAACTATGAAGAAAAACAAGGAAGTGAATGTAACAAAAGCCAGGACAGTACTTACCTCTGGGAATAAGGAGGGTGTTGCATTCTAGACACATGGGGGTCTTTTAAGATATTATACAATACGTGTTTTATGTATACTCCTGTACACAAATTTCAAATTTTTAAAAAATGAACGTGTGTGGCATGTTACATTGACCAGGACTGAGACTTTGGTCATTGTTTCTGAACAAATAGCTGTATTTTACTTCAAAACCTATTAGGAGTTGGTTAATGTCTCCATGTTAGTATTAAAAGATAACTGACTTTTAAACAGATAAAATTTGGAGACCATCTTGGTCATCATAACACAGATAAAAAAACTGAATTCAGGTGTGTTGAATGACTTGCCCAAAGTAGAATGATTAGTGACAGGGACTGAATTAAACTCCCACCAGTTGGGAGGGACAATGAGATTAATCGTTCATTGACATTAGTCAGGAGAAAGTCTCTAAAGTCAGCTATTATATCTTTCTCATACTAAAAATGTTTTCTTCGCACTTAGAAACAGATTGTCATGTATCCTTTGCCCTTTTGATTGCCCATAACAGAGATCATCTGACGTGGCATGTTAACCCACCCAAACAAATGCCATACGTTTCCAGATTCCTAGGTAACCAAAGTTTTCACTTAAGCAGAAATATGATTTAAAAAGAAAAAAATATTGCTCAGCATTTTAGCTTATTCAAATGAGCAATTCGTCATATAATTCATTATCTCTCCCACATCAGAGAGACATGAGTTTTGTTTTAACCTCCGTTGGATTTTTTTTTTCTAACTCATTGTTTCTCAGATGTTATCTTTGCACTCATTTGCATTAGCACCAACTAGAATGCGAAACATGTTAAAAAGGTAAGGACCTAAATTTTTGCCCAGACATAGCATAGTCTAACAGAATCTTTGAAAATGAAATTTAAAAATCTCCATTCTAAACAAGCTCCAATAAAGAGGAAGAATTGCACTCAAGTTCATTTTCCAGGAACTCAGGATTTATCTTCTTAATCTTATGTTTTATTATTTAATGCCTTTGGTGACAAGGCAGCATAACTTCCTTGAGAGATAAAATTTAATATAAGGTTCTTAAACAAAGAACGAAAATTTGATCTTATGCAATCTTACAAATGAGTCTGCCTTTTTAAAATTCCAACGCTCTAGCTGCACAGAGGCATAACTTGTCACAGCTGCAGGAAACACTAGGCAACAGTTAGTTAATCAACTGTTTCATGGGTGAGAAAACAAAAGCCCAAAGATGGGGACTTACTTACTAAAAACACAAAGAATTAGTGTCTGGGCTTGGACCGGAACTCAGCTCCCTTGATTTTCCTTTTATTTAAGCACGAGTGTGTACAAAATCTAGATATAATATGCAATGGTGAAAATAGGAGTTTTGTGGGCAGACTCTGATTTGCTGTTAAAGGTATTTAACTTTTATTCATTAATCCTGCCTGCTACATGACCTTTTCAGTACAAAGTCGTACAATATTTTTCTTGATCAATGTACTATAATACGATGCATTTTCACAGTTTTATTTCTCTCTCAATTCATTCTAAAAGTTGTCCATTTACAGAAAAAAATACATATACATAGGAATGCCAACATTAAAAAATAAATGAGGCTACTGTGGCTTATTTTGATTTGCTAGGTAATTAGGAAAAGAGATTTGAGTCTACTTAAATCATCTCCACGCTTCGAACTTCAGTATACTCTTCAGTTAAGATATTATGGAGATGAATAGGAGAGATGGGAATGGGTGGTATTAAAAAGTGGCTTTAGCTTTCATTATTTCTCAAAGATTGAGAGACAAAGAAAAAAATATGTAGGTATATCATTTCTTCTCAACACATTCCAAGTGGGCTTCTGTAACCACCACTCAGATATTGCTCTTGTCTAGGATAATAATAACCCCCTAGACACGAAATCCAACAGGTGAGCTCTCTTATCCTACTTACATTCTTAGCAGTAGTCAATATATGTGGCCACTCTCTCCTTTTCCAAACATATTCTTCTCTTGGGTTTCCATGGTAACACTCTGTGATGATTAGGTCTATATGTCAACTTGGCTAGGCTGTGGTGCCCTGATATTTATTTTGTCAGGCAATTCTAAATGTTGCTGTGAAGGTATTTTAAAGATGAAATAAACATGTAAATCAGTAGATTCTGAGTAAAGCAGATTCCCCTCCATAACGTAGGGTGAAAGCCTTAAGAGAAAAAAGATGGAGGTTCTCCCACGGAAGAGGGAATCCTGCCAGCAGACTGCCTTCAGACTCCAGCTGCAACATCAGCGCTCCCCTGGGTCTTCAACCTGGTGGTCTCCCCTGCTGATTTTGGACTCACCAGCCTCCACGGTGATATGGTGCTCACGCCCACACTCACGCTTTCAATAGTGTCTATACTAACGGTTCTGTTTCTTGAGAGAGCCCTGAGTACGGCACGCCCTTTCCTATATTGCTAGCCAGAACTGTTCAGTTACTTCATTGGCTCCTCTCCCTCCATCTGACTTCCAAAATGTTAATGTGCCCAGGACTTGGTCCTGAAACCCACTTCTATGTCTACACATTCTCTCCAGGACACCTCTGCCTATTTCAGGGTTTTAAATACCATATAAACACTAAGGACTCTCCGATCTCCTACCTTGACCTTTTTCGAGAACTCCAGGGGACAGGTCCATCCGCCTATTACAGATTCAATAGGTATTGAAAAGTTAACGTAGCCAAAACCAAACTTGATTTCCTCCTCCAGACCTGCTTCTTGCCCAGTATTTTCTCTTCCAATAAATGGAAACACCAATCGCTGGCTGCCTTCCCCCATTCCTAACGTCCAATGCATAAACAAGCTCTGTCAACTCTACAGACAAACATATTTCAAATCTGTCCACTTGTCCGAGAACCACTGTCTTCTCGTCTGGATTGTTCCATAGCCTCCTAACAAATAAGTTCTAGCTTCCAATTACTCATTCTACACACAAAGCAAGCTGAGGAATCATGTTCAGTGATAAGTCAATTCATGTTACACCCTTACTTCAAAGTCTCCAATGGCTTCCAACTTCATCTAAAGTAAAAACCAAGCTCTCCACTATTGGCTAACTGGCCCCATCCAGCTCTTGGACCTTTGTCCTAACGGGCTCTGCATTGTCTGCTACTTTTAGCCTCCCTGGCCTCCTTTCTCTATTTTGAACACACCAGGTTTGCTACCCTCTACGGCCTTCATCAGGGCTGTCCCCCTCCGCTCTGAATGCCTTTTTCCTCCATTTTCCCCCCACACACACCTTTGAACTTCCATGTAGACCACCGCTTAAATGTTAGCTCTGTAGAGAGGATTTCCTTGACTACCTAATCTTTAATAATCACTCAGGATCTTTCTGCCATGTTACTGCTTGAATTCCCTGACAGCACTTAACAATATGACATTTTCCCTTTGTTTTTTGTTTATTTTCTATTTCTATTTTTCCCCACGTCAATGCAAGTCCATAAGTGAAGACCTTGTTTATCTTTTCTGCAGCAATATCCCAGGTACCCAGGACAGAACCTAGCGCGGATTGCATACTCAGTAAAGAAGAATGAATGGAGTACAAGAACTAACCGCCTCTGTGGCACAATGTTAACAGTTGCTAATCTGGGATGATGGAAATACAGGTATCTGTTATAGTATCCTTTTAACTTTTCTGTATTTTTAGAATATTTCAACATTGTGTATAGACCGAGACATATAATTTGAGGAATCATTTGAAAGAAGCAGCTCGTCTTACAGCCAGAACTTGTCAGCCTGAACTGGAGTGGAAACTCATGGAAAGAGCTGCATTTGAATGTTAGTGATGCTGCATGAAGCCTAAGACTAAAAATTAGGAGTTAGAGTTTGCAGTTGCAATCTAAAATTAGATGGGGCATTTCCTGGAGCCCACCCAGGCTGAGAGGGGTCACCACCTGCCTTCTCAGCTCTGCGTAAAGTTGAGTAATACGTAGAGTCCATGGCAGAGGGATCAGATTCAATGTTCTGAGAGGAGAAGCAGTCTAGCCCAGTGGAGAGACCAATGTCCTCAGGCCAGGACACTTGTCTTCTTCCACCAGCTTATCGGGATGGGAGGCGGGGGAGGCTTTAGGAAAGGCCCTTTACGTTCGTGTGTGTGTGTGTGTGTGTGTTCGTGCGTGTGTGTGTGTGTGTGTGTGTGTGTGTGTGTGTGTGTGTGTGTGTCTAGTTTCCTCTTATACAAAAATGAGGGAATTAAACCTTTTTTCTATTGGGTTGTTGGAAAAGTCACGATGTATTTTTTTCTATGTTTTTCGTTGCAAAAATGCATCATGGCTTTTCCGACAACACAATAAGTGGTTTCAGTTGCCATTGCCCCAACACTTTTAGAATTTCCTTTAGGTATATCTGGTACATCAGCCAAAACTTTCCAATTGTATTAATACTAAGATTTTTTGCAATTCAGACCTGTGCTATTCAAAATGTGATCTGTGGACCATCAGCATGAGCGTGTCCAGGGAGGTTTTTAGAGGTGGGAATTTTTAAACCCCACCCCAAACCACTGAATCTGAATCTGCATCTTACCAAGATTCCCCAGATGACTCCTGTGCACATTAAGAGTTACAAGTGCTAATTTATAGCATCTAGTACAGGTTTCTGCATGAGCTGTACACCTGTATAGCAAACACCTGGTGGCTTTTATAGCAGTGATATTTACATATGTACCAGATTTGTAAAATTCCTTTTATACACATTATTTTCCTAAATCTTCACAACGATCCCATTGAGTTGTTAAGCGGTTCTCATTGTCACCACTTTACAGATGAGAACACTGACATTAAGGTGAAATGATGT
>NW_017731677.1:1032671-1034381 GCF_001890085.2 Hipposideros armiger
CTCAATATAGAATTTTAAAATTCCCCATAGGTCCTGAAAAATAAATCACATTCTCCAAGTCATTCTGAGTTGAGCTAAAAATCCAATTATCACTTCACTAGCTGACATCGTAAATCTCTACCAATTCTCAGCAACCAAGAGCTAACCTTAAAAGCATCAGCTCCACTGAGCTTATGACCTTCTCCTTCTCAAGTTTTTCAGAACATCCCCTCAGAGCTCTGACATGGGTTAGAAGGTCGATCGGACCCCTGGATTCAAATTCTGACCCCGACTCTTTCTTTCTAGTTGTTACACATGAGCAAATTCTTTCATCTCTTGGAGGCTTAGATTCCACTTCTACAAGATGGAGACTGTTCTCCTATTTATACAGATGTCAGAATTAAAGGAGCTTAAAAGCGAATGCACAGCGCTTAACCCTTGTTAGGTCCCAATAAGTAGACCATAATGGTGGTTACTATCACTGACCTCCCTAAGAAAGTTTTCTCATCTGTCAAATTGAAAGAATTGAACAACAAATCTCTAAAGTCCCTCCATTTCTGACATTTGAAAGTTTAACCCATGTTTACATTTCCTGCTCAATCCCTTCATCCAGAATTCCAGAATTCAAAGCTCACCTTCATATGTTTAAAAAGTACATTTATGTGATTAAAATATGAAACTGTTCCCTGATTCAATGAGACTTCCAAGAACATGTGGGGGACACAGACTGCAGAAGTTATTATATTTTGATTGAAATCCTATAAATTCAATGAGATGAGCCATGCCCCCCCCCCAAAAAAATTAAATCACTGGGGTTTTAAAATTGCTTTTTCTAATTGAAAGAGTGAGTATTGATAGGCATTGGCCTTGCCCCCAAAAGACCATAAGAAAGTTAAAAGCTAGAGTAGTGGTGATTATGTATTATATTCTGCAGCATCAAAATGTCAGAACAGGGCAAAAACAGAACAGCCAGTGAAGGGAGACGTTTTTCAGTTGGAGTCATCATTTGCAAATTCTATAGGAAAAAGGCAGTCATTTCCTTATCTTCTTACTTATTTAGATATGTGCTTGCTCTCGAAGGTACATAAATACTTTATTCTTAAAAGAGAAGAAAAGAAAGAGAATAAAAAGCCTGTAACTTGTGTGCTACATATGTTAACATGTAATAGACTTACCATTGTGATTTTTATATGAATTACTCTGCATATTTTAACTGTCTTCAATTTAATGCTAATATGTGAAATTTTGACAGACGTGTCTCTCATAAACGAAAGCTCTTTGGACTCCTCAATAATTTTTAAGAGTGCAAGGGCATCCTGAGTCCAAAAAGTTTAAGAATTATTGCTCTTCCAGATAAAAAACTATACAGTAATGTTAGATTAATTAAACAAGGTGTTATTGGTACAAGAACATTTCAGCACAGCAACGCAGAGAACCGAGTTCAGAAATAGACTCCTATGTATGATAATTATATACTATGATAAAGTTTGCATTTTAAATTAGATATTATATCGAGCAAGGTCTTGACAGGAAGCAGATGGCACTACGAAATGAGGTAACTGAAGAAATTTTAATAAAGGGACTATTTTCAAGGGTATGAACTAGATTAAAGGGAACTAATAGGGATAGAGAGGCACCACTGTGCTAAAAACAGTGAGGTTCTTTACCATCCTGGGACTGAATGTAAAATGGAAGAGATTACGGAAGCTGGAGACTGAACTGTTCCCACAG
>NW_017731677.1:1035756-1096375 GCF_001890085.2 Hipposideros armiger
CTCTCCTGTAACTCAAATTACATATATGTTAGACCACTTATCTATATTCTGCACATCTCTTACATTCCTGCCTTATTTTCTATCCTTTAGTTTTTCCTTGCTTCAGTCTGGTTATTGTCATCTGTCCTCTCTTCCAAATTGTCAGTTCTCTCTTAAACTATGTCTATTCTCCTGTTAAACCCATCTTTTGTATTCTTAACTGAATTTACTGTATTATCCACTTCTAGAACACTTATTTGATTATTATTATAGTTTCAAGTTCCCTGCTGAAATTCCAAATTTTCTTAATTTCTTGCACACGTTAATCATAGTTTAAAATCTTTGTCTTTACATGCTTGATCATTTTTTTAATAGAAGACTAGATGTTCTGCATAAAAAAAAATTGAAGAGATAATTGGAAATTCTAAGTGATGCTACTTCCTCCAGAAAGCATTTACTGTTACTACTGGCAGACAATTAGGATAGGAACTGATCATCTTAATAGAGTATGAGATTGGATTGATTCAGGGGCAGGTTTTATTCATTGTGATGTCTGGTCTATTTCCTGTTTACCTCCCTTTTAAGTACTACCTTTTTAAGTGTATCAACTGAAAACTCCATGACTCTCCTTGGTGGGCCCTCAAATCTACTTTTTATTCTCCCAGGACCCAGGCTATTGCTTACTGCTTGCTCAGTGTATTTTCTTAACCGTGTCTTTCTGTTTATATTTTCAGTCTCCCAGGGCCCTGCTTTAGAATTGGCAAATATGTCAGGAGACGGCAGAGTCAAATGTCAGGCATGCCTCTTTGGATTTCCCTTTGCATCAGGATCTTGGGCCTTCAAGTCCTCACTGCCTTGGGAACTTTCCAATGCCTTCAGACAGATTTTTTCCCCGTTTTTTAAAGTATCCAGTTTTTCTGCTTGTTCTTGGCAGGAGGTTTGGCCTGATAGAAGCTACTTTTCCATAAATGGAAGTAGAAGTTCTACTCTGTTTTAATTGTTGGTTTGGTTGTATATTGATATCTAGATTAGAAATCATTTTCCAACGGAATATTGAAGGCTTTATTGTTGAGGATTTCAATTCAATTCTGATTCCTCTTCTCATTCACTGTTATTGCTTTACTATGGTTTGTTTTCTTTCTGGAAGCTTTTTATTTATTTCTTTTCTTGTCTTTTGTCCCCAGTTATTTTACTTTTATTTATTTATTTATTGATTTATTGATTTCAGGATGATGTGCCTTGGAGAGCTCTTTTTTTCATCCTTTGGTCTAGTCATTTAAAAAACACTTTATAAACAGGACATGTGTTCTTCAATTTTAGAAACTTATTTTAAAATAATTTCTTTATGATTTCTTCTATGCCAATTTTGTTTTCTCTTTTTTAAGTTCTCCTACCTGGATGTGGATTCATTTATGTTAATCCTTTGCTCTATATTTTCTTTCATATTTTTCATCTCTTTGTCTTTTCATCTTATTTTCTGGGAGAATGCCTTATCTTTATCATCTAAGCTTTCTATTAACTTTTCCATTTTTGCTCTCATATTTTAAATGTACGTGGTTTCGTTCTTGTTTTCTGAAAGATGCTTCCTCTAGCATGCTTTACTTCATGGAAGCAAAATCACCTTTTATTTTTCTGAAGATATTAATGATTTTTAAAATTCTAATTTTTATCTCCCTGCATGATTTTTTCAATTTTATTGTTGCTGTTTTCGTTCATATATGTGTCTGTCTTTCCTGTTAAAGCTTTTCTTCAGATTTCTGACAATGTGATCTTTGGCAGCCCACTCATATGGAATAACCTGGCAAGAAAATGATCTCTGGAAGTTTATGAGTATGACAGGGACTTGTTGACTGTGGGTTTCACTATAGGGTGAACTATTGGTATTTTTCTCTGAAGATAGTGGCATTCCTCGAGGAAGACTTCCAGTTTCCTTCCTGCAGATGTAATTTTGGCTTTTCGTGCGTGTCCTGAGCATCCTTTGTATTTAGTACATTATCCCCTCCATCAATTGTGCTTAGATTCCTGTGGTCCCCAGAATCTCTGTTTGAAATTTTCCAGAATAAATTCCCGGTTCTTTGCCAGCAGGGATGAGGGCCAGAAACGGGGAGGGAGCTTGGCAGTTAACGACTTCTTAACAAATCTTTCCATTAGAACTGTTCTTGGTTGTTGTTGTTTTTAACTCCTCATCTTCACCATCACTTTCAGAGGTGCCTGATAGCTTTCATTTCTGTGATGAGATTTTACAAAGCAAAGTAACTTGCTAGTGAGCTTTCAGCAGTGCCAGCTTAAGATTTCTGTTTTCTCACCCTGCCCACCTACAGTCCCGCTTCCCAAAGTTTGTTGCTCTTTTTTCCTATCATGTTCTTCATGCTTGTGTGCTGATGCTTTTTATAAGCTGTCATTTCAGTGGAATTTCAGAAGGCAGCAGATAAAGGCATACATTCAAATCAGCATCTTTAACTCTATGCCATTGTTTGCTTTTACTAATATACTGTTTTGTGCTATTTTACAAGTGTATGCATTATTTTTAGCCAAAATATGAATAAGTCAATGTTTTAAAATACAAGTGTTAAAAAATCCGTGTTTAAATTTGTTGTTGCAGAGAATGAGTGAGAGTCAGAACTTACTTATAAGTACTGAATACATGGCTGGATATGAAGAGGAATTTTCAGGTATAAACCTAAAAAAATGCTGTTATTTGATTTATTAATTAATAAGCATACATTCATGATGTGATTAAATTTTAAAAACATAGTGAAGGAACACATATATATAAAAAATAGAATAGCTCATTTTGGTATGACTGAGGTAGATTAATGGTGAAACTGGATGTTATGATGGAATATATATTTTGAAAAAGGAAAAAACCATGATGGTATTTAAAGCTTGTGAGAGACAGGCTTCTATTTTTCTAGGGCTTAATTATCCCACAGAAAAATCCACATGTATGTATAAGTGCTTCTGTGTGGGCACAGAATTTGTATCAGATACAAAAATTTTATATGGATAAATTTAGTGTCAGTCAAGTATTAATTACGAAGATTTTGAAACTCATCAATTTGTAAAACCCCAATCAAGAATGGCTTGGCAGCAGAATCGCCTTGGCTACCGCCACCGCTTTTCATGGGCAGTCAACACTGAATATCAACACTGGACCAGGCAGTGGAGTGGTGTTGAGATGAGGAGAGGGCACAGATTTCCCAGTTCTGCTCTGGAACTTCCTGTATTGCCTTGAATGAATCATCTGGGTCCTGCCTTTTCTACCCAGTGGGCAACCTCCCAACTGCTGTTTCACTTTTCATAGACAACAGCCAATGTGTGTCTGTCTCTCTCTCTCTATCTCTCTCTCTCTCTCTCTCTCTCTCTCTCTCTCTCTCTCTCTCTCTTGGCATTTTCTCCAAGTTCAATCCTTTCTGTTCCCACTACACAGCACTTTGTAACTGCTTGTGTTATTTCTTACAATTGTTTCCTCCCTCTGGTACTCTGGTATCTGTCCCTGCTGTCTAGTCCTCCAATGTTCTGTGCTACACGAGCTGCAGCAAGGCTTTACAGCAACTCAAAGATCATTGCGCATCAGCCCAGGAGAGCTTCGCATTACACAATTCCCTGAAAAATTTTCCAGTTCACTCAAATCCCCTTTGCAATTGTATTGCCTCTGAGCTCTCTCTCTAGACTTGACCAAGTTGATCTTGTTTAGATTAGCTCTATTTTTGTCTTAATGGAAAGTATTATTGAGTGCATACCAAATGTTTGGTGCTCTATAATCATATCTCATATACTCTTTCCAGGTCTGTGAGGTGGATAGAGAAAGTTATGCAGCATAAAGGAGAGGGAGAGCCAGAGGGTCTCGGTTAGAAATCCGGTTATGCCATCAACTAGCTGTGTAATCATAGGCAAGTCACTAGGGGCTTCAGATAATAAAAAAGCTCATAGAGCTTTTGTGAGTAGTAAATGAGTTAATATATATAAAATACTTGGAACAGCGGCTGCATACAATCAGCACTACATAAATATTAACAACTAGTATTTTACTCATTTTACAAATGGGAGATAGGCTCAGAGGAGTGTATTTTACTCAGGTTTAAACAGCTAGTATCATGCCAATTAACAGCTATATCATTATTTAAACGGTTGTCTATTTTTGGACACATATTATTCTAACCCTTCACGTTCTGAAAAATATTCAGTCGACACTCATCCATCTAAATTTTCATGTATAATGACCTCCCCACTCTTTCCCCGAACAGGATAAAACCCATAGAATAAAGTCCAAAAGTATTTAAGATTTGGGTACATGTTGCCAAATTATCTCTTAGTTTCATCTCCACCAGCCATGCATGAAGGCATCCATTCACTTAAATTCTTATCAGCATTGGATAATGGTTCATTTTTATACTGAATCTACTCACCCACAATTTTAACACCACTTGTTAAAGAAGACAATTTTATTTCTTTTCAAATGTTTTTTCTTTTTTGATATTTTGAAAGAATTAAATAATATCAAAACCTCCTTTTATAGAAAAGGTAGATGAACATTCCAAACTATTGTCCCTGTTTCTAAGCACAGATTATACAATTTTTGGATAAGTGTCCAATAGCCAGCATATTGTGGTTGGAAGGATATTGGACTGTCATCTACTACATGTCACCTGAATAAGTATTTATTTCCCTACGTTCAACTTTCTCTCATGTGTCATGATTATAAGTCATTTATCAAACTTGATCCCTTTCCTACATATATGCTCATTGGAAACGAAATTTAAGTTAATCTAGGTACCTCTTCAAGGCAAATAGTAATGCTGGGACATTTTGTGTTTGTTTTCGTTTTGCCCTAAAGAATAGGCTTTAAACGATTCTGTTTTAGCCATAAACACAAATATTGTTTATCAGCCCCTGAAGATCTTGCCTTCCCGTCTGAAGTTGCACAGGAAGTTGAGGTGAAGGTCAGGAGGGAGAGAAGATAGGGCGACAGACGGATAGGAACATAGACTGATTTGGGGTTCTCTATGGAATTAATGTTTACAGACACAATGCTGAACAAATAAGGCTATTAAAGTAGAATGATAAATTTTTCATGCTTTCTATCCAAAAGTT
Organism: Hipposideros armiger; assembly: GCF_001890085.2. Classification (NCBI taxonomy): domain Eukaryota; kingdom Metazoa; phylum Chordata; class Mammalia; order Chiroptera; family Hipposideridae; genus Hipposideros; species Hipposideros armiger. Next base: position 1,040,830 of record NW_017731677.1, read on the forward strand.
CCTTATATTTTAGCACCTAAAAACACACGTGAAATTGACCAGTTAGAGACCTGAGAGAAAAGTCTAGCCACTTTATAACTGAATTATCAGTTCCATGTCACTACCTCTGGGTAACTAACTGAATAAAAAACCAAAATCTCCACTAAGACAGCTATGACTTCCATCTCTGCTGCATATAGAAACAGAGTAAAGTTGTTTGATTATGAGAGAGTGAGAGAGAGAGAGAGAGAGAGAGAGAGACAGATGTGTTGGTACATGTTTAATAACTTACTCTCTAAACAAAAGACCTGATTTTTGGCATTTGCCATTTTCTGTGGTGTAATGCGCCTACCATGGCCAATTTTAAGCTACCAAGAAGATGTCACTGATCACGGTGTTAGAAAAGGGTTCACACAATCAACTTTTATGAGCCAGTGCAAGCTGACTCTAGCATGCCACTATGGATTCTTCAAAACAAATGGCAATGTATTATATTGTCTCAGGGATCTGTAACGGCAGCTGCCTACATCACTACTCACAATTGAATGCAATGTATGCTCTCAACTGTAGAAAAATGCATGACAAGGACAGAGGAATAAACTTCTATACTCGCTATGTCCCTCAGCTTATGTGGCCAGGGCCACCACATGTGATCTGCCCCTAAAAAGCTTCCTCCCTGATCAGTGGGAAATAAATGAAGATGGCCTTCTTGAGGCTGAAGAAAATAAATTATTAACCCCTGGAGTCACAGAAAATAAATAGCACGGCTTTGTTCAAGCTAAAGAAAATAAATTAAACATAAAAGATGTTATTTCAGGGACACAGATTTGTCATTTTTAAAGCTGGTTGAGGGCTAGACGAATATTGCAAAGTTCCAGAGAGTAGTTCTACACTGCTTCCGTGAAAAACTCATAAACCAATTCCAGCCGGTCTCTGAATTGGAAAACGCCCTGGCAGTAGGCTGGTAGTTTCTCCCTCTGCCTGTTCTTCAAGAAACAAATTGTCTTCCTTCCTTATGGAAGATCAGGCCCCTGTTCTGTTTCCTTCCTAAGCTGCTTTGCATAAGAGCAGGAAATCACATATATATTTATATATATATATATATATGTATATATATATATGTATGTATATGTATATATGTATATATATATATTCTATGGTATTTATATATGTGTATATATATATATTCTATGTATATATATGTATATATATATACCACAGAATATATATATATATACATATATATAAATACCATAGAATATATATATACATATACATACATATATATATATATGAGGTTGGTTGCACCAGAGTCTAAATATTGAGTACAATATTCTAAATACAGATTACTACTTTCAAAACCATCTTCAAAATATTAAAAATGACATCAATATATTATTATCATGAAAACATATGTTGCCATGAAAATGAATGTTTAGTAAAGTATCACTTATTAGAAGTTCACATTATTGAACAGCCTCATCTAACTGCAACTTAACCAAGAACCAAATATTAGGCATAGGCATATTCTCTACAGCATAGAGAATATAGTCAATAATGCTGCAATTACTATGTATGGTGCCAGGTGGGTATTAGACTAATCCAGGGATAACTCGGCATAAATTATGTAAATGTCTAACCACTATGCTGTACACCTGAAACTAATATAAAACAATTTTGAATGTCAACTGTGACTGAAAAAAATAAACAATAAAAAAAACAAATATTAGGCACATGCACACACGTGTGTGTGTACAGACACTCACACACAGACATACACACAAGCTACGATAGGTTCACTAAAGCCCATACACTTAACTCCATGAAGTTTACCATACAGTTATACAGTTTACTAAACTTCTCGTTCCATGGGCATATTTAATACCCCAGCTTCATGAAGAGTATATATATATATATATATATATATATGTATAATTCGATTCTAACTCTGAAACCCACGCTCTTTCTGATATGCTATAACAAGTCTTAAAAACATGTATGAGGAAAGTCAACAAGATGTGAATCCTTCTTTGATGTAGGCTATTTAAACTTCTCTGAAAAGATAAGTAGGATTCATATTTGCTAAATGGGCATAATACTTTCATGTAAGTATTCCAACCTAAAGGCTTAAATATTACATAAATACAAGCGACTCCCTGAAAAAGTCCCCAAATCTGTTTATTCCTCTAGTAACAAAAAGAGCAATGTTTCCTCTGCAAAAGGGTGAGCAACTCTTTGAAAAACTGGTCAGAGAAACCAGTTGTTAAGACTATAAATGAGGACTTTAATTATGCCTAGTCAGAAACCATATTTAAACATCATGCGTTTCCAAGTGACCTAATTTGAGATGTCCTAAAAAGTTGGAGTTGTTATGTTATTATAAAAGCCTTAAAGGGTTTTAAAACTTACTGACTTAGCTAGAGATCAATAAAATGAATCAGACGCTTCCTAAGCAATTAGGCGTTGATAAGAGACTGTCATCCCATTCTGTGTTTTTAGACATCATTTGAATTTCATACGGACTATTTGCTTCCTGCATACTTCTTTAAAATAAAGTTTTTCTAGTGCTTATACATTTATAACCAGTTTTATATTCATATTCAACAAGAAAAAAAATAGTTAACCCCTATCATCCCAACACCCAGAATCAATAACTTTTCACTTGGCAATGTAATGGAAGTTAGTCCAGATTATATCATATACATAATTTTAAATCCTGGGGTTTTATTTTAATTGAAAAGATCTTAAATATCATTTTCCCGTGTTACCACAGAGCTTTTCTTAACATCATTGTAAAAACCATATTCCAGTCTATCTCATGTCCAACTTACTGAATTTAAGTTGTTTCCCAGTGTGCCACAAATTTCATAGCCCCTATAAGAAACATCAATAGTGTTAAGTGACGTATGATTAAAAGCCTGTAGGTGGTGTGGAGGCATCAGCTGATTAATCAGTCAACATGTCTTGACTGAGTATCTTTGATGTGTCTCATGTTGAACTAGGAGCTGTAATGAATGACCTAGTTCAGAAGCAGGAGATGGTGGTATCGTTCTGAGCAAGGGCACCCAGCCATCCATGAGTTCTGGGCTCTCATCCCAGCTGCAGTGCCCAGTGCCCTGTAACTAACACCGGGCAAATTATCAAATTGCTCTGAGCCCATTTCCTCTATCCTTAAATGAGAATTAAATGAAATAATCCATATAAGACTCTTAGCAAGGTCCCTGACTCATAGAAAATGTTCACTAATTGCTAGTACTATTTTTAGGTCACTGGCTACGTGATTTGGGGCTAACCTTGAGATTCATGGAATGTACATTTCCTTAAAGCTCCCTTAGGGACCACCAGAAAATGTGAGAGAGGTCCTAGGGAAGGAAGGTAAGTAAAACTCAGTGGCTTATAGCAGGGGTGTCAAACTGGCAGCCCGCGGGCCGCATGCGGCCCTTGAGGCAATTTTTTGTGGCCCACAATGCTCTGAAATAAAATGAAAATAGAAAAAATTGTTATGAAGAAAATAGCGCTTAGGGGAGATCGAGGCAATACCATACACACAATTCCCTCGTTAACCCTTTAACTACTGAAGACGAGTATACACGTGGCCCAGTGCCTTTCCTGGGGGCCTGTGGGCGTGTATAAACGCCCTGACTCAGTTCCAGCGATGTTTGGAAGTGATATGTCTGCCACTCTCAGTGTCACGTAATGTAAACAAATCCCAATAGCGAAAAGGTTAAAAAGGGTACTTGGGTAAAAAAGAATAATTTTAGTTTTATAAATACATTAAATAAAACAAATGTTTAAATAAAAGCAATTATATAGTGTTTTAATTATCCTATCCATATTCCTGAATCCTCACTTCAGAATATAAATTTAACAGAATTTGTAAATGTGATGTGGCACGTGTGAATCTTGCCTGTTGCACCAAATGGCCCGTGTTTTAATAGAGTTTGACACCCCTGGCTTATAGAAAGACAACACAGTCATAATCATTAACACATTTTGGGACTGTCATTGTGCCACATATATTCATGGATTATCTTATATAACCTCTTAAAGACTCTATGGAGCAGGTCACTTTAGTCCTTATTATGCAGGGGAGGAAACTAAGGCTAGAAAGCTTTAAGCAACTTCCCCAAGCTCACTAAACTTGTGAGTAGCCCAGCCAGGGTTCAAATCAAGCACATTGACTTCAGAGCAAGTCCTGGAACACTGTGCTTCCTTGTTATTAAAAAAGGAAAAAAGGAAGGAAGGAAGGAAGGAAGGAAGGAAGGAAGGAAGGAAGGAAGGAAGGAAGGAAAGAAGGAAGGGGAAAGAAGGGAGGGAGAGAAGGAGGAAGAGGAAGAGAATCTTTTTGTAAAACAGGAAGAATACTTAATAATTAGCAAATACCACTTAATTTATCTTATTTGAAAATCCAACTTTTCAAATAATATGTTTGCTTTGATTGGGATTGATTTAGTTTAAAATGTGTATCGAAGGATACATTTCAGGACTGTGTAAGATACGGGAGTTACAAATATGAATAAACCAGCCATGATCCCCACTCTCCAGAAGTAGAGAGAGGCACGTGAAGACTCACGTGCAAGGGTGAAAGTGGGCACCAGGTTTCAAGGCAGCTCAGTGGTGATTACCTGATTGGCCCTGTGGGGAGGAGGGCTAAGGGTGTCCGAATCTCAGAATGAGGAAGGGCTTCAAAGAGGAGATACAATCTGAAAAGTGTTTGAAAGGATAAACAGGAGTTTTTCCAGGTTGTCAAGGGAAGAAGGGGCTTTCTGGGCAGGGGGAACAATGCACCTGAAGCGATATTGTTGTGACCAGAGTGGGGTATTTTTTAGAGACGACAAACAGTTGTGGCACTGCCAGGCCATTGAATGAAACGTTGGGGAAGTGTCAGCAGGTATGATTACAGTTGACAGAAGTAGATCTGAAGCACCATTTAGAAGTCGCATCAAAGGCTCTGTTTTACAAAAACACACATTCTACTGTTTTGAATACTGGGGTTTTCAAAGGCAAGGTGCAATATATCATTTTGTATTCACACATTCAGTGAACGGTGAAGTGGTAAGTTGTCCCTTAACTGACCCTCACCTAACCAACTCACCTGATTCACTCCTGCACTCCATTCCCTGTGTAAGTCCTACTGCCTGATGCTCATGACACATTGGATACTCATACCTAGTAGAGCATTAGTATTATCAACTACATTGGTTATTTTGTATCAGAAAAGCCAAAGATTCTTCAAAAGCCTCTGCAAGAGACTTCCCCTTAGGTTTCATTGGCCAAAACTGTGTCTTCATGTGGCCATGAGCATCAAAGAAGGCTATAGAACTGGAAACAGGATTGTAATTGGACTGAACAATTAATTGCCCAGTGTTGAATACACTGTGCACCAAATAAATTTGGGTATGTGTTAATGAGGAAGAATATTGGATAAGGGAACCAACTATGAATGTCCTGCCAGATGAGATTTTGTTTTCCTAAGTCAATTTAAGTTTCTAAATCTATATATAATAGTTGTATCTATAGTTGTAGCTATATTTGATTACATTGATATAAATGAATGAAATATGATCATGAAAAGACAGTTATTTGTCCATTAAAAATCAATTGTATGTTTGGGAATAGTTTAAAAGAGCTATAGCAACAGAATAATGGACCCCCCCAAAAGTGTTCATGCCCTAACCCCCAGGACCTGTGAGTATGTTATGTTACATAGTAACATGTAACATAAAGTTGCAAGTGAAATTAAAATCCCTGTTCAGCTGACCTTGAGATGAGGAGATTATCCTGGATTATATGGATGGAACCAATGTAATAAGAAGGGTCCTTTAAAGTGAAAGTGGGGAGACCTTAGAGTCAGCCAGAGTGACACAATGCAAGAAAGACTCAACCGGCCATCAACGGCTTTGATGATGGAAGGGGATCTTGAGCCACAGAACACAGGCAGCTAGAAAAGCCAGGAAAAATGGATTGTCTCTAGAAAGAAATACAGCCTTTGCTGACACCTTGATTCTAGCCCAGTGAGACCCATTTCAGACTTCTCACCTCCAGAACTGTCACATATAAAATGTGTGCTGCTTTTAGCCACTAAGTTTGTGACAATGTGTTACAGCAGCAATAGGAAACCGATACAATAGCTTTAAAACAGTTGTTGAATTAGGTATAGGAAGGAAGCTAACTATAAAATATTTGGGGAAAAACCATTGCAATCTAAAAAGAGTTCTGTACTGAAATTGTTTTGCATTTGTCTTAAGTTCTTGTTCCCCCTTTGAAGACAGCAAAATTGGAAATTGTGAAAGATGCATTATTGGTGTGCTTGATGCAAGAAAGATAACAAGGAACTCAACTGGGTGTAACCATAGTCATAAAAATGCCCTTGCCCCTATATCAAAGGACTAGAAAATAAATGAAAACTTACATCGTTTTGGTTGAAATAAAACTATTAAGATGTCTATGTATACTTTTATAATATTCTCTACTTTAACTGACATTTGGATTAACCAATCAAAAATGTCACCCATCCATTCCTTCATTATTTATACATCCATTTATTTAACAAATATCAGTGAGTAACTACTCTGTACCAGCCAGTGCAGGATGTCAGGTCTACATAAGTGAACAAAGCATAATCTTACCTGGAAGACACAGAAAACCAGTGATGGAGATGTTGCAAGAACTACCAGGGAAAGTCTATGTCAGATGGGGAACTTTACTTTCTAACAAGAAGAGAGAAATACTGTGGCGTCCAATACCGCCACCCATTACTGAATGATGTGAACAATTTTGTGCTGGGAGTGATTTATAACAATCACAGGGAAAATGGTAACAGAGCTTCTGTATATGTTTTTTTCCAGAAGTATTACCTGTATTGTTTAAAATGCATGCCATCACATTCGAAACGCAGCTCTCACCCGCTAAATGTAAAAAGAATAAAACGGTTGTGTTGGGCTTGGCACTTTCCAAAGCTCTGAGAATTCATCATCAAAATAAAAACCCATTGTTCAGGGAGAGGTGAATTGCAAGAACATCAAGAGCCCTGGAGAAGATTATTCATTTGTAGTCCTATTTGGCAGGATATCAAATCTGTGAGATTTTCTGTGCCTTGAAATGCTGAAGTCACAAGTGTTTGTTCTGATCGATTTTCGCCTCTTTGGCCTCTCCTCGCCAGTCTGGCCAATTTACCATGCTTAGCTGGCCTTCAGGCCCCGCTTGCATTTTTAATGAGCTTATTGCCTCTTCCCCACTTGCCACTGAAATATCTTTGCTATGCTTGAGTGGATTCAAGATGGTATAGAAGTGATGGAATTAGGCTGTCAGCACAGTTCTGCTTAATATGTTTTTAGTCCGCCTTGTTTGAGGGATTCATCTTTCTTAAATTCTCAGCGCTCTTCAGCACCACCGAACAGAATAACATTAATGCGCACTTGTCATTATATCACCAGTTAGACATACCCTTCTTTCGTAGGAGAAACCTCAGAGCAATAGCACTCATTAGCTACTTCCATTAAATCCCTGACAAAAGCCAGGTTGGAGTGTGAAAACTCATTTACACCTGCTGGAGGGGGATCATTAGCCAGCTGAATGATTAGGGGGAGTGCAGGCTCAGGTACTGGGAGAGGCAAGAGGGTCCCCGAGTTCAAAGTCTAGGAGCTTTTAATGCCAAAGGTGTTAAGCACTGAAGGATTCTGATCCCAGAATCAGAATCCTTTCATGACAATCCTGAAGTGACACAGTCCTGAATTACCCCAGCGGTTTTTCTTCCCTCTGAGAAATCCAAGGTCAAGAACATGCTATTGATCAGAAAGTACTAAGAGTATGGTGATTACCCTTCTTAAATTTGGCTTGCTAAGCTTCGAGAGCCCTCGTGGGGGGGGGGTGATTTTTTTTTTCTTGTCTCTATTTCTCTTTACTGTGTGAGAAGTGAAGTTGGAGGATAATGGGGTCACGTTGTTTTGATTTTTAATGGAGCTCAGAGATGCACAATTATGGACAAAGAGAATTCAATGCACAAAAGTATAGACCATCTCATCCAGTTCTCTAGGGAGGTAGTGGCCTGCAAGAAACGCATGCATCCTTGCCACAAAAACAGTAGGCACACAGGCTGCTCTCCCAACTGTCCCTCACTTCTCCCTCTTACCTCATTCTAATTCTCTCTTCCCTTCTGCAAATGGATGGAGAGCAGAGGCACAAGTGCGCTGGTCTACTCTGTGTTCCTAAGACAATGGGGATGCCAGGTTTCCCTTCTTTCAGGTGTCGTCCCCCTCCCCCCACACCCAACCCCGCCCCCCTCCCCCCCCACACACACAACCTCTTTAGATGACTCTATTTTAAGTTTCTCCCATTATTTGACTTTAAGGGAGAAGGACCCACCCATGAGATTCCCCACTCAGACACCTGTCATTCCTGATGTTCCCCTCTGTCTTATATGACCTGAGGGCAGGAAAGGTGGCGAGCAAGTTCAGCTGGTCCTTAACAAAACCTAATGAATATATGTGGTCCCAGCTCTTGTGACTCCTTCTCACCTGTCTCCTTAGAACACTGGGTATTTCATGCATCTTCATCTTAAGTTTTGGACCCCTGTCAGCATCCAGTGAAAAGAGGTAAACCATTGAACATTTCTTCTGTGAATCCGACTTAAAACACAGAATGGCTGGTCCTGTCCTCCTTGTTGGCAGGTGTAAAAATACAACCCTGCTTGTGCTTCAGCGATAACTTAGGTCAAATCTTGACCCAACCAAATCGCTGACAAAGTGGAGGTGCTGAAGGCAATGGAAGGACCCCCTCAGGAGGCTCTGGAAGAGCTAGCTTCACCCCCAAGGCCAGCCAAACATCTGCTCCTGGCAGTTCCTCAGAAATCACAACAATCTGAGTTGAAGGAAAGGGAGGGAGGGAGAGTTTGACAGGTGGGTGTTTCTTTTGTTGAATAATCCCTGTCCGCACTGTTTAATTAGAGAAGAAAAGGAAAGGTTTGCTTTCAGGACGAAGGATGAAGAAAAGTTAACTAGCCTGAAAAATATGCTTCTCCTTCCCCGCCCTCCCCAGGCTTTTGGGTTGTCATCACAATCACCAACCTTACTTCTTACATTTTGATAAAAGGGGAGTTGAAAATTGAGGACTATGGATAATTCAGTTTATCAGCAAATTTTCTCTAAAGGAGTTTTGGCAAGGCACTGTTTCTGACAGGCTGAGAGCAATGACTGGTGCCTTACAGACAAAGGGAGGGAGGGAGCCTTTTATAACTTAAGTTATAACTTTTATAATTTAACCTTTCATAACTTGATTTCAGTTATGCAATATAAGTCTTCAAATGACCAGGGTGCAGGTCACTTGTTTTAGAGGGGTCAAACATATATTAAATCAGCCTTGTAAAGGGAGATTCCAACACTGCTTTTAGTATATATAATCAGTTCCCTTCCCAGAAATCAAAAAAGACTGTAAGCTGAATACAAATGTTATTACTTTTAATTTCTTTTCCCAAACCACGTTGGACTTGCCCAGAGAAAACAGGCCTTAGAGAAAGCACAAGTGGATAGTGCAAGTCCCAGGATAGACGAAAACCCCAAACTCAGAAACCCTAATTTTCTTTCCGTTTGCTTGGAGTATGAATAAGTGATGATGTCAGCAAACTTTAAATCCCTCCACAAAAGCTCTGAATGCTTTCTAGAATTTCTATAACTCTTCACAGTTTATGAAGTACTTTCCCTCCGATGACCTCATTTAGACCTGAGAACAAGGGGGTAAAATTGCTATTTGCGACCTCCAGTTGTATAGCTTAGGAAGCAAATGCATCAAATGTAGGGGATTCGCTGAATGTCTCACAGCCAATGGCAAAGCTGGATCTTGAAACAAAGTATCATGGATTCATTTCCCCAAACCATATTTTCCCCCTTTATTAGCTCATTGAATTGTCCAATATCCTTCTACCTATTCAACTTTACTTTGTTATTTTACTTTTGTTTGTCTGATACAAAGATCCCACTTAAGTCAGGGCACTCACTTCACTATCCCCTCAACAGTGGCCAACACAGCATTAGACATTAAAAAAGTGCTTCTCTGATAAATGAGTGAATGTACCTATATACCATTTATCGAGAACACGTTTCACGTGCCTTACTAGGTGTTTTTATATACACAATTCTGTGTGTTCCTTAAAGCATCTCTATAAGGTGTCACCCCCATTTAATAGGTGAGGAAACTAAGGCCCAGAAAAGTCAGGGAACTTTCTCCAAATCACTCACTAGACTATAAGTGAATTTGCATATGATGTTTATTTCTATATCTCTCCTCTTTTCCCTATGCCTCTTCTTACTGCAGTCTCTAAACCTGCACCATCCAATACAAGAATCGCTAGGGAGTACGGCTATTAAGCACTTAAAATGTGACTAGACCAAAATGAGATTTAATATTACATGTACAAATGCACCAGATTTTAGGCTTAATATGAAAAAATGTAAAATATTAGGTTGTCGGAAAAGTCATGACGTATTTTTTCTATGTTTTCCTTTGCAAAAATGCATCATGACTTTTCCAAAAACCCAATATATTAATATTTTATGTTGATCACATGAAAATCGTAATGTTTTGGAAAAAGTAAATTAAATAAAAATTATCATTAAAATTAATTTCTCCTGTTTCTTCATTTTTATATTGTGGCTACTGGAAAATTGAAAACTATGTACAGAGGGTGTCAAAAAAATGTACACACATTTTAAGAAAGGAAAAAAACATATTAAAATTGTAATAATATATACCAATAACAAAAGATGAATACAAGTCACGTGCATACATTTTTTGGCACCTCCGGTATATGGCTCACACTTGTGACATATTAGATAATGCTGATCTAAATATTTCCTGCGACCTTTTAAATTTTACCTTCTCAAATATTCAAACATAGAGCCCTTCTTAAATTTCTAAGTTACTTGAAACATATACCATGAAATGTAGTGCTTCTTTACATTTGTTCCTAATTCTTCAGAAAAAGAGTTCGGAAACAAAAATATTTCTTTAATCTCCTTCAATTTGATTCAATTTTTGTGTGAATCCAAGTTCTCATTCTCTTCCTCTGCTTGAGATTACCCCCCATCCCTCCTCTTCCACCCCTCATTGCCTAATAATAATAAGTGCTAAAAGTGCCATTTTTAAAGTATCAATTATTGTATTAATCAGAAAAGGCTATCACTCAGCAAACTGAATGAATGCAAAGTGATATCCTTATATAGACAGCAGGCATAAAACCCACTGCTGGTATGGGTTTCTCCCTAAGTGTTGTAACACTCCAGGTTGCTTTGCTTTTACGGCACCTTCATTAGCGATGCAGCTTTCATCATCACCACTAAGAGGAAGAACACAGAAAATGAAATACTTCAACTCAGGAGTGATATGTGTCCCTCGCACAGTATTTCACTGGCTAGAGAAAGCCACGTTAAAGAAATGGAGAACAATTCTATTGTATCTAAAATAGAGGAGAACTAGATATTGGTGACTAGTAGGGATAGTTGACCGTAATTCCTTGCTGAGTGTTGCAGTAAGGGGCCTTATGATAAATATTTGTAATTCTCGTAACAATCTTCTAAAATGGGTACTAACACCATTAAATGGAGAACAAAAAGAGAAATTAAATAAGTTGCCCAAATTCATAGTAAATCAGTAGCTGAGTGGTTTCAGAACCTGAAGATTCGTAAATTTCTCCCTTGCTCTAACAGAGTTCTGTCCATGAGTCTCTCTTAGAATTTCATTCAAATTTATAAAGTTTTATAGTTTATTCTTCATAATTAATTGTCTGTGTGGTTGACTGACCAGCTATACTCTGAGCTCCTAAAGGGAGGTGATTATCTTTCTACCTTCTGTGCCTAAAACAGAGCTGTGGCTTAGGAAACATAGAAAATTGAATGACTACATTGATTCAGTTTCCAAAGAACACTATAGAATCACCCAAATGTGTGAATGTTATTCTAGAGACCTTCTGAAATATAGCCTTCTAGCTGCATGAAATAACAACCATAAGGAGAGAAGCTGTTACAGAGTAATCAGGTTCTGGTTAAGAAAATAAAGGCAATTGGAAGAGGTGCTCTTCAAGGAAACTGACACAGTGTGATTCTAAGTCAAAGCCAGTCAACCCCAGAGATCCACCACAACTACCTGGCAGGCCAAATACAGCCTCCCTCATTCACTTACATATCGTCCAGGCTGTTTTTGTGCTACAATGGCAGAGATGAGTCATTGCAACACAGATCATGTGGCCTGCAAAGATGAAAACAATAACTATCTGACCTTTTATAGAAAAAGTTTGCTAAGTCCTGATGAAACCAGAAGTCTTTCCTTGAGACCTAACCAAGGAGGGCAGCTGTATCACAGCAATACTTGAATCAAGACCTGTGTTAGAGAAAGAGCTTTCCAAAGCCCTCCCACCGAGGACAAACAACACACCAGTAGTCAGAGAAACTTGGACTTTTTTTTTCAGCTCATTGCACAAGGAACTATGAGGTGCCTCAGAGAGAGTATTAAGAGAGACTAATAGTATTTCTGAATGTGTTAGGTGATTTGGAGGTGGGTTTAAGACAATGTAGTTTTGCTCTGCATTAGATACTGCCAGAAAGTGGGGGTGGAGGGGTGGGGAGATGGAAATCTCTACTTGGATATCTGCATTAGTCAGGGTTCTCTAGAGAAACTGAAACAGTAGAAGAGAGGGAGGGAGTGAGGGAGGGAGATGATAGATAAATAATAGATAGATAAGATAGCTATAGATAGATAAGATAGATTAGATAGATAACAGATAAGATACATATAGATAGATGATAGGTTAGATATAGATAAATAGATAATAGATAGATGATGGAGAGATAAGATAGATTAGATAGATAATATATATGTAGATAGATGATAGATTAGATAGATAATGGATAGATAAGATAGAGATAGATAGATAGATAAAGATAGATAGGATAGATATAGATAGATAGATGATAGATAGATACAGAGATATACAAAGAGATTTATTATGAGGAATTGGCTTACACAGTTACAGAGGCTGAGACAGTCCCATGACCCACTGCCTACAAGCTGGAGACCCAGGAAAGCTGGGGCTGTAATTCACTATGGGGCCAAAGGTCTGAGAGTCAGGGGAGCCAATAATGTAAATCCAATTCCGAGGTACAGAGAAGGTGAGATGAAATGTCCCAGCTCAACCAGTGAGGCAGGAAAACAAAGGGTGAATTCTTCCTTCTTTAGACTTTCATTGTATTCAGGCCGTCACAGGATTGGAGGGTGTCTACCCACATTGGGGAAGGCAATCTGCTTTACGGTGTCCACCAATTCAAATGCTAACCTTATCTGTAAGTTTCTCCACAGACACACAGAGAAATAATGTTTCATCTGGGCACCCGTGGTTAATCAAGATGACACACAAATTAATGATCACAGTATTGTAACAACCTTCATCTAAAAGGTAGGAGGAATGGCGCAGGCTAAACCCTAGGTGAAGAAGCAGCAGTGACTCATACTAGCTGGGAGAGAAAGATGTTTCATGACTGCTGTGGTTTGGGCAGTGTTCTTGGTTTTGTCTGTGCCTCAGATGACTGTGGTATTGTTTTCACTTGCTCCATCGTGGTTGTAGAGTGACCTTGTGTGACAGTAGGTTGTGTGAAATTATTTATGCCCAACAGGAGAACACCATGGCCCAGCTCAGGTGACAGAGACTAATTTTCTCTCAGAGCCTCACCTCTCTCTGCCTTTGGTCACTGCTCTCCACTTCCTTAATCTCTTCCTGTATTCCTTATAGAGACAATGAGTTACTTGACTCAGCAACCTGAATGGATTTAGAGCAATATCTTTATATGGACTGAACAAAAAAGCATTCCCACAACTTAAATTAGTGTCTTAGAAAGAGAAGGAGCTTGGAAGGCAGACAGATCAGAGTTGAAAATCCAACTTCTACCATTCTTAACTATGTCATTTCTGAAAAAAGTCTCAGGATCACTTTATTCTTGTTATATGCAAAAACAATAAAGCTGTGATAAGGATTATGTAAAATTATGTTTGTGTAAACACAAAGTATAGTGTCTGTCACATAGCAAGGGTTCAATAAATGATATCTCTAATTAATACCAAATAATGATGAGCAATTCCTACATCAAATATTTCATTTTAATGGACATGAACTATAAAGTGGCAACAAATATGATGCTATTAACTGGTAAATAGCATTTAGTGCATGCTCCCCATTTTCATGAATAAAGCATCTTTGAATATTGGCAAAGTTGACTATTCATATACCTATCAGTGATTTATATTTCTCCTTCTATATGTTGAACGTTCATATTCTTTGGCCATTTTTATCAGGTTCTCCCCTCGCCCTAAATTACTAAGTCTAAAATAAATGCTTGGAAAGGGGACTTGTTGATTACCTTTCTTCAAAAAGTCTCTGTGGTAACATACTGACAAGGAGGAAAATCACATTATCTGACTAGTTGGCTCCTACTTTATAATTCACGGTGAAAATGATATGAAAATGAAGCAAAATTATAATTTAAAAAAATGTTATAGCACCGAGAAGAGCTCATCTTGACAGCGAGCTGCAGATATCACATAGATTAAGCCAACAAAAGGGGAATACTGTGGGCCATCTGGTTTTCACTCAATTGTTCTCAGAGATGACAAATATGTTACGAGCCATTAAAAACTCTTTAGCTGGCCATACATAAATTACAGTTCTAATTAGTTGGTTCAGTTTTGATATGGTTTTTGTATGAGGCACCAGACGGAGAAGACCAGCTTCTGCCTGACTTTAGAATGAGTTCACGTTAGACTATTGGCAACAGGGCAAATATATCTCAATTACACGTTCCAGTAATATCAGAAGAATGAGGCATGAGTTCCGTATGGTGAACAAATAGGCCGAGGAGTTTTGGGTGACATCACAGCACATGGAAACCTATAGGAATGTGACAATCCTACTGGAATCCTGCTACATTACCAAGTACTCAATAATACATGGGATATAAAAAAAAAATAACAGATGGGATGTAAAAAAACTTTTGCATGTATATTAATGATTGCCATGGGATACAATTACTATATTTTTAATACAATGAACAGTGGTCAAGATTTGAAAAGTAAAATGTGAAACATTGTAAGTATAATTATTTATTCAAGCAAGTTCAGAGAGCTTACAGTACACACATTTTTAGTGACTTAAAATTTGGGGTGGAAACTAACATGATTCTAGGAATTTGGAATTCCTGGAAGAATAAATGAGAAATGAAATAATTTTAAAAAACAGCATTTGTTGAATTCTGGGACATGAGATTGAAAGTCAATTTCCTCACGTAATTTTCTCACAGTTGATGGCAGAGGCATAACTAAACGAATATAAAACTTTGTGGCAAGAGCTAGACTAAAAAAATATATGTAGGGTAGGACTGAAGCACAAAATAAAGGGTAGTGATCATCTGGGAAAGACTTGTCAGAGAAGTGGATGCTGTTTAGACCCCACCAAAATCCCCTTTACCAGCTGGTGCACCAAAGCCCTGGCTGCTGAGTGCTGACTGGTGACAATTTATAGCTCCCCTCTTCTCTGCAGAATTACCTTGTCCAAAAGGAACTGCCTCCTTGATATGTTCTGCATATCCTTCATATCTTAGCTAATAACTTACTGGCATTAACAAAAGTCTATTCCCCATGGCTCAAGATGGGATGTACTCTAGGATGCAATTTGTGCTCCCGACTTTCCCAGAGGGATGAGATGGAAGTTGGTCTCCAACCGATACCACATCTTTGCTTAGCTCTTTTCCCCCTGCCCTCTCCTGGTTCCCTACCCCCTTCTTCTGTAAGCACACCCTCAAAAATTCCCTCGTATAGGAATTCTTACCTCAGGTGCTGTTTCTTGGGAATCCCACCTAAGACAATAGCATTTTATGCGGACCAATAGACCAAGCTAAGTGTTAAGGTTCGTGCATCTTTTCAATCTGATAATCAATTCAATTACAGGGATGACATTTTTTCATCAACCTTTCCCCCTTCATCTTGCATAAAGATAAATAATGCTTAGACTATAATTCATGAAAAGTCATTTACTTCTTTGATAAACACTTGGCCCTTTTTTCCCCCACCATATTTCAGTATGGAAAGTCTACTTAGCTCTCTGCACTTAATTTGCATTTTTGGCCCAGACTTCTAAATTTAATCTCAAGTAAGTGATGTCTCTTTTATGTTGGGGAGATCAAGCCTACTCTTAACCAGAAGGCTTCCTTCTAATCCCGGAGCTCTTGATTTTTATGACACTAAGTAATTGAATAACGTCACCTAGTTATACTTTTGGCATAGTCTGAAGCCCTAAATAACTGATGGGGGTTCTGTTGACCTTCCCAGAGGCTACTACTTGGTAAAGTAGTTGCTGTTTGCTTTCCCCCTCATTCCTCCAGCCCTCTGTCCCCCAATCAAGGAAGAGAAGAGGCTTTAAAACATCATTTAAGCCTGAATCCCTACCACATGCTTGAGTCTCTAGCGGACCATCTTGACCTGGTCATTCAAACTATGCACGAACATTCCAGAGTCAGGAAACACCCAGTGTAATCCTTTTCATCCTAAAGTTATGGAATATTGTAAAATAGTGAATGCTAGAGCCTGACAAATTCAGGTTCTTCCTTTCACTCGATGAGAAAGTTAAGATCAGAGATGGAGAATTCCTTCAATGAGACAGAGATACTATTGAGGGTTTTTCATATGGTGGCCCCAGATCAATTTTTTCCTGGATTTTCAGCTTTTTGTTTTCTTGCTCAAAAAGCAAACAAGCGATACAAAAACAAAACAAAAACTGACAAACTCATTGTGGCAGGTGACAAGCTGGAAACTTTGTAGCAAAGCTCATTAATGCTGAGAGCTCCTTGACTGTACATATAAACATTGGCTGTGAAGATGAAGAATATGTGCCAAATGTATTAGGCAACGTGCCCATGCTGTGAAGCTTCGCTTGTTTGACTCAGAGAGTTTGCTCATTAACTTGTCTCAACTGATACTTCATAAAGCAGACAAATAAAATGATCTCCGAGCTTACATTCCAATTTGTATCTGATGTTAGTTCTCAAGAATAGCTATTCTAAGTTGTAAATCTTACAGTTTAAGGTCAACTATGGAATTTCTGTTTCCTTCTAATGCCTTTAACAAAGGAAATTGCATCCCAAAGACATTTCACATTTTTTTAATGCACAGCCCTGAAAATACATTCATTCATGCATTCAACAAATATGAATGAGTACTTACAGGTACTAAACACTGTGCGGCATCCTGAGCTCAGGAATTAAAGTATTCCCGATGTCATAGGGGATGACAAATAAATAGTTACAATACTTGGTGTGCATATAGAGTTTTTACGGAAGTGTGTACAGGGGTTTCAGGTACTCCTGCCTCAAGACAATCCCTGGCACGGAATGGGGTATGTATACATGTGAGTGGCAGGTTCCTAAAGATAAT
Source organism: Hipposideros armiger (assembly GCF_001890085.2). NCBI lineage: Eukaryota > Metazoa > Chordata > Mammalia > Chiroptera > Hipposideridae > Hipposideros > Hipposideros armiger. The sequence continues at coordinate 1,058,272 of NW_017731677.1, forward strand.
TGCATTGTCAGTGTCCTAAGTGAAAAGGGGGAAACCACGAAAGGTGCTTGAGCGTGTTTCACAGCAGACGGACACTGGAACCAAGTCTCAAAGGACAGGAAAATGCCAAGCGTTTCTTAAAAGACCAAGCACTCGAGGCATGGGAACATCTGCAGAGATGTTTGGAGTTGTAAGAGAACAAGCCACATTCAGTACCTACAGATCTTGTTTTCAGCTGAAGTGTAAGGCAGTTAAAACCAATGAGCTGCAAATGTATTTAACTACACAGATAAATCTCAAAAACCTAATGCTGAACAACATAAATACATTGTAAAGTGATACATAAACGTGATACCAAGTATGAAAGTTTTAAAACATGCCTGTTAGTACATATGAAGAATACATAAATATGTAACAATTTGCAACAACATGCATAGGAATGATAAATACCAAAATTCATGGTACTACTACCACATCAGCTACCAGTAAATGATTGTAACATTTTTTGAGAGTGGAATCCATGTAACGTACTGCTGCGAATGATTTACAGATATTTAATTCTATCATTTAATCACCACAACAACCTTAGAAAATATATAACATTATTATTTCAAGTTTATAGATAAGGAAACTAGGCACAGAGAGATTAAGGAATTTGACCTTGTTATATTGGGTTGTCGGAAAAGTCATGACGCATTTTTGCAACGAAAAACATTGAAAAAATAAATACGTCCTGACTTTTCCGACAACCCAACATAGCTAGGAAATGACAGTGCTGGCATTTTAACCCTGCTCTTCATCAGGATATGACAATAGTTACCTCTAAGGAGGGAGAAGAGGATGGGACCCAGGGAAGGTGTAAGGAAGCCTTCAACTGAAATGCTTCATTTCATTAAAATCCTGAAGAAAATATGGTAGAATGTTAAGACTTGATAACACTAAGTAGTTGACACAACTGTTCATTATATTACTGTCTTTCACTGTCTATGTATTTATATTAGAAGGAGAAGAAAGAAAGGGAAGAAAAAGAAGGAGATGGCTCAGGAGGGGAAGGAAGGATTAAAAGGAGGCAGAAGAGGGCCGGCCAAGTGGCTCAAGAGTGTGAGCTCTGAGCAACAGCGGTTCGATGCCCGGCCCGAGCTGAGCAGCCGCTGAGCTGCCAACAGGTGGCAGGATGGCTCAGCTAAAAAAAAAAAGAGGCGGAAGAGGAAGATAGGGAAAGAGAGACCCCACGGCAGCAGGGAAAGGAATGAACTGGAATGAGACAAACTAGAAGCAAGGAAACAAGTAAAGACTCTTTTCTAGCCAAGAGATTACAAATATAATCAAGACCTTTACTACCATTTGATGATGATGCACCTAAAACGGCTCTTAAATCATTCATGAAGAATCTAAATAATATGCCTTAAAGTTTACAAAATACTTTCTACACATATTACCCTTGAAATACTCCCCAGAACTCTGTGAAGCAGGTAATATTATTATCCCCTCAGAAACCGGAGGCTTTTAAAAAAGCATAATAACGTGTCCAAAACCCCTGCGGCTAAGAGGTGCTGGGATCAGGACTTGGACTCATGTCCGCTGACTTGAAACCTCTCTTGCCTCTCAAACATGAATAGTTCAAAGAGTTTCACAGCGGCCACATCTATACTAAATTAACCGACTGACTTTAAAAATGAATTGACATGGTCCTTGGTAGCAGTCATATTCTTCAAACATAAAACCTTCATCTCAGACATCATTTTCTGTAATCCATATTCTCAGTAGTTACACTTGCAGAAACATCAATATTAATTCCAGCTTGAAAGTGGGAGCTGAATAGGAACCTTCATTTCATGCTCATTTGCCATAACTTTTTGACTTTGAAGTTGACATAATTACCAAATACTCAGTCCCTCTTTTGCTAGATGCTCTCATTCCTGGCAACCTGAAGTTATATGCAAAATTATCCTGCCTCAGAATACAGTGAAGAAAGCCGAGGTGGGGGTGGGGGGGGAAGCCTATGCAATAATGTATACATCACCCAGAGTAACAAAAAGATGACATTTGCGTTATGAATATACTGACTGATAATAACCTCTCCTCCACATGTGGGGAGAAGCCTGCTCAGGTTCAAGCACATTTTCTTTTTTGAAGTTGCCAAGGTTCCAATTTGACATCACTGAAAAAAGTGACAGATGCTTGAACTACAGTCACTTTCTTGGAGCAGAGTCAATTGACAGAAACCTACATTGCGCTCAGAAAATTCTGCACAATCACTTGGCTTTATGAAAAGACTGCGCTTTGGAAAAGAGCACATGCAAATATCTTGATATCTTAAGTTCAAAATGTGATGAGATTGGTCAAAATTTAATAATTCCCAAATTTTCCACAACTCGTGAGTCTTCCTGAAACAAACCATATCTATGCAGACCCAGCTGTGGCTTTTGTCTGTTTCTTTTCTTTTCTTTTCTTTTTTAATGTCTGGATTTGCCTTAACACTTTGGACAGATTGAATATTTCTAGGAGCCACTGCTTTATGCTCCTTCTGCCACGACATGACCAGCAGCTCCCCCACCCTCTCACCATTCAGACTAGAGCAAACCAGGAGCAGCGTTCATTCATTTTATTGGGAGAAAGGCTAATCTCAATGTGTGAACATTTAAATTGTGGTATATATATATATATATATATATATATATATATATATATATATATATATATATGTGTGTGTGTGTGTGTGTGTGTGCATATATATATATATTTTGTTGTTGTTGTTGTTGTTGTTGTTTTTGGAATATATTTTTAAGTACAGTTGCATGACTTCACTTTCTTGCATAAACCAGCCTCTTATTTTTCTGTACATTCACCTTGAAATTGAAGGTCGAGGTGGGCCAAGAATACAGTTTGGGATTCTGCTCTGCCATCCTCTCCTCTTCCCTGGCAGCTTTGTGTGAACAGCTTTTAGCCGAGGAGGATCTATACATTCTGATTTGAAAAATAGAACCAACTTGTTTAATAGATAGTAAAACCTAATTAACATCTTCGTTGACTTAGCTTTCTCAGAGGCTTTTCTTCTAAAACCTGAGAGTGTCGTAAAAACGTCCTAACTCCCCAGCAAAAAGGCTTACGACAAGAAAATGGGATAAAAACACTTTTCTTTCTCCCTCATGTCCTGTATTCATTCTTGTTTCCAGGGTGCAAAAAACAGGGGCCACAATGTGAAGAAGGCATCTGGTGGAAATAACAAAAGCACATTTAGACAGTGGTGAGAAGCCCAGCCCAGATGAAACAGCAGGTTCACTGGGGGAAGCCACAGGAAGTAAGGTTGGTAAGACAATTGAGGACCAGACAAGAAGAAAAACAAATGCCAGCATATGGGGCCTGTACTGTCCACAACAGAGAGCCACTAAAGATACTTTAAATTTTATTTGTGATGAGGATAATGACTGAAAGGAATAAATGCATATGAATGAAATTTTAAAGACATATTTTCAACAGAACTTGGATAGGAAGGGAACTAATATTGGTTATACAGCTACATTTCAAGACCCTTTTTCCCCAAGTACTTTAAAAAAAGCGTTACCTCATTTAACTCTGATTTTAAAGATATCCATAAAGTGGGAATAATGATTTGCAGTTAATAGACAACGAATCTGAAGTTTAGATAGGTTAACTAGCTTTCCTGAAGCCACACAGCATGAAAATGGTGGAGATAGATTTTGCCACAGTTGAACAGATAGCACCCACGTGATCTCTCCAATTCACTAAGTTCTAATTCACTAAGAACACTAAGCGTGCTTCCAAGGTGACATCCAGCTTTGAGAGTTCATATAATAGAACAGTTAACAACAAGCATATGTCTGGAATAAGGCGGACTGGGTTCATATTTCAGCTCCATCACTTAATACCCATTTTAGTTGGGGCATAATATTGCTTCGGCTTCAATGTCATTTGTATATCCGCAATAAAAAGAGTCCCTACCTCAAAGGATTATGGTGAGAATTAAGTCCTTCGTGCCTGGAAAAGAACATGCATTTATTTAGTACTCATTGTTCTCATTATTATTTGCAGCTTCGTTTGCAAAAAAGAATGGTGGTGTTATAGCCAGGGAGAAGTGATGCAGAGATGTGATTTTGGAAAATAAGAATGAATTAGATTTTAGATATGATGAGACTACTCTATTAGCAATGCATCTATTTGAGATTTTTCCACCACACTAGGAAGGAGTATCTATCTATCATGTGCTAGACAAAACTTATATCCTTTAAGTTGCATTGAGAAAAAAAAATCAGATTTTAATCTTTTAAATTGACATGTTTTTTTTATTCCTTGTTAAATGCAATGTGAAGGGGAAAAAAACTATATAATTCCCTATTAAGCAATGTAAAACTGCATTTCTCATCCTTTTGACCTCCTAACTGAAGCTGAAAACATCTATAGACCTGAACTACCAGAGTTCCACGCCAGAAGATTAACAAAGGGAGACTCCTGCAGCCTGCATCTGAGACTCTGCAGGAATTTTCAGGCCATCAGCTCTAAAGTTTGTCATAATCCTCTTCTTATCCTTTCAGGGGAAAAAACAAAAAACAAAACAAAACAAAACAAAAAAACATCTTTAGATAAAGCCTAGTCCCATGAGACCCTAGATAAAGCAATATATGAACAGCAAGGTCTCTAAACAAATAACTTCAGCCAGGAAATCTATAAGTTACATTTACCCCCTGCAGTGTAAGCATGCACACATCATATACTAAAAGGGCTGTAGCAATGTTTTTACTATCTTGTTTAGGAAAAGTTGACAGAATTTCAATAGCCACCGTTCCTGTAAAGAAAGAAGGGGGGGAAATGTCCTATGACCTTATCAGTCACAATGGAGGAACTTTAAGAAAAAAGTACTCTATAACAATAATGGAAATTTTCAGGAAGCAGAAATAAAGGAATACCGTCTATGCAAGAAGATAGTATTGTTAGTATAGATGGTTTGAAGTCTTTGATATTTCCAAGGATGAGAGTAAGAGAGAATCAAGACCAGATGTCAAAAAGAGACAGGTAAAGAATACTTGGCTGGATTGTAGAAAGACAAGTAGAATCAACAAAAGGAGATGCTAAAATGATAAAAGAATAACAGCAACATATTGGTTGTAAATTGTTAAAGTGGCAAAAACTTCAAGGACCCAGTAGAGAGGTCCAGGAAAATAAGAATTAGAAAAAGGTTAATAAGTGTGTAAATAACAGCAAAAGAAATTATCAACAAAACAAAGAGGCAACCAACCAAATGGAAGGATATATTTGCAAACAACACCTCCAATAATGGGCTAATATCCAAAATATATAAAGAAAGTATACAACTCAACAACAAAAAAAACAAAATCCAATTAAAAAATGGACAAAAGACCTGAAAAGGCACTTCTTCCAAGAAGACAAACAGCCAATAGATATATGAAAAAGTGCTCCAATTCACTACCTATCAATGAAATGCAAATCAAACAAGATACCACCTTACATCTGTTAGAATGGCTATTATCAATAAGAAAAGTAATAACAAGCATTGGAGAGGCTGTGGAGAAAAAGGAATCCTCATGTGCTGCTGGAGGGAATGTAAATTTGTACAGCCACTACGGAAAATAGTATGAAGGTTCCTCAAAAAAATTAAGAATAGAATTACCATATGACCCAGCAATTCATCTTCTGGGTAACCACCCAAAAAATCTGAAAACATTTATCCATAAAGATATATGTACCCCGATGTTCATTGCAGCATTATTCATAGTGGCCAAGACATAGAAACAACCAAAGTGTCCTTTGATAGATGATTGGATAAAGAAGATGTGGTATATATACAATGGAATATTACTCGGGCATAAGAAAAGATGAAATAGTGCCATATGTGACAACATGGATGGATCTTGAGATTATCATGCTAAGTGAAATAAGTCAGACAGAAAAAAAATCAAGAACCATATGATTTTGCATATGTGGGATACTATACTAAAAGCAACAAACAAACAAGACAAACAAGCAAAAATTCATAGACACAGACAACCGTTTAGTGGTTACCAGAGGTAAGGGGGGAGAGGGGATGGTAGAAGAGGGTAAAGGGGGTCAAATATATGGTGATGGAAGGAGAACTGACTGGGTGGTGAACACACAATGCAATTATAGATGATGTATTATAGAAATGTACACTTGAAATCTATATAATTTTATTAACCAATGTCACCCCAATAAATTTAAGAAAGAAAAAAGAATGCCCTCAAATTTTTAAAAAGAGTGAATTAGTAAAGTGTTAATTAATGAGCTTTTTAAAATATATATTTTGATGTTCACAATCCAGATTTCTATTTTATTTCGGCAAATCTCAAAGAATTCTATCATATAATGTTTTATAGAATCAGAGAGTAACGATAATTTTTTTTGGTTATGATGATTGGAACAAGTTTGATTTTTAAACTGAGTTTCAAGATATGGCATTTGTCGATAATATTTGGTATTGCTCTGGGTCCTAAATTTGCTGCTAAAAGAATCATTACAAATTGAAGTTTCATAAATCTAATCATAATTTTTATGTGCCAATAAAGTTTGCTACTTATAGCAAATTGATTTTTCTAGCTGCATCAAAACGTAACATTAATTTTTAAACAAATCTATATTTTCTCATGCATATTTACAAGCAACTAGCTGCTGATGTGTATGCAACATTTATAAATGCAACTTGAATATTCCTTAAACAGCCGGTGTTCATGTCAGCAACACATCACCTGGAGCTAACCCACTGTGACCTCTGAGACCTCTGGACTCACCTTTCTCTCAAGCCATTAGGACAAGAGCTTTCCTGTTTTGGGTTATTTCATAGGGGAGAGAAGTCCAACAATAAATTTGTTTCAAACCTTTCTGATATGCTTTGTTAGTTTTTAACCTTGCAGTTTAATTTTAACTTGTAGTCTTTTTCTCTTCAACATTAATAGGTACTTCCATGAAGCTGGACTAGAACTGGCTCATTCATAACAGTGATTGTAAATGCAAATGACAACTGTGGTTAGGCATGTCATAAAATTCAGGGGTCACAAATCATGCCTTCAGGCCTGTTTTTTTTGGGGGGGTGGGGGAATTGGGGAAGGGGAACAGACAAGTTGCTGTCCTTTTGTTTTTCAGTCTAGTTGTGGAGGACGTCGCTTCACTGGCCCATGATGGTATTATTATTGTGTTCTTCCCGGGTGAGGCAGTCGCTCACCGGCCATTGGACAGCCGCTTACAGTGGCTCACGGCAACTCACAGTAGCTCACGCCAGCTGCCGACCAGCCCCACTGCAGCCTACGCCGTCACGGGCGACTCATGGCAGCCCAGCTCCAGGTCAAGCTGTTGTTCACCATCTTAGCTGTGGAGGGTGCAGCATCACTGGCCCTCATGTGGGATCTGAACCGGGGCCCTGCTGCTCAGAGCTGGCATCCCAAGCCACCTCTTAACCAAAGCGCCACTTGGCCGGCCCAAGCCTGTTTTTGTAAATAAAGCCACACTCACTCATCTATGCGTTGTCTATCGCCATTTTCCTGCTACGATAGCACAGTTGAGTAGTTGAGACAGTAACTATATGGTCCTCAAAACCAAAAATATTTACTATTTGACCCCTGAAGTAAATGAACTGTCCAGATGTAAACAATAGTGAATGGCAGGCACTGTGATAAACCAATAAGGGCACCCTCCATCTGCAGCACCTAATTATCACCAAGGAGAAAAAAGCAGGCCCAGCTTTACCAAATTCAATATTTGAAAGAAAGCCAGAAATTCAGATTTTATATGGGATATTCAGTTTCTTAAGTGTTACCTACTAATCCAATTTTTTAAAAAATGAATGAGTTAACACTCACTGTAAGCCAAACAAAATTAATCTACTGCCTGGATCTGCTGTTCTACAACCTCTGAGATAGCCCTGAATAGCTATGTGGTATTTGGTAAGTTTCTCCGTGTGTGTGTGTGTGTGTGTGTGTGTGTGTGTGTGTGTGTTTCTCATTTGCAAGCTGTTGTCTGCCAATTCTCCAAAGATACCAACAAAATAAACTCTGCTGAGTAAGCAGAGATGGGGTTTTTCTCACCTTCAGTAAAGGAAGCAGAGACAGAGTCATAATCCTATCTCAGGAAGAGGAGGGAAATGGCCAAGAAGTTTACAAGATTGGAGGGGGAGGCCTGGGCTCATGTGGGGTTTTCTGTGTGCAGGACTGATAGGGATCATGCAAATCTATTACCTGACAATTTAGGACACAGCAAGGGGAGGCTTTGGAAACAAGTTTTAAAGAGTAAACAGTTATTTGATGAGCTTAGTTGATCTGTTGTCCTCAAAAGGGGGTATTTACTCCAATGAGGGTTGGTTGAATAGTCTATTATTTGGATAAATGGATTTGGAGTCAATTCTTGAAACAAACAATAGTTATTTTCAACTTCTTCTTGGGCTAGGTTTTCCTGGGAGGGAAAGTCGTAGTATTACAGTTAGCTCTGTCTTTGCAGATAGTTTCAGCTCTTAGGCCCCCTTGTGGTTACTCTTTGGGCTAAACTGAAGGATATACCATTAAATACAGGAAGAAGAACAATTCAAATTTTCACTGTTATGTGAGTTGTCATGATTGCACATTCAGGTTTAGTGGATGGCCATTTCAACTTCTAGAAAGTATCAGGTTTTCCTGTATTCATTTGTGAGATCATAAGGTGGGACAGTGGCTAGGGGACAACAGCTATACATCAGCATTTAAGCCTGTGGAAATCAGATAGCTGAGCATAGCAAATAAATACCAAGAGAAGGATTACGATCCATTGTATGTAGTGCAGTTCTCAACCAGTAGCCAAGAACGAGGCTCAAAGTAAGCCAAGAAGATATATCCCAGCCCCCATCTGAAGAAGCCACAGGCCAGAAATAGGGTTGTGAGCCATATTACATAATTTATGATTTCTTTACTGTTTGCCTCTTGGATCATTTTCATAGCACGAAAGATTCCAAAACGGTTTGAAGAGATATAAGCATAGCATTCCTCCTTTACAAAAGCCTGTGCTGCCCCATGAGAGGCCAAGTTATAGCCAAAGAGGTTTTGTTCTAAGCTACGACCTGTCCAATTTCATGAGCCTCACTAGCGAGGAGTTCTGTAACCTTGGTGGTATGGTCTTTCTCCTCGTCTGTTCTTCGAACTACAGCACACAGCAACTCCCTACTTTCTGGGCAATTTATAAAGCATGAAGAAGCTTGAGGTCGAAGAAAGTTCTCCAGAATTCCTGTTGAGTGGCTGGGGTTTCAGTCTTCAGACCAAGGCTCAGGTTTGTTTATTTTTATTCTTTTGAATAAAGAATCTAATTACTCTTCCTCAGCAAAGGGAAATTGATGGGTCAAAAAGAAGCCTGGGGGATAGCAGGGACTTTCCTGAAAGCAGGTATTCAGGTGACTAATGTTTCAAATCCATTTCTAGTTTGCAGGTAATATAACCAGTTGACTTTTGTGCCACAATCGAATGACAGTCATCAAGAATCAACTAATGATCTATGTTCCACCAAAATATACATGTAAGGCTGTCAAATAGTTTTGCACAGAATGTATAGTAAAGAGGTCATTAGGCAAATGCAAATCAAAGAGCATGGAGTTGAACTTAACCAGCGTGTCTGACGTGTGAGGTCCATGGAAGTGAACAGCCTCCCAATAGGCACCTTCTATTCCCAAATCCTTTTCCAAGTTCTATGTCTGTGGAAGTTCTGTTACAAAAGCTATCTCCCATGACAGGCCCCGTGTTCTTGGTAGAGACAGGAACCTCTTCATCTAGGTATGAAAAGTTTAGATGTCTAAATTTTATATTTCTGTTTGTCTGGCACATGGTGGTGTGTGCAATCTAAAAAAACCACTAAATGGCAAAGTCCAGTGGAAACCAACAGATTTATACCAAGAATGTGGTACAAAGATAAGGTAGCTATATGGCTCTCAAAGAAAAATGTACCGTATTTGCCGGTGTATAAGATGATTTTTTGGCCCTGAAAAATATGCCTCCAAGTGGGGGGTCATCTTATACGCCAGGTACACTTCAGATAGACTGCCCATAGTGCTTGCCCCGTGCCATAGTGGCCTCCCGATGCCCGCCCACTTCATTCCACATACCGTTCAGGCATCAGAAGCGCTGCTGGATGTATGCTCGGCTGTTATGCGATTTTGCGAGTGTGGTAAATTCGGGTTACCATATATTTCTTTACATATGCATTGAAGATTCGCGATTTTGCGCTATCATGGTGCCTGTTAGAATGTTGAAGAGCTCGCACTTGCGCACTAGTGAGGTCCCAGGGAGATGCTGATGCAAGGGTGGACCAGACTGCTATAGTGACAGGGCGGGCAAACAGGGAGCAGGGACCAATCAAATCAGGCTTTGTATACAGCCAACAGCCAACCACAATACTGCACCATTGTACAGTACAGCATAGAAAATGTCGACCAGTCAAACCCCTATCATCCCTATCATGGCACCAGCCAAAAGAAAGAAGTATGATGCAAATTTTAAACTGAAAGTTATAAACTTTGCTAAGGAAAATAATAATTGTGCTGCTGCAAGACAATATGGAGTAACAGAAAAGATGGTTCGGGACTGGAAATCCAATGAGAAAGCATTAAAGAGTATGCCAAGGGGTAAGTGTGCATTAAGAAGAGGCACCCCACACTGGCCAGAACTCGAAAAACATGTAGCAGACATGGTGGCTCAACATCGCCAAAACGGTTATGTGGTGACACGAAATACAATATGCTTGTTTGCACTTCAGTGGGCCAAATCAAATCTGATATTGTTTTACCTTTTATTTGGTGTGTGGAAGATGTGCGGAAGAGGGGGTAGTCTTATACGGCGAGTATATAACAAACTCTGTATTTTGAGTGGAAATGTTAGGGGGTCGTCTTATATGCCCAGTCGTCTTATACGCCAGCAAATACGGTACACAAACCCAAATGTTGGTTAATTTCATTCTTTTATCAACACATATGAGTAATTATTATACTGATAGAAGAAATGATCAAGGATGCAAAATCAATATTAAGAATAGAGGCTTAATAAATAATAGAATTAAAGTTACTGTGAAAGGAAAGAAAATAGGAAGATAAATACTTAAAGCTTGCAGAGTAAAGCATGGCAACCTAGACTCTAAGTAATCTGGATTTTGTCCCAGGGATGTTGTTTGAAATATACAGTTCATCCTCAGTATTTATAGATTTCTTGCAAATGTGCCTACTCGTTAACATTTATTTGTAACTTTCAAATCAATATCCATAGAGAGTGTTTTAACAGCCATTTGGGGACATGCCCAGTGCAGACAAAAAACAAAAATGTTTTCCAATGTGACGGTTACCAGCTGTAGAACAAAATGACATTCTGTCTTCTTGTTTCAGCTCTCATGCTGTAAATAATTTTGGGGGTGTTCTATGCAGTACCATATTTTTCCATTTTTGCACCTTTTGGTTGATGATTTTTCTGTTTAAAATGGCCCCCAAGCAGAGTGCCTAAGTGCTGCCTAATGTTCCTAAGTCCATGAAGGTTTTCATGTGCTTTACTGGGGAAGATGCACACATTACAGATAAAAGATGAGTCACAGTGCTGGTCACTGTAACTTCAATGTTTATGAATTAGCAATATACATTAAATAAGGTGTCTTGACACAGAAACACACAGATTTATGAGTTGATCAACAGACAAAAATAGGGCCACTGACTTGCAGGAACTTAATCCTATATAGCAATATAGCAGCAATGGTTCAGTACTAATTAATTCAGCATTTATGGTAACTTACAGAACATAACTACCATGAATAATGAGAATCTTACAGTATCAACCTCTCATACCACCATCTATTTGCTCAAAAGGTCCTGAGTAAAAGCTGTCTTCCTCCAAAGACTGATTCCTAATGGAAAAATGTATGATTTCTGACTCAAAGGAAATCAAATAGATAAACACAATTTCATTTGTTTAAAGTGCTTCCCATTGCCACAAAATTTTGGTTAAATAACAATTCATAATGCTATTTAAACCTCAGGGCATACGTGTATCAACTATAGGGATAGCATTTTTACTATACTTATTTCACTGTTAATTTACTATCATTAGTCCTTCTCCTCAAAGGTCTATCCTCCCAAGTATCTATTTGTTGGCTGCCTTAATCAACAAGAAAATCTACCAAACTCACTTTGATATGCTCCTCCATAAACTGAAATAATCTTTGAAGCAACTATCAACCTTCCTTTCTAAAATCCCATTAAGTTATGTTTTCTTCTGAACAATACCAGACATATGTGCAATTCAATATTTCTAGTATTTGTGAATGCTTTATTTTTTTTAATTAATTAAATAAATACTTACTAAATTACACTAGGCATTTTCAGAATTGCTAAACTGTGTTGTTTCCTACTAAGAGGCAATAATCTTTAATAAGGCCTTCACTCTGCTGCATTTAGTGAATCCTTTCAGTTCCTAAGTTCCCATAAAAGTTGAGCTGCACTTGGCATCACTGACCACTCACAGGTTAAAAAAAAAATTTTTTTAAACTATGCATGGCTTTTAAAATAAAATTAATACATGCTATTATACAGAAATGCAAGTAGCTTAGAAATATAGAGGATAAAAAATAAAATTCCTATTTGCTACTCTATTTCCATTCCTTAGAGGAAATCATAAACAGTTTTGTAAATGAATGTACCCAGTCTATCAATAAGAAAATGTGTGTGTGTTTCTGTGTGCAAGGGGTTGAGTTTAGACTTTACTCAAATGGAATCCTCTTAAAAATGTTTCCTTGATAGATACTTTTAATTCCCTTCCAGATTTGTACATAAGCCATTGCCTTCCTTTTACCTCCTCTTTGTAATAAATATTTCACTGAATGAAGGGGCCATATTCACTGGTTATTATTTATATATCCAGTAAGACACAACCTTAGGGTAAAAACATAGTTTATTGTTCTTACTTTTCCAGTGAATCACTACACCATCGTTGCCCATCTTATCATTCCTCCCTCTTGAAATTTCCCCATGGAAACATCTAAGAATCCAGGTGGCTTACTTAGAAGGATGCTTTCCACCATACTTTTGAAAACCCCACACTCTCTCTCCTTTCATTGTTCTCTTCCCTAGGCATTCTTATCCACTCCCACCATTTTCCATGTCACCTATATGCTTATGATCCCGAAGCACATATCTCCACATCCAAAGTGTCATCTGAGCTCTACAGTCACACATGTGAATTCTTTGATTCCCAGCACTCAAATCTGTTCCTCTCTGTCTTCTTCATCTCACTAATTGGCCTATTTGGTATTTGCCCATGACAGAAGCCTCAGATTCGCCCCGTCCTCATCTTCCTCACTGCTTGATCACCAGATCTAAGAAAGGCTCACTCCTAAAGAGCTCAGAACTCCTAACCACCTCTCTCCTTCCCTGCTGCCATCCCCTTTTAGGGATCATTTTTCTTTTCTCAGGCCATTAAAGAGATATTTTTAAATGCAAATCTTGTCATGCCCTCCCACCACTCACCACCACCCTCCCCCTTGCTAAAATTATTCTATGGCTTTGAATCAAATAATCTGGCTCCTTTGTCACTAATAACTCCTCCAGCCTTATCTCACACACTCTCGCCACCTTTATTCTGTTGCAGCTACGCTGGACTTTACTGTGTATCTGTAATAAAGGAAGTTCTCCCCTGCCTCAGGGAAAATTTGGCATGTTCTCCTGTTCTCTTCCTTTCTACCCAGCCTTCTGTCTTTCATTTCTTAGGCTTCAGGAAAATTTAAATTCAAGGAAGTCTTCACACACGTCTCAGATGGCACTCATCATGCCTGTAACTGCTCATTTGTGTCTTTCTCGCCCTTTAATCTCCAGGAAGGCAGGGAGAAATCCTGTCCTGGACATTACTATGTTCCCAGCACCTGTCATACTTCCAGGGACATAGTGGGTCTTAATAAGTACTTATTAATTACAAGAGGGCAAGGTGAAGGAACTGAGATGATTAGCTAGATGATGGACACATTTATTTATTTGTTGCTGTATTGTTGCTCTTTTGATTTTAAAATTGATGAAAGGGTTATTTACCCCAACACACACAAAACCTATTTGCTCACATCATGAAAAACAATTTCCTCTCCACTAAGTTAGAAAATCACTGCATATATCAGAAGCACCTGTAATTACAAGCTTCTTCTTCCTTGACTCCTCCTTTTTTATGAAACAACCTGATAGACTCCTGGGACATTTCCAGGTAATTCTGTTATGTTGTCTAATAATTTCAAACTTGTGCTTGTTCTGGTTTCCATGATTTGGGTCTTCTTATAACAGATCTGCACCCTTCACAATTGATCTTTGGCAATTGTAAATAATTGATCAAACATATTTTCACATAGACCCCTTAGTGATAAATTGCTTTTTCCAAGAGACACAGCTACACTTTAAACTATTTTAATGAATGTAGGAATTCGATAGCAACATTTCCACCCAACTTTTACCTAAAGGTAAAAAAGAGCTTACCTGAAATTTAGATAATATACAAAAAAGTAAACTCTGTAGGTGGACATTTATTTTATTCTTATTAAGTGAAGAAAGTGCACCGAAATGTGAAGAGTTTATTTATAGACGTGTCAAAAGTCACTTTCAATGCATGCTGAAAACGCTTTCCTTTGCAACTAACTACTTGAGGTGGCTTTTTAGTGTGCTTTGACACTTTCCCCTAAAGCTTTCCCTATTTTGGATGTAAACAGAATAGAATAGAATTAAATAGTCTTTAAAAAAAATAGATGGTATGGTATAAAAAGTTTTTGTCATAGGCCATGTCTGTGGACTTAGTTTAAAGGCTTACTACTCTTCATTCGTTTCCACACCGTCCCAGGATACCAGGCGAGCAAACTGAGAACTTCCATGTAAAACAATGTTACCGAGCTCCAGTACCCATCTCAGCTAAAAAATGGTATGCAACATCATTAAATAACAAAACTAAGTCTATTTGGAAGTATAAGCATTTTAAGATTTGTTGGGTTTCAGAGTTCTAGAAGGCTATGCTGTCATCCTCACCTAGTCAAAAATCCTTTACTGCTTATATGTAGCTGTGGTTTTCAAATGGTGATTCTCTCAAGTCCTAAAATTCTGCAAACGTGCCTCAGTAGTTGGAGTAGGTAACAGAGGGGTTAGGGCTTTAACACATGGATTTCAGGGGACACATTCTGTCTATCCTCTTAGGAGTAGTTGGATATATAGATCAGAGGTCTGGAGGACTGAGGTCTTCACCCCAGGGTCCTGCACTATCTCTTGTGGATCCCAAACAACCTGCTAATAACTTGGTGAAAAATTCCTTTCATTAAACCTTCCCTGGGATTATTCTGATCTGAGTGTGCTATTTCCGGCTAGAACCCCAGCTAGCATAAACACACTGGGAGTGTCAAAAAAATGTATACACATTTTAGGAGACGTTATCTACACCCAAGCAGTAGTTCGCCGTAATCAGAAGTGTCTGGATGCTGATGGTAACCACTTTGAGCACCTCTTGTAATTGCAGAACTCAAACATGACTTGTATTCATCTTTTGTTACCAGTATATATTGAGTATTACAATTAATACAGTTTTTTCCTTTCTTAAAATGTGTATACATTGTTTGGGCACCCTCTGTATTTAGCATATACAGACTAAAGGATTTAGTGACAGATTTGTGTGGGTTATGAGAGAAAGAAAAGTCAAGCAAATACCTCATCTATCTGCTGCTTTATGTTCACTTTCACAAGGAAATGGGCATATTCTCATGCTAGGTGATATGATATTGGGTCTTCGGAAAAGTTATGACACATTTTCTCTATGTTTTCCAAAGGTCATTTATTTATGTAAAGAACAAAGATCAATCAATGATATATTCCCCGTTTTGTTTGATAACCTTTTGCCATCTTTCAGTGAGCTTCATAACTCCTCGTTCATAGAAGGATCTGTCTTTATTTGTGAAAAACTGAACAAGGTGCTGATTTACAGCCTCATCTGAATTGAACGTTATACCACACAAGGAGTTTTGAAGAGAAAGAAACAAGTGGAAGTCTGATGGCACAAGGTCAGGCAAGTATGGTGGGTGTGGCAACACATCCCATCCAAGCTCCAATAATTTTTGACGGGTGATCAAACTTGTGTGTGGTCTCGCATTGTCGCGATGGAACACAACTCCTTTACAATTAACAAGCTCTGGACATTTCTGGATGATGGATTCGTTCAAACTGTCCAATTGCTGACAGTACACATTTGAACTGATTGTTTGGCTCCTTGGTAGGAGCTCAAAAAATACGACACCTTTAAAATCCCACCACATTGAGAGCATAACCTTCCTCTGATGAATGTCTGCTTTCGATGTTGTTTGAGGCGAATCAACATGTCGGGCCCAAAACTGTTTGTGCACCACATTGTTTGTAAACAATCCACTTCTCATCACCAGTTATCAGCCGCTTTTAAAAAGGATCATTTTCGGGCAGACCGAGTGGCGCGATGGTTAAGTACTGGCTTGGGATTCCAGAGGGCTCCGGTTCGGATCCCACATATGAGGGCCAGTGACACTGCCCTCCACAGCTAAGATGCTGAACAACAGCTCAACCTGGAGCTGGGCTGCCCTGAGTCACCGGCAACGGCGTGGGCTGCAGCCCCTGTGGCATTGGGTTGCCATGGGCTACCGTATGTAGCCAGCAGCCAGCGTGAGTGGCCAGCAGCCGCAGTGAGTGGCCATCCAGAAGCCAACGACTGATGTGCCTCGCCCGGGAAGAGCGCAATGATGGTGCCAACTTGGGCCAGTGAAGCAACATCCTCCACAACTAGACTGAAGAACAAAACGACAGCAACTTGTCTGTTCCCCTTCCCCCAATTCCCCAGCGCTGTTCCCATCGCCCCAATTCCCCAATAAAAATCTAAAAAAAAAGGATCATTTTCCTCACGTTTAATGAGCATATTGCAGATGTTTATACACACGTTAAATTAACTTCTTTGAATTCATGCGGAACCCAAATATTGAGCTTGCTTACGTATCCCAGCTTCTTCAGGTGATCGTGAACACTTGAATGATGGATGTTCAATGTTACTTCAATCTCTTGTGTTGTGTAAAGTGGGTTTGACTTGATCAATGTCTTTATTTTGTCGTCATCAACTTCAGTGGGCCTCCCTGACCGAGAAGCATTGCTGAGATCAAAATCACCAGCATGGAATTTCATGAGCCATCGTTAGCACTGACGTTCTTGTAGAGCATGTCACTGTAAACTTGATGCAACTTTTCACAAGCCTGACACACGTTCTTCCTTTTATGGAAGTAAAACAGTAAAATATGGCAAAAATGCAGTTTGGACTACCATCTTCAACTTGTTGTAAAATCTCCAAAACTCAACCAAATCGCTCAGTTTTTTTTTAGAATGAAGCTAAAACTGTCAGCTGTCAAATGACATAGCAATAACATAGATGCAAATGACTCTAGTACTTCCAAAAATTAACTAGCGCTCTGTTGCAAATATGTGTCATGACTTTTCCAAAGACCCAATGATTATCAAATTACTTCATATAATTATCAAAATTACATATATATATATATTATATATAGTTCATTTTTTTCCAATTTTAATTATTAGAATCTCATACACTAGCAAAGCAATCAGTTATCAAAATTGATGGACTAAAAGCTAATAAAACCAGGGTCTCCAAAAATGTTATAAAAGTATCATAGAGACAACCCTGTTCTGAATATTAGCCCGCCTAGCTGGAGAATTAAAACATGGAAATAAATTCAGCTCTCCAGAAGTTATTATTCTACTGGAGCTATTAATAATACTTGCAAAGGATGGCATTACACTAAATACAAACATGTTAATTAATAAATATAAAGGATGATCAGGTTACTCATAAGCAGACTTAAGATTTAAACTGGGAAATCTTTGGAAGAATGTGATCTGATCCAATTTTGGAAACAATGAGCAATATAAAATGGTAGAAATAAAAGAGAGGAAGCAGTGTCTCTATGAATATAAAAATTAATGGTGATTCCCAGAAGGCTCCATTAACCTTAAAAGTAAAACTAAGTAACAGTAAAGAGAGACAAATGTATGAACATATAACATAATGCCTTCAGGATGCCTGAGTTCTGTTTCCCATCCAGCTAGAATCCTATAACTTTTCATATTTATTACTGAATATCTCTAACCTTTCATTTCCTCTTTCATCATTTTTAAAATGGGTTTATGCTCTTTAATTCAGAACTATTTTGAGGATTAGGGAATAGAGTGCATTTAAAATACTGAGAAAGTTAAGTCACAATGTCATATATGTGTTATTATTACTAAAATAATTTCTGCATGGTTTGAATTGTTATGTCTTTCCAGTGTATAATAATTACACAGGACACATCTACACTGTTGAGCATCCTGTGTCAATAGTTTGGTGGAATCACTTGTCAATCAAAAACTTAAGTCTTGCTTTCTCAGTAACATAGATTTGCTGTTTTATATTCTTCTAGTACACCCTACGGATACCAGGGAACAAAATTGACTATGGCTGATGGGGCAGAAAGGGGTTACTGAAAGGATAGTGGGGAGCTCACAGGTTTGTTGGGAGAACTAGAGAATCCAATTTCTGACCAGGCTGCCAAGAATGATGGCAGAAACCACGTGTAGAACTGACTCCACCGGCATTACCTCCACCCAATTCCATATGCTACAGTTGCCACTGCTGGTAGGAACTAGAATTTACTGCAAACACAACTGCTAACAGCACAATGCTACTTTTGTGCCAAGAATTTCACCTTAAATCCACTGCCCTTCTGAAAATTGTGTCCATCTCCCCGCTTCAGCAAAACAGATTCCACGTGGAGATCAGGTTGCTTGTTTCCAAGTGGAAGAGCAGGGCCATGTATTAGTTGGCTTGGTCTGCCATAGAACAATACTCCAGACTGTGGTTTAAACAACAGAAACTTATTTTCTCATAGTTCTGGAGGCTGGAAAGATCAGATTCTGCCATGGTTCAGTTTCTGGTATAAGCTCTCCTCCTCGTTTCTTACACATGGCCTTTCCTTCATGTGCTTGGAGAGAGAGAAAGGGAGGAAGGAAGAGAGGGGGAGGGGGAGGATGAGGGAGAGGAAGGAGTGGGGGAGAGGGAGAAGAGAGAGAGACAGACAGACAGAGAGACAGAGAGAATGAATATCTCTTCTTTTTCTTAGAAGGCCACCAGTCCTATCAGATTAGGGCCCTACCCTATGACCTCACTTAACTTTAATTACCTTCTAAAGGCTCTATCTCCAAATACAGTCCCATTGAGGGCTAGGGCTTTAACATACGGATTTGGGGAGGGCATAATTCAGTCCATAGCAGGTAGGTATCTAGCAGCTAAAGCCCAGAACACATGCCTGGGAACTGGATATGAAGCGATCTGATGAGACTGAAAAGGTTGACTATGACAGGAAATTGCCCCAATAAAGTAATCGTGTACAAAGAATGCTAGGTAGAGAGAACAGAGCAAGTACCCATTGCATGTGGTAAACAGAATTCCAGAAAATCAGACGTGGAACCACCATCTTAATCAAACTAAGCTCTATATGGGCAAAATGTAACCATAGAACCTACACAACTTCTGCTTAAATGATACATAAATGAGATCTAGAAAAATATCAAGGCAATGGAGATGCTTATGTTTTACAAATAATAGAATAATTTTGAAGAGTAAGGGAAAGAGCGACGGAGCTGGGGATCAAGAGAGGAGAGAGGAAGGGGGGACAAGAGGGAGTGAGGCAGAGGGAGGAGAGAGAGAACACTTAGCTTAGTGAGAAAAGTAGGTACATTTTCTCCCTTGTAACACAAGTCTTCACCAAAAAATTCAGAATTTTGTAAATAACGTTAATTGGCATGATGTAATGGGATCTTTTTACATTCTGTATAAATCTTTATTCAAGTGATTTTTTCTTGATCAGGAAATATGTAAAATCAGGCATAAAATGCACTATTTTTTAAAAAATAAGTTCTTCCTTATCCAACACAGGGCTCAAAGCTCACTGTTTTGGTTTGTCCATTTTTCAAAATTCCAGGTGAAATAAATTAATCAGTGTAATGGAGGAAATTGTAAATTGCCACTGGAAACTAAAAAAAAAAAGAGCATATTTATGTATCTGAAAATTGGAAAGTTTCAACAGAAAGTAATGTCTACCAGAGCAAAGTGAATAGAATGCTAATCTTGCAATTCATGAAAGTTGCCACTCATGAAACATGCTAATGGGTGCTTCCTGCAGAAGTAAAGAGGGGCTAACTCTGTGTCCCCGGGGGCATGCCTCAGCTATGACTGCATCACCGTGAACCACTCTCTTCTGAGAATGAGCCAATAACAAACCACTGGACCTATGAAAAGCCCCAGGACCTCAAGCCTAGACCATTCTGAGTATATAGAGCAATGACATCCTGTAAAACAGATCTGGTGGAAACCCAAGACACTCACTTCATGCTTTCTGCACAGTACTACACAGTTGGCAAATGTTAGCGTCTAACCCAATTGACAAAAATTTCAGAATGTATGGTTTATCTAATTTCCTTTGCCTGGCACACTTCAAACATGAAATCAAAACATGTTGATTACCTTCCCCCCCCCCTCCCAGTATTCACAGAGGCAAAACAAAACTATCCTAATTTAGTTAAGGTCACTTTTAACCTTTCTATTTCAGATCACAGCAGGAGATAAAATAATAGCTGAGCTTTTGTATCCTTTTGGCATAAGAGAAATCATGAAAGCATTTCAATCTCATTTTTTTTTCAATTATGGTGGTAACCTCTATTAACTTTTTCCTTTTTCTTGACTCTATTCTTTCTAGTCTTCATTCTGCCTATCCTTGGCAGAGGAGATGCACAACCTCAGGGGCACCTCACCTGGGAGCAAATAAAAACGTCTGCCTATTAAAAGTGAGGAATAGTGAAGGACTTCTTTTCTAGGTGGACTAAAGGTTGTAGCTAAGAAGTCACTGAGTTTCCCTACCATCAGCTATTCAAATTAATTCAATTGTACTTCAATATGGACGAGGGTACGCCCACCATGAAAACAACACAAACTCACCTGAGCCCAAGAAATTAATCTAATTTCTAAATCGTACCCAGGTTTTTGGCTGTAGAGTTTGTTGTGGTTTAGTTTGGTTTTTAAATCTTTCCATTTTCTAAGTCCTTGCTACTCTAAGTGTGGCCCAAGAACTAGACACATTGGCATCATCTGGGAACTTGTTAAAATGCAGGATCTGAGGTCTCACGCTCCACTGATAAATCAGAATATGTTTTTAAACAAGATCCTCAGGTGATTCTATGTTTATCACTAGTCCAGCATACCTGTGCACAGGTATGGAGTGCCCTCGTTCTGGGTAACACTACACTAGCTGAGGATATGACTTAGGCAATCTGTCAATAAAAGACTACACCTAGCATTTCCGGCTTAGCAACACTCTGTTTTGGACACTGACTAATTCTGTTTCGGTCATTACTCAGTTAAAATGAACTAAGTAACATCCAGGTTTCTATATTACTATATAAACATAGCCCGAAAGGTGAGGGTTGGGCTGGTTATAAAATGCATCATGCCTAGCTGTGTCAGCTAATAATTATTGACCATGTACTGTGTTCAAGGCATCAGGCTTGACTCTGTGGTCCAATGGTGTATAAGCTTCTCAAGTGCAATGTGTCAGAGATGCGCAAACACTTGGACTCCACTATGTCAACCTAACACCAAACACCTGATCCAAAACTAAAAACTGAATAAAAAAGCATACCTGTTTTGGCTGTCTTTAAGAAGTCCTCTAGATGATTGTAAACATTGTAGTCGATTGTCTAGATCAGGGGTCGGCAAACTGCAGCTTGCGAGCCACATGTGGCTCTTTGGGTACATATATGTGTGAATTTTTCTTATTTTAATAAAGATATAATTAATACTATTACATGTTATAATATTACTTTAAATTTTCCTTATTTGTAAAAAGATATTTATGGCTCTTGAATAATTTTTAAATTGTTGTGAGGGACAGGATTGGCTCTTCTGTCTCAAAAGTTTGCTGACCTCTGGTCTAGATCAGAAAACAAAAAGCAAGATCAAAGAATGACAGCGCCCAAGGACTCCGACGGGAGGTGTTACTTAGCAAAAACGTGAAGAGGCTACTCCTCGTTAGATATGCCTGAGCACTACTTCAGTAGAATAGTAAGATGTATTCATCCCTTCGTTCATAGGGGCATTGTGAACCAACATGCTGAACTATTGTTGTCCTCTAAAACTGAGGAGCAAGCAGCACTTATGTTAAAATATAAATGATTGTTTGCAAGTTTCTGGTATATTTTGTTTGTTTGCTTTTTTTCTTTTTTTTAAGATTTTTATTGGGGAATTGGGGGATGGGAACAGTGCTGGGGAATTGGGGGAAGGGGAACAGACAAGTTGCTGTCATTTTGTTCTTCAGTCTAGTTGTGGAGGATGTTGCTTCACTGGCCCAAGTTGGCACCATCATTGCGCTCTTCGGTGAGGCAGATCAGTCGCCGGCTTCTGGACGGCCGCTCACTGCGGCTGCTGGCTACACATGGTAGCCCATGGCAACCCACTGCAGCAGGGGACTGCAGCCTACGCCGTCGCTGGCAACTCACAGCATCCCAGCTCCAGGTTGAGCTGTTGTTCAGCATCTTAGCTGTAGAGGGCAGTGTCACTGGCCCTCAAATGTGGGATCCGAACCGGGGCCCTCTGGCGTCCCAAACCAGCTTTTAACCATCGTGCCACTCGGCCGGCCCCTGTTTGCTTTTTTAAGAAACATTTATGAGGCACCAAGTTCTTTCCTTGCCAATCAGTAGGTGTATACTGTCCAAGAATGGATTCCCCAAGAAGAAAAGCCTGCGTCAACCACTTATTTCACTCTTTGATTGGGATATGCACTATTTAATTGGGGAAGCAGGAGTGAGATGAGAGGTTTGAAAAGAGGGGAGAGAATACATATTAGGAGGGATTACTGAGTTGATTGCTGATTACCATCAAGTGCAAGGGATTTCTCAGCCTGGCAGGACCATCCTCCAAGTGCTCATAAGAAATCCTGAATCTCAGGACTGTCCTGTCAGCCCTTATCTACCTGCTCTCATCCCCCATTGGTCAAATGTTTGCTCCATGCATATTGGCCTCCCCACACTTCCAGGTCACACACGTGTGTGGGGGGGAGAGTAGGTCCCACTGCATCTCACCCTTCAGTAGGAGCAAGGGAGCTCCTTGGGAGAAAGACAAGCGCTGTCAAGCTGTGCCTGAGTGAGGTGGATCGCCCCAGCGAGGGTTGGGTAAAGCCCATGTAGACATGGTTACTGTGACTGCTCTGTAGCTGGAATAGAAACTCCTTTACTCGGCCATCCATCCAGCCATTCATATTCCAGGCTCTGTTCTCTGCCTGGGAACACAAAGATCAAGGCAACACTTCAGCCCTAAAAGAAACTGCGTTATGGTATGGAAACATACATTTAAAAACTAACATTAAAATGTGTCAAGTACTAAAATGGGAAGTCTACACAAATAAAAGAAGCCTTAAGCCTGTCCGCTGGAATCAAGATATTCATTAAGCAAAGACAAAACTCAATGAAAAGGATTAGCCAGGCGCGTAGGCTGGAGAGAGATGTAGGCTGCGACAGTGAGATGGATTATGGCCTGGGCAGGCAGATGAGAGGCCATGTTGACGGAGCTTCATATATGACGAGGGGAGGATAGGAGAGTAGGCCAGGCAGGTTCACAGAGACCAGATTCTCCATGACATTGTGTGTCCTATGAAGAAGGTGAGATTTATGCTAAAGGTAATGGGGAGCCACTTGAAAAATAATAATTGAGGACTAGAATGAATGAAACGTACATGTGAAAAAGACCATCTCACTGAAGTGTGGAGGGTAGACTGGAAGGGTGGCACCGAGTTTAAGTGGACCAGAATAAAAGACTAATACAATTCCTGAGCATCTATTCTCCCGGCTTTATGTGACTGTTGAAAGGATGAAATGAGACAGTAGATGTGGATGCCAGAGGAAACTATCCAACAGCAGACGAATGTAACAGAGAATGAATGAGGTGGTGATGACTATGCTCCATGCGTTTCTGCTGCCTTTCGCCCAAGGAGGATTTTCACCTCCCACCTCTTGGTTCCCGGCATCCAGAGATTCGGCCTCTGCCATTGGGGTGGGCCATTCATCTGCTGAAGAAGCTCCCAGACTGATTCTGAGAAACGCTGATCTGTTTCTTTCAAGATCCGACGTTCTTCACAAACCAGTGCAAACACAACAGCTGGGTTTTCCTTCTTCACAAGACTGAAGAACGAGTTAGTCTGGCCATCACCCAGTGTGCAGTGACCTATTTATTACCTGATGCAGGATGAGATCTTTGAAATCCCGCACAAGTGGTCAACATAAGCCTGGAAGCGCTCAGCTCAGGGCTCCGCAAGAAAAGATGAGAAAAGAGTTACTTGCAGACCATGCCCCTTTCTTTTGGGGTCTGATGAGAAGGATTTTGCCCAAGTTTTTCGGTAGTTGTAGGTTAAAATCTTCCCGGCCTGCTGAGAGATAATGTCATTTTCCTCAAATCAGATGGATTACATGTATAATTTTTATTTTCTTCAAAGGCCCAGAGGAATCAAGAATATTGGCAGGAAATAAGGAATCGGTGTTCACATTTCCACTCAGGTGCAGTCATTTGTACACCTGCGGGGAATCACAGGTAGGTTGTGCTGGACAGCCCGACGGGCCTCTACCTGACTTGATTTCACTGGACTGCTTCTCTAATTCAAGGGCTACATTTTGATTTCCCATGTTTGACTGGTTAGGCTCCACCTAAATAGACAGCATCAGTGTTTAAATGGAAATTTGGCAATTCAGACTTAAGGAAAGCAAAATGTGGAGGCACACCAGCATTTAAAATAACTAAAGGTTCGGAATAAGGGGTATATGGATATCTATAGCATCTCAATTTGTTTCAGCAAAAACATGCATAAATGAAACACCAGAAGAAGCACATTTCACAAATACGGGATAACATATGGTGCAGCCCCATAATGATTTCAAGCCCTTTGTTTTAATAAATCCTCATCAACTCATGCAGATCTCTTGGGAAGGTGTCGATTGTTCAGGGCCCTGAGCCGGACAACAGCTCCATTTCAGAACCACTGCAGTTGGAACTTGTTAGAAAAGTATTAGCTAGGGTCGCTTTACAGACAACACATTTCATATATCCAAAGTAACTTCCACATCTCTGACAATTATGCCCATCTACAAAAGCCATTAACAGTCAAGAATGAATGAAAATTTCTATTCAAATGGTTCTGAAACGCATCTGCCTTTATCGTCCTATTTTTTTCATCTGCTTTTACAAGAAATCTCAATTAAAACAGAAAAATGGTTGTAGCAATCAGAAGTTGAAACAGATATACTGCAGTGCAGTAGGAAAATTGTAGCCTGGAAGTTAGACTATATGGTTCCAATTTGGGCTTAAAGTGGCCAGGGGAAGAGCTATGCCCTGGGTCTGCCAGAGAGTTTTGTGATCATGTCTAGGTAACCTTCACAGGTATGAATTTAAACCTACAACCAAGGGCACATTAAGTCCCATTTTTGCATTTTCTCTGCCACGACTTAATTTTGACCTTAACCTTCTCTCTCAGAGGATTGGTGGGAAGCAATCTCAGACAATTTGGGGGTGCCTTGAGTTATGCCACAGTTTCTGTGTCTGGAATGGTGGTTCCAAGAAATGTGTTCTTGGTTAGCTGTTCACGTGGGCCAGTCCTGTTCCAACCCCTGTCCCTGTCCACATAAGCCATTCAGTTCTGAAAGTCTCCTGTGCTTTCTCACCTACTCTTGAGACACAACTTTTTATGGTTGTGTTTTTTGTTGTTGTTGTTGTTGTTTTTGTAAAGTTGCTTGTGTTCTAAACCCCTCCACTATCTCTCTAGGACTGTGTGTCCCCTCAGAGCCCCAAGGTTTCAAACATTGGTTTCCTCAACCCGTGAATATCTTCATCAAAACTGATGCAAATTTAATTTCTTAGAATTGCTCACATCTTGCTCTTAAATTTACATTTTAGTTAAAAAAAGAAAACAATGTTGAACTCGTTAATAGTAATTCAATTTTATGCATTCTATGCCTATTGACTAAAATGACCATTCATTCCAAGTTCAAGTTTCCTACTGGGGCCATTTTTATTTTCTCAAGGATCTTCCTCCGTCCCCTTCCTCTTCTCAAAGTGGCAGTGAGAGGCTTATCTATAACCCGGCACTTCATGGGGAGGGAATGCTCTGCCATGTGCTGCTCCCTGAGTCCTTGCTGGCCTTCTCTGGGATGTTTCCCACTCCACTTGTTCACTGGTACCTAATGCTAGAGCCACTCAGGTGTGACTCATCCCATGTGGTCACTTGAGTATCTGCTGGCACCAGCTGCCGAAATCCATGGCCTCAGGCAAAGGTCCAGAGTTTAGGTCCCCAAATGTGACCTCTCTGTTCCAACTGCAAGCTTTTGCCAAAAACACCAGTTCTCTGGAATTTTCTACAACCCCCTGGGGACTTGGGCCCTCTGGCTGCTTGCCTCATACCTTGCTGGAGAGCACGAAGCTCTAGAAATCTGCCTTCAGGTCCACCCATCTAGGCACCTTCTTGAGCCAGAGACCAGAATCCAATATAGGAAAAAAAATTCTGGAATGATTTTTAAAAGCATTATCCTCATTACAGTAGTACCTGAAAATATCACTTACACATACACTTAACTTACCCGAGCCTCAGTCTCCTCCCTTCTCTACAAAATAAAAGATTTACATATATATATCCTTTTAAGATTCCTTCCACTTATCATATTTTCTATTCATAAATTCTGTGCCTGGGTAGGACTAGGAAGGAGTCCAATCAATGGATACGTCAAGAAAAGGTCCATATGGAAACAGACTAGTGGAAGCAGAGAATAGCAATTGGTGTTAGGGACGAGGAAAGCTAAAGGATGCCTGTAGAAAAGCTGGCAGGAAAGGCACCAGGTAAAATATGACCAGCTATTACCTTGAAACTGACTGCAACCAACTGTTGGAGTGAGAGGGTTTGTTAGGCGGTAGCAAGAGCTCAAACATCAGGCCAGGATTTAGATACATAATGGCAGCAGCAGCTAGGGAATCGGGGGGAAATGGAGCAGAGAAAAGCAGGGTTCCCTTCTTACAAAGAATAAAGCCCATGACAGGTCACTCAGGACTTAGGCACAGTAAACAAGAGAGAAGTTTTCAGAATTGGGACACAGGATCAGAGCTAGAATAACAGCAGGAATAACCAGATTCTGAATCCCAAAATATTAGGTTAAATCTCCTTAAATCCCTCCTGCTGAAGAATTAGTTCAAGAGGCTTTGACAGTCGGCCATCAGGAAGCAAGGTCCAGTAACCCAGCTGTGAGGAGAACAAGCTTAAAGAAAATGGAAAACAGGCAGAATCAGACTTAAGCTACACTATGTTTGGGGGATCTCATTATTAATTCCAACACAAGAGATTTTTAAAGACCTGTGCCCTTTCCAAACTGGTAAATATTTGTCAAGGCATGTAGGAGACACTTTATTGTCTTATATCACAATAAGAGTCCACATAGGTGTGGAAAAAGCAATGTAAAGTGCTGTTTAAAAAAATCTTACAATCTTTTTCCATTGTATCTTTACTTTATAACCTTTTAAAATTGCAATGTGACATACATATGGAAAAATGCACAAGTCTTACATGAATTATTGCAATGTAAATTCACCTAGGTAAATCTTACCCAGATCAAAAATGGAACATGCCCAGTAATTCAGAAGGTTTCCTCATGCCTTTTCCTAATCATTTTAAAGGTAGTTTTGAAAGTGTGTTTTGGGAAAAAGACTTGTTTCCTATAAGAATCAGAAGCAAATTTGAAAATGCTTGAACAGTGCAGAAATCAGTGAGGAAACCAACTGAGTCACATTTCCAAATTAACTTATACCAAATCCAGGCTTCCAAGGGTAAGGAGATGGCGGTGGACTGAGGTGGAAGAAAGATAAGCTCTTCACGGAAAGTGCCATTCATCACACTTTGTCTTTCGCTGATGATGTGCAGAGGAGAGGCGCAATATGGCCCTATTTAAAGGTAGGCTTAGGTTAGTTAAAAGTGTATATTGTAAACTTCAGAACCACTAAAATCTTTTAAAAGAAGTACAACTGACAAACTAAGGAGAGAAAATGAAATCATATAAAATATTCAATTAAAACCAGATAAGTTAGGGGGCCAGCCGAGTAGAGTTTGCTTGGGACACCAGCTCTGAGCAGCAGGGCCCCGGTTAGGTTCCCACATGGGCCAGTGATGCTGCAACCTCTACAGCTAAGACCTGGAGCTGGGCTGCCGTGAGTCACCAGCGATGGTGTAGGCTGCAGTGAGGCTGGCCAGCAGCCAGCGTGAGCTGCTGTGAGCAGCCGTCCAATGGCCGGTGAGCGACTGCCTCAGCCAGGAAGAGCGCTATGGTCACAATACCAACATGGGCCAGTGAAGAGACATCCTCCACAACTAGGCTGAAAAACCAAAGAACAGCAACTTACCTTGTTCCCCTTCCCCGATTCCCCAATAAAATCTTAAAAAAACAACAATAACAAAAAAAACACCCTGATAAGTTAGGGGGTACACAGAAACAAACATTACATGCAATTAATGGAAAATAGTTAAAAACATGGTGGATATTAATCCCACTGTATTAATAACCTCTTTAAATGTAAATAGTCTAAACACACCAATTAAAATAAATTGACTCCCCAACAGGACATGGGTCCATCTGGCCCCCTAAGAAATATTTACAACGTTATTGATTATATTCCTCAGACTGTCTTTTTCTATCCCTGAGGCCATATTGCAATTACCAATTCATAGTCGATGTAGAGGCCTGACCACCACATTGTATTTCTGAAGCTGATGTTGAATAATATAGTATGTCAACTATAATTATATATACATATAGTCTTGGGACATGGAGTAGAGAGCGGGAAGGGATTCAATGGAATTGTAATAGATAAGCATGATATCGGGGATGGGAGGGCAATAGATGGGGGAGGGGGGTTGTTACTTTGTGAGGGTGAAAAGGGTAACTATTGCATTGTTCTGTACACCTGAAACTAACAATAAAAAAAATAAAAAATAAATAAAATAAATTGACTGAATTAAAAACAAAAAAAGATCAGCTATATGTTGTCTGTAAGAAGCCCATTTTAACATAGTAACTCAACTATATTGGTATTGAGTTTTGCTATATCCTTGCTGATTTTCTTCTATTAGCTCTACTAATTACTAACACAGGGATGTTGAAGGTCCCAACTATAATTGCCTATTTGTCTATTTTCCCTTTGTTCTGTCATTTTGGCTTCACGAATTTTGAAGCTCTGTTGTTTGATATTCATACATTTTGGGTTGTTCTATCTTCTTGATAAATTAACCTTTTATTATTATTTGATGTACCTCTTCACCCCAGAAATTTTCTTTGCTCTGACATCTACTTTGCAGCAAGTACTAGTATCCTAAAAGCCATTACAGCTTTCTTTTGACTAGTGTTTGCATTGTGTATGTTTTTCTTTCTTTTTTTTTAAATTTCAACCTACATCATATTTGAAGTTAGTTTCTTAAGGATAGCATATAATTAGGTCAGGCTTTTAATTGAGGTATAATTGACGTACAACATTAAATTAGTTTCAGGTGTACAACATAATGATTTGATATTTGGGTATATTGTGAAATTATCACAAGGTCTCATTAACATCCATCACCACATATAGTTACAATTTTTTTCTTGTGATGAGAACTTTTAACATATACTCTTATTCAAATATAAAATACAGTATTATTAACTTTAGTCACCATGGTGAACATCACATCCTCATTATTTTATAACTGGAAGCTTAACGTTTTAAGCATCTTCATGTATTTTTAACCAATTTTACCAACTCCTGCCCTCTTCAATCTGCTATTGAGCCCATGCAATGAGTTTTTATTTCATGTATTACATTTTTCAGTCTTAAAATGTCTGCCTTAGAAGTGAACACTCCAGCTCCAGTCATGCTTACAGGTGACAGAAGTCCCAGCCAACATCCTGAGTGAAGCTTATGAGAGACCATGAGCCATAACCACTCATGTAAACCATTCCTGACTCAGCATCTGTGAGACAATATGTTCATTATTTTAAGCCGCTGAGTTGTAGTACTTGTCATGCACAATAGATAATAAATATACACTTTATGCTGGCTAGGCTACATTTTACAGAGACAGATATGTTAGGACTGGAAGACATCGGGGATTTATTCTATTGTACTACTTTAATCAAACAGATTAGTCTTTAGGAAAATTATACCCAACTTGTGTAAAAATTGTATCAATTAACATTAGCCCAAGGTTTTTGTTTTGTTTTTTTCTTTTCTAATGGTGGAAGTCTATACCCAATCTACCTGTCAGAGATAAGGTATGAGCTAAGAACTTAACTATTTATGCCATGAACTATATCATTAGGCCATCTTGGAAATTTTCCCAAAATGTTCACATATTTCCTTGGCCAGAGTTCTTAGATATTACCTATATCTCTGGGGTGGACCTTTGACTTTCTAAGATTTCTGGTTTAAACAATTGATAGCTGCAATGTCTCCTCTTTACTCCAACTAAGAAACTGGGTTCTAAAGCCTTCTATGGGTGAGCAATACACTTTCATTTAAGAGACATGGGGAGACATCTTATCAGACATACCTTCACCTGCTTTGGGTCCTTGTCCAGTCGGAACATTTCCAAGCTATCTGAACAATGAACAAATCCCAAATAGACGAAGCTCTTTTCAGATTGAGTTTCTAACCCAAATCATCAAAGAGACACCTGAGACTGTAAACCTGAGGACTTATTTGACTAACAGTTAAAATAACCAACCTATATCACAAATAATTACTGTTGCTCTTTCTACCCCAGCCCACCTGTCTAGGCAAAAGAAAATAATAACTTAATGGCCAAATGTGCAGGCCAGCAGAAAACTATTTTTGAGAAACCTCTGAGGAATCTGGAGATCGAGATTTCTAGTTTGAAGTGTTTGAAAGCACCTGTTCCTAGCATAAGCTATCCAGATGTAAGATGATCTTATAGTTTATTCTGGGACTAAAGAGATAATATCTGATCATCCTGTGTCTATGAAGTCTTGGTTATGCCTCTGTCATTCAAATTCATACAAAGGAAATATAATTTGTGTGTATCCATGTGCTGCTTAGACAGATGGAAGCACAGCAGGTAAGTAAACACTGACATTCTCATCCATGAATACCTTCAAAACAAAGGTCAAAGACAAGATACTAAGAAAAGTGAATGCAGATTAGGCAGAACATCTGTTTAAACATGATAATAAAGGAAATATTCATTGCTTTTTCAAATAGAATTTTCTCTTCCAATTTATCAATGAGCATCTGCTTAATTTTCCATTCCTTGCAGCCTACCACATTAGCTTTGATTAAAATTAATAGCTTGATAAAGTACAATTCGCCACAAGAAATAATTTGTGGTTTCTCTTTATTTTATTAGGCATTATTAATCCTGCAAGCATAAGGAAAGTTAATATTGTCTTTAGATATGGCCTAACCCAGTCTAGAAGGAAGGTATTTTAAGGAAAGCAACATTTGAAATGTCAAATCATTCTTGCAAACTTGCCAGAGCAAAGTAGAACTTCCATGGATTGAGTCATGTGTGTTAATAAACTCTATTTCTAGTTGACAAAAAGAGGAGACCATTTTGTGAGGAATAAAGAAATCAGTATGATTTTATCTTAGTGTATACCCTGCTTCTTCTCTTCTGCAACATGTAATGTTTCTCACTTCCTTCTTTAAACACTTGACCTTCCCAGCATTCATGACAAAGAACATTTTGGTCTTTCACCCACTTCTATTATGTTTCTTCTTTTCTGTCACATGCAACCTTCACCATTTTAGCCTTCTCTTCCAACTAGTACTTCCATAGATTCTGATTTAACTGATCTGGGGAGGAGGGAGGGGGTTAGACCCAGGCTTACTTCTACACATATCTTGTAATTTCTTATTGTAGTCTGGACATTGTGAACAAAAGGACAGTGGAGACTGAAATATAATATTGTTTCAATTTCAGAAAATAAATGTCTTTTCCTATGACTGAAGATTATGGTGGAAAGTTGATCATTCATATTACTCCAAGAGTTGAGTTTAATTTGGGCTGGGCTGCAGTTTTATTTACACTGAGTTCACCCCTAAAAGGGGAAGTTAGAGCCTAATTTCTAACTTCCTACAACAGCTATCCGAAATCAATCCCTTTGATCTTCACAGTATTTGAAATGGGAGTGGGAGTGAGCCACAGTTTCAGATAGTTTTGGTTCATCATTTAATTCAAATGCAGAAGAGTCACAGAAACCAAATACTATGATAATGTGCAAGGCTGTGAAAAAAAGTTATCTGCTTTCTAGCCCCTCCTGTATACATTCTTGGCAAAATTTTTGGTGGAAAGAGAGTATAGCAAAGGAATGTTCTTTTCAGACTGAATCTAATTACGTACAGATTTCAATTTATTCTACCATGTGGCCATTAAAAGGTCCAGCTGGTTTCTCTTCATTCCTGCAAAATCTCTTCTCTCTCAAGAATTAAGTTCATCAAGGCATCCACTACTTTACAGCCTCATAGAAATGCATGATTTTTATATTTTCTGTTTTTGTTTTTTGTTACCATGGGAACAAAGGTCTTTTGGAACTGGAAGTCGAAATCCACTCTTCCCAGAGATGCTGATTCATTAACCCATGATCCTTTCTTTGAGAAATCTGCTAGATCTAGGAGAATGTTTGCACCATAGACCACATTTAAAGAAATCTGTTTAAAGTCATAACTAAGAGATTGTTTCATATTCCCTAGAGGCTGAGGTATACACACAAGCCAAGTGGCAAACATGTTCTTATCTCATCAAGGTGGTGGAACTATCAGCCAATAAGAACCCTCTTCTCTCTATTGCAAATATTGACATAAGGCTTGTCCTCAAAAAGGGCATACTGAAGGCATTTTCTGTTATCCTTCTAAGAGTTATATGAATATTTTAAAAAATTAATGAATACATTTTGTCTCTATTATAACCAATAAGAAATGGGCACTATCTACAATAGTGTCTACTGCTTAGTGGATGCTCAGTAAATATTTTTAATGAATAAATGGTATTGCTAGTCTGGTTCCTCCCACTTGCCTTCATTCAAACTCTTTCTTTACCTCCTAATTTCATCTTTCCAAACCCGAGCCAGAATAAACTTTCAATTCATTTCAATTTTCTACTAAAAAATCTTTAATAGCTTTTCCCCCTGCTGAATTAAGTTGAATTCTCAACATGACTGTTAAAGTTTTCCACAACAGGATCTCAAACTATGTTTCAAACTTACTTTTTTGCATGTATCTTGGGTTCCAACAAAACTGGAACAATATTCTCTGAGCTTCTTGAACATGTCCTTTGCCTTTCCATCTCTACAGATGATGGCTGCTAAAAGAAGGAAATTCTCTTTTTACCATTTCTCCCTTTACCTATTGAAATCCTATGCATCCTTCAGCACCCATCTCAAATGCAACCATCAACTTGACATACAGCCTGATCCATGCAACTGGATATGATCCTTTTCTCTTTATTTGTCCCACAGCATATGGCCTGTACCTCTCTAAAATGTTTGCTTAATTCTATATTATAGTAATAATTTTGTTTGTTTCTGAAACCAGAGTGTGAGATCCTTGAAGGCAGGGGCTGTGCTAACTCATGTCTTTCTTGCACACACCACGTCTCCACCAGCAACTTGTGTTTTGCACAAGTATTTCTTTAAAATGAAAATTTTATGCCTGGAATGGTATGGGTCACCATGAGTTTCCATGTTGTCCCTCACTCATTTCACAGACAAAATACCAGGGGTGCCAAAAAAAATGTACAAATTTTACGAGATGTTATCTATTTATTGCTTTTCAAAGTTGAATTGAATCGTAGTAGCAATGTGTAGTATGACATTCACTCAAAAGATGACATTAAGCAAATAAATGCTAGTGTCATTCATATTACAATTTTAATTGTAATTTACAATTGTACAAGTTTTCCTTTCTTAAAATGTGTATACATTTTTTTGGCACCCTCTGTATATGAGGCTCCAGAAAGTTTAATGGATTGAATTAAATTTCATCAAATTTAAACGAACCCAAATATGAACTATTAAAGTGATACTTAAGTGATTCCATGTTAGATAAGACTAAGTATGGTTTAAGTAAGGGAAAACATATCCCATAAATTTTGGTTGTTTTTCATGTGGTATTTAGATTTACCAGAGTAAAATGTTCCACTTTAATTTTACTCTGAATTAAATAGTCCCAACAGTCAATCAAAACAAACCTTTATTCTTTTTAATGAGTCTTTTTTGAGTAAAAAAATGCAGTTTACAGAACATTGATGTAACTAAGACATTTCAGGACATGCATTATTACCCAATTATACATCTTGCAGTAATAAGCACTTTTATATATTCTCATCCTAGGCCTTTTGAACAGTTTTTAAAATACTCATCATTCACTAAATTTAATACCAAATTTTAATTCTGAACATATTGTACAATATTTTGGCCTGCCTAGCAGCTGCTCCCTTGCAAGCAGTCAGATGGTATCATTAATTCCATGAAAGTTTGCATTTACATACCTCTGTGTCTGTCTTCCAGCAATATCAGTGCTCCTGTGCTAGGTGATAAGGAAAAATCCAATGTGTAGAGAGGAACGAAGAGTAGTGAGTGACTAGGGATAAAACAAAAGGGTGGGCAGTCCTCACCTGTGACATACGAATCCACACAGGCTCTACTTCAGAAGGAGAGAGACTTATGAACAAACACATAAATGATTCATAGTCAACTGTCATTTGGATTCAGTTTTGGCTGCTCTAAAGTTGCTTTATTTTGTTTTGTAGAGTAGCCTGGAATTCATCAGAGGTCAGCATTGGAAAAATCAATACCCCTCTGGGTATCCACTCCCTTGTCAGCTCCAGCTTCTCCTGTGTGTCACTACACTGCCTTTCTAACAAGTGGAGTAGCAAGTGAGCCATGTGTTTACACGTGCATCTGAGGGCAGACGTTGCCCAGAGGAACCAGACAACCCTTTTGCATATGAAGTCAGGAGGGATTCATAGCCTCAAACGTATGAACAGTTACTCAGATGGAATGACAATCAGCCTCCTCAAGTCTGGATAGAAACTTCTTTCAAATCAGGACTCTCAATAGAAGGGGAACTTTAAATATATATATAAATATCTATAGTATTGTTAGCCTGGCAATTATGGATGGTCAGACACATAATTAGTGTTCAGACAGAATTCTGAGAAAACCAGAAATTACATTTAGTCTCAGTACATAACCAAGCTTCGCCCCCAAATTAAAAACAAACAAACAAAAATGTTTAACACTGTCATCCATGGATATTCATGGATATATTGTTTGACTTCCCAAATGTTATTCAGTATGGTGTAATGAAAAGACCTATAGTTGGGAAATCAGAAGAACTAATAAAAGAAAACA
Source organism: Hipposideros armiger (assembly GCF_001890085.2). Lineage (NCBI taxonomy): Eukaryota > Metazoa > Chordata > Mammalia > Chiroptera > Hipposideridae > Hipposideros > Hipposideros armiger. The sequence continues at coordinate 1,093,775 of NW_017731677.1, forward strand.
GCTCTAGGGACAGTGCAACACTTAGAAATGAGAAGGGGGAGGAGGAATAAACAATGGAAAAGGCTTCAGTGGTAAGAGAGACTGAAGAGAGCTGTACCCTGGAAACCAAGCAAAGACAATACTTCAAGTTCAATATTGCCAAGGAGAGGTAATTGTGATAAGATATATAAAGTCACCAGTGGATATAACATTTAAGTCTTCAAAGGCCTTAACATAAGCAATTTGGGGAGAGTGGTGGGAACAAAAGGGTGACTGGAGAGGACTAAGAAACCATGGGAAAGTAAGAAACGCAAATGTTTTAAAAAGGAATAAGGATGTGGGGCAAAAACTGAAGGGATACATAGAATTCAGGGAGAGTCTGGTTAGGAAATGAGATATTCAAGGATGACTGTATGGTATACTAGTTATCTATTGTTACATAACAAATTATCTCAAAGTTTAGCAGCTTAAAACAATGTGTTTATTCTCACAGTGTTCCTGTGAGTCAGGAATCTGGGAGCAGCGTGGTTGTGTAGTTCTGGCTCATGAGTTTGCAGTCAAAACGTTGGTAGGATTAGTCACCAAAAGGTTCGACTGGTATGGAGGACCTGCTTTCCGCTAACACTCATTGCTGATGACCAGAGCTCCAGGTCCTTACCAGGTGACATACAAAGTGACATGACAGCTTGCTTCCTCTAGAGCGAATGATGAGTGTTGAAGAGAGTGAGAGTGACAATCCAAGACAGACTTCTCACTGTCTTTTAAACCTAATTTTGGAAGTAAACATACTGTCACTTTTGCCATAGTTTACTGATCACACAAACTCTTGATCAATGTAGAAGGGGATTAATACTAAGACGTGACTACCAGGAGACAGGAATCATTGGGGGTTACTTATAGGCTAGCTATCCCATGTAATGAAGTAAACGCATGGAGGAATGAGGATTCAGGAGAAAAAGGAATAAGCACAGGATTCAAGTCTTGAATGAGAAATAATGGCACCTAGCATATTAGTGGGAGGATCAGTCTTAGATGTGTTGACGTAAAAAACATTCAAACCTGTGGAGAATTTTTATAAGAGTTTATTTGAGCCAAAGTGATGACATGCTGGGGAGCAAGATCTCAAATGCTCCTGAGAACATTTCTGCAGCTTCTTTTATGCATTTGAAATTACGGAGGGAACATAAGGAAGAGGACAGCAAGGTGAAGATTGGATTATAGGATGGTGGACAAGATTACGTGCTGCCTTGAGGGTGGTTGCAATTTACTTCAGAGGTGTGTTAATCCAGAGGTTCAGAAACAATGGACAAGGCTTGCTTAAGGCAAAGATAAACCTTCTACTAAAAAAGTGATATGCCTGGGGCATAAGTACCCACCCTGACCTGCCCAGTTAGGAATTTAAGATCAGATCATCTTGTGATGTTACCTTCCATTGAACCCCCACCCCCTTTTTTGGACACAGATAGAAATAGGCAGCAGATAAAAAGTGTAGCCATCTCAACAAAAGAGATGAAAAATAGATGGTAAGTGAGTTAGCTCTCAATGACTGCTTTTGTCTTATCAGTGCCGTCAAAAAGGTCATCAGTTAATAGTGAAGAGGAAAGAGGATGAAACATTTGAGAACAATGGTATGAAATAGCCACTTTAGAAAGTCAACGAGTTGAAAACAATTGACTAGAATACTAGACTAATCGGAAGATTACTGCATAGATTATATAAATGTCTAACCACTATACTGTACACCCGAAACTAATATAAAATAATATCGAATGTCAACTTTAACTGAAAAAAAGAAATATTTTTTTAAAAAAAGTAATAGGGTTTTGGAGCAGTATGGGAAAGGAAAAATGATCTAGATATATAAATAAGATATAAAATAAACACCTAGCCCCTCCTCTAACTTTCAGGGAACACAGGATACAGGGAGAAAATAAATAACCACCAAATAACAGGATTGCTGGGAAGCGAGGTCCTTAGACACAGCAAGGTTTCAGTTAGAGCAAGGAAACATTTCTACTGGAGATTGAGGCGCCAATGATTTTGCTGATAGGTTGTCAGTGTGGACTAAAGAAAGGGTGGAAAAGGAAGCTCTTTGTACTCTACTTCCAACTATTCTGTAAATTTGAGATTGTTCTGAAAAAGAAATTAGATTTAAGGGTGAAGTGCACTATGGAACCATCCTTAGGTCTGACTTCCCACCTGACCCACTTTTTTTTTTGGAAACCTTGTATGATACATAACAATGAATTTACTGCAAGCTTTTGTAAAATTACCAAAACTTTTCATATAAGAATGAAGGTTCTGGTTATAAGGAAGCAGTATGGTCTCATTTCTGAGCTTCTTTGATGTCCGAGTTCAAAAGTCTCTGAAATCATAACACATTTTCACAAAGTGAATGTTTCATTGCAGGGTTGTCACACCTTCCCCCATAACCCATACCTCAAGAGCAGTGATTTATTAAACCTTCGGGCCTCAATGTAGCAGGTGCAATGGTGCTTACCTGAGGATCTCATAGACTGAAGGCCAACAGGATAATACCCTTGTTTGGAAAACCAAAACCTCACCAGGCTTTTCTCTTCTATTGGTTGCTAATTTTCTCTCTCTCCCTCTCTCTCTCTCTCT
>NW_017731677.1:1096451-1177080 GCF_001890085.2 Hipposideros armiger
AATAAAATGGTAATAGAAATGAAATTATAGGACTTCTGATTCAGACATGGTAACATAGACTTGTTTTTCCCTGCTCTTCCCCAACAAATACAACTATAATCCCTGCAAACAAATCCAGAGGTGACCAAAGGATAACTCTGAAAGGTGGTTAGAGGAAGACAAACTGGTTTGGAACCCCAGGACTGGAAGAACAACATAGCAACAATCATCTCATGACATCCTACCACTACAGCCCTACTGAAGAAAGCAACCAGGTGTGATTTCTTGACCACTGACCTAGCAACAGCAGGCAGACCAGGAAGGTTCGTTCCTTTTCTGAGATTGAATGGGAATCCCCTGACAACACCTGAAGAGTCTCGCACCACTGGAGAGGGGAATGAGTGGGGAGCCCCACTAAGAAGTAGCCAAGCTACAGCAAGGAGACACCCACCACAGCCTACCACCACAAGCGGTCTAACTCAGTCTTTGTCCATGGGCCTGAGACTCACTTTTTCAACTGAGAGATAGCAAGGTAGCAAAGCCCGGGGAAGCCCCTTCTGCCACCTCAAGTTGCACCAGCAGGAAACAACAGAAGCTCCAGTGGCATCAGTTATACCAAGTAGGTCAAAAGGGTACTGCAAAGACTCTGAACTTTAAAATCTCACTGGAACCACAGCCCACAAAAGAAGTCCAGGACTTGCATGATAAACCTTAAACAGGGGGACCACCTGCTAAAATGGAAGCCGTAAATAGGACCCAGACTGTCCTGATGTAACACGTAGAATGTCCTGAATACACTAAGTAAAATCTCCTCACACCAAGAACCAGGAAAATCACAATTTGGATGAGAAAAAAACAATCTACTGACACCAAGTCCTAGAAGAGTCAGTTGTTACGATTACGTGACCAGAATTTTTAAGCAACCATCACAAAAATGCTTCAACACACAATTATGAATGCTTTTGAAGTCAATTAAAACATAGCAAATCTCAAAAAATAGGAGTTATAAAGAAGAACCAACTGGAAATTATAGAAGCAAAAAACCACATAGTATAAATCTAAACACTCAGTGAATGGACTAAATAGTAACGTGGAAAGAACAGAGGATGAAATCAGTGAATGAGGACAGATAAAAAAAACATATTCAACAAAATTTAATATATATACATTCACACACACTCAATCAGAACAACAGAGAAAATAGATAGGAAAAAATGAGAACCTCAGAAACCTGTGAGACAATAACAAAATATCCAATATTCATGTCATTGGAATCCTAGAGGAGAAGAAATAGAGAGCAGTGCTGAAAGAATATTCTAAGAAATAATAACTTTGATACTGACTCCCTATATTTCCAGGAAAGAATTTACTGAAAAACAAGTCTAGTCTTCTTGATGCCTACAAACATCCAAGAAGCAGAAACAGAGGTCGGTATTGATTTGTTCTCCTGGTTCTGCATTAATTCATGACCCTATATTAGGTAAGTCTCTTCATCACTATGGCTTATGAGACTTCCATTTCTTCATTTGTAAAATGAGAGGGGAGTTAAGAAAGACAATCCCTAGGGTTCCTTTTATCCCTTTAAATCAATGATATTTATTTTCTCATTTTTTTCAATAGTTTCAGAGCCCTGGGGAGGGGTATAAGTCCCTGTATCCTTCCTGTTCAGTTCTTGGCTTCCCTTTGGCTGTGGACTCAGAGCTGATAAAATTTTAGGCCTCTAAGATTTGGGCTAATGATGAGCCTCACCCTCCCCTGACCCCCTTTTCACTTCCCCAAATTCCCAAGTAAACACATTTCCATTTCAAATTTTACCACTCAGACCATGTCTCCTACATTATTCTATGTCATCGAGACCATTTCAAATCTACCAATCCACACCTACAAACAGCTTGACATGTATAATCAGCACTTAAGCACCTCTGCAACTTCCTTGATGGGGGCGTGTAAGGGGATACAAAAAATCGCTAGATGCCTATTGGGAATTTATGTGCATATAATGTCAGGACTCACCTACATGAGATTCGCTGGAAGGCTATAGAAAATCACTTAACCTCTCTGCTTCGTTTTAATAATTTAAACAATGAAGAATATGACAACCTTTGGGAAGCATTTTGAGGTCCTTGGATAAATGAAAACGCATTTGGCACTGAAGACTATTATTATCCCATTTACGAAACCCTTTATCTCCCTGTCTGGAAGCGAGCTTTGGCCTGCACTGAATTTCAGAGTGTCTACAAGCTGCCAGTGCCCTGCATTAAGTACTTCCTGTCATCTGTGCTCGTCAGCGATGAGTTTGCAGACATTTTGTGAAAAGCATGCATAATACGTACTGCTGAATACAATATTTATCATAAAACAGCTCCAGTGATTAAAAAGCATTATCCGACAGCATCCTCTATTGTGTGATTCCTCTTTTCATCAATGTACCCTAAGTAGGCAGTACGTCTCTAACCACTGAGTCATATCTAGTCTAATGCCAAAGCCAAGACTTTGGGAGTTGGTGCAGTTTTACAAGAGCATCATGTTTTCTGAACATATTTTTTTGTGGTAAGCCGTACGGAAAAACTGATGAGACCAAAAAAAAAAAAAACACCAGATACATTATTATTTATTTTCCCCATCAAAAAACGCCTGCCATTTCAATTGAGAGTCAACTCCTTTCTTATGGCCATGAGTTAGAATTACAGGGACGAGATCTACTTAGTTACAAGGAACATTAAGCAGCACCTCATCTTCCTTTTCCTAATATACACGCTCCCAGGATAATAAGGTTTTGAACAAATTGCCCTCCTTCTGTCATGAGTGCCATGAATTCTGGCAGGGTTTACTTTGACAACTACTTTAACGGCACTGTTAACTCGAAAATCTGTCAGACCAAGTTAACCTCCCCTCCACTAATGACATTCTTGCCAAGAGTCAAAGTAGGCTTTAGCAGAGGGGAAGGAGATACTGGAACCAAATGCACCAACGAAGCTGGAGAGACCGCAGGTAAATGACCGAGACCTCTTCTAGAGAGCTTTCCATCTTTCTCCCTCTCTTTCCTCTCCCATAGGAAGCACATTTCAGACCAGTTTGTCAACAAACAAATGCCCGTTTCCTAATTCTGTTCAACACACAAAATGTACTAACCCTTTTCGCTACTTTGACTGGAAGTCGTCATTTTCTTCTTTGAGTTTCTCTTAACAGCTTTGTTCTTGGTGTGAAGCATCCAGTTCTTTTCCTGTATGGTCACCCTTCTTTTGAGGCCAGCATGTGATGGCAACAGTATCATACTGGAGAAATACTGTGGTCCCCAAGTGGGAATGACACCTCAAGATAGATTGGAAAGAAGGCATGAGCCAGATAACAGTGGAGAAACAAGGTGGATACCTCGGGAGTGAACGCAGGACAAAAATTCCTTTCCTAAAACATTAGTGGAAAGTGACTCTAGAAAGAGACGGAGGATAAGACTTGAGGAATATATGTTATAATAACTATATTTTTATTTATATATAATAATACATAAATATGCATTGTATTATTATAAATATATCTTATAACAATTAATATAAGATATATACATATATTTCTAAAGTGTTTTGTAGCTTGTTTGGGCCCTTCCCCAATCAACAAATATGGGAATATTTCTACAGCACGCCATAAATATCTAATCTCATTTTGTTTAACGTTTCAATAACAGTCAATTGTAATAATCCCCTATAACTTAATCACCTTATCTGGGGCATTTGGGCTGTCTACAATTTTCCCTATTTTAAACAATCAATCCCACATATAATTACTTAGTTCCTTAAAATAGATGTGAAATTGATAGAAGTAAAATTGATAGATCAAAGGATATGCATAAATTGTCCTCCAAAAGCATTAAATAGTTACAACCAGTCCCAAATAATGTATGAAACAAGTGCTTACTTCCTAACATTCATGTCAACACTGAGCATTATTCATTTTAATGTTTAATTTTAAACATAACATTTCATTATTGTTTAAATTTATATTTCTTTGATAATAAATGAGAGTAAACATTTTATTCCATGTTTATCGGTCAACAGCATTTGTGTGTGTGTGTATGAAATACTTGTTCTTGTTTATTTTATCATTTTTTCCATTAACGTATTAATCTTTTTCTTAGTGATTTATAAGCATTTTTATCTACTAAGGATAGTAAGCCTTAGATATACATTATGCAATTATTTTTTAAGCTTGCTACGATAAGTTTGCTGTGCAGGCTTTAAAATAATTATATAGTAATATCTTGCAATCTATTCTTGGATGGCTTCTGATTTGGAGCCTTCCCCAACTAAAATTATAGATAGCCCTTGATTTTCGTGGGCTTAATTTTCACACGAGCTGGTATTCCCTACATTACACTGCTGTCTCCAAACCATCTTGCCGATGATAAACTCAGACATTCAGGAATTCAGTGTTTATGCCATTAGGTCATAAACATTCCATTTTAATTATTACATGCTTGTACTCCCTCCTAGCCAAGGTCAGCTTCAACAACATAGCTATCTTTAACCTTGCAGTAGTTTCTATGCAATTAATTACTACTTCACACTGTTTTGCTCTCACAAAGATTGGTTCTATAAGGCAAGATTTTTTCACTCTATTTGAAGAGCCTCCCCACCCCCAGATTATTAGGTTATGTAATGCTACTTTCTACTCCCAAAACCCCGAACTATCAGTGGCTTACCACCAGGAAAGTTTATTTCTCCTTCATGTCACAGAACAATACAGTTCTCCTGGACTCTGCTGCCAAGTGGTTACTCCTTGTGCAGCTTGGCCTTCTCAGAGCTCTTTGCTTGTGGATAGATGGACAGGAGACTGAAAGTGTAGAGAAGACTTCACAAGCATTCTATGGCCAATCCTTCAAATAGTCTATGTCCTGTTTCCCAGACCCCACTGGCCACAGTCACCCAAATACAAAAAGGTCTGAGAAATTTAGTCTTCTTGAATTTCCAAGAAAAGGAGCCAGATCTGGTGTAAATCTAGTCAGTCTCTATCACACCCTCTGACTATATATAAATATATTACATATATATATATAACATATATATATAATGTGCATATTTATTTACTTATATTTATATTTATATATTGCTTTACTTTCATACATTTGGTTTTATAAATATTTTATATACATGCTATTTATGAAAGCATGGAACTGTATAAATAAAATTTACTTGCTCTCTTCTATTACTTTTATGGTTTTATTTTTAATAATACATTTTGAATCCATTTGGAACTTATTTTTATTTTATATGGAAGTATGTACAATGTGAAATACACATTTAAATCTATTTAAATTCATTTGAAAATTAAACATTTATTAAATAATTCTTTCACTGATTTAAAATGTTTCATTTGTCATTTACTAAATTTTCATAGATTTGACAAATGAAATTAATGCTAACTATATGTAAGATACTTTTATGAACACTTTAAAAAGTTAAGCTACTTTATTCTCAAACCCTATGAAGTATTAGTAGTATTATCGCCATTATAAAGATAAGAAAACTATAGCCTATAAAGGTTAATAAATTGCCCAAAGTCAAGGAATTAGTAAATGATGGAGCTAGATTTGAACCTAGGCGTCTGGCTCAAGGACAAGTTCTTACCTACTATAATACGCTGCCTCTACAAACATGTGAGTCTCTATTTGGATTTCTGTTGTGGGCACTTCAGACGTGGTCACTTCACACACACATGCACACAATCTGATTCAGAAGTTGAGACTGACAAGACACACACACCCACACTCCCCAAGAGGATAGGAAAGGTTTATTATAATATTTACATAATAAAGCTTTCTAAGGAGAGCACAGTAAGCTCCAAAGCAGGTCCAAGAATGGCTTGTGAGGAAAGGGAAAGAACACTGATTTTAAGTTTGTATTAGTTTGCTAGGTCTACTATAACAAACAACGTTGAGCTAACTAGGTGGCTTAAACAGCAGAGATGTCTTGTCTCACAGTTCTGTAGGCTAGAAGTCTGAGAGCAAGGTGTTGGCAGGGTTGGTTTCTTCTAAGGGTCTTGAAGAAACAACCTGTTCCATATCTCGCTTGCCTTGTAGAAAGCTGTCTTCATGTTCACGTGGCATTCTCTCTGGATGGCTGTCTGTGCCAAATATCCCCTTCTTATAAGGATACCAGTCATATTGGATAAGGGTTCACTCTAACAACCTTATTTTAACTTGATTACCTTTTAAGAGTGGTGGGGCTGCAAACTGTCACAGTCAAACATCAAAAATGAAGTCAGGTTCTTCATTACAACTATTAATTTTCACTAGGTTATTAAATTATTCCTGATCCTGCACCACTACATTGTTTTAATTGCTATAACTTTTTAAAAACTTAACAGCTTAACAGAGCACATTCCACTTAATTAACCTTTTCCAAAATTCAAAAACGACTCTATAGGTCTAATTCATTTATTTTTCCAGATGAACTAATATAGTCAATTTGTCAAAATCCTTGACCAAAAAGTAACTGATTAATTAGATTCATATAGCGTTAAATTTACATAGGAATATAGGAAGAATCAACATTTTTAGGAGTATTGGCCTTCCCATCTAGAAGCACTGTATTTTTCTTAGTTTGCTCATCTCTTCCTTAAGCACTATTGGTACCCAGCCTCCAAGATGGTCTCCTGATGTTAATACTCTGGTGCAGTCTTCTTACACATTCTATCAGCATTGTTCTAAGTGTTCACAGAATATAGCAGAAGTGGCAGTATATAACTTCTTGGATTACTCATTCTTGTTGTGAGAACACTCCAATCACCGTGTTGTGAGGACACGCCAACAGCCCTCTGGAGAGGTCCAGTTAATGAGAAACTCTGGCCTCCAGTCAACAGCCAACACCAACTTGCCAGCCAATCCTTTAGTCCCAATCAAGTCTTTAGATAAATACGACCCTAGCCAACATCTTAACTGCAACCTCATAAGAAACTTCCAGCCAAAAATATCCAGCTGAGATTCTCCCAAATTATTGACACTCAGAAGCTGTTAGATAATAATTGTTATAAATTTAAGTTACAAAGATTTGTGGTCTTTTTTTAATACAGAAAAGGGTAACTAATTACAGTACTTTAGTTTTATAGTTTCCTCAAAAATGTCATCAACTTATCTTAGTAAATTCATTCTTTGGTATATGGCTGTTTTTGTTTACAATACCCTGAAAAGATAGAATGTAACAATGTTGTGTCATTTACAAAAGTCATTCCACTATAATGTCAGACACTATACTATAATTGCTTTAGTGCTCAATCTTAAGAACAAGTTACATGATTTGGGTCACCTACTTGTCATCAGGATAAACAGTGAAGGCAGAGAACACTCTATACTTCTGATTCTTAGAAATGTTCACCAGCTTAATGGAAGTAGGTGATGGGATACAGAGGTTCAACTCAAAAGGAATGAACAAGGCATATTCATTACAAAATCTTTCTCAATCCTTAGTCACTTTCTTCCTAGTACTATGCAACCACTCAATCCATGTAGAGCAGCAGAGAGTTGACAAGTACAAACCCAGAAATAAAAAATTCCCCTAGCATCTTACCCACTGTTTTTTTTTAAACCTCATCATGATAGGTTCTTAATATCCAATAATACACAACACCCACTCATTAGCATCAAATGCGCTGCTACTAGACCAGGTACTCCTGGTATGTTGGTGACAAGGATATAAATTAGAACTGATTCTAAGTGCTTCTCCCAGTATCCTAAGCACATCCTCAAGTCCCTGCTCAGACAATCTTAGTTACAAAAGAAAATTCTAGAAGCACTCAGTATCTATCAGGGTCCTTAAGGAGTCAGAAACTACATGAGCAATTTGCACAGAAAAAAAAAATTAATGTAAAGAACTTTAATGAAAGGTGATTATGAAGAGGGTTAAAGAGAACTTGAAAGAACGTGTGAATAGCCAACGTAGAGAACAGCCACTCATTCTGGGGCTCAGAGAGCATATCAAAGAAGGAACAGACTTGGAAAGTTCCTTCCTCCCTCAAGACTGAGATTCAGATCTCCTTGGAGAGGCTGTGGCTGTGGCACATTGGATTGGAAAGATGTCTGCCATGGTGCCAATCAATGTTAGCAAGCAGGAAATGCCTGCTGGAGTACCCGCAAGACTCCCTGGGAAGCCACTCACTGTGGGGCGGGGGTGGGGGGCTGAGAATTCACTGGAAAGCTGCCCACTACTGGAGCAGTAAGGCCATGCTACAGGAGTAGGAAGAAAAGTACCAGAATCAGGGTAAACCTTGTCCTCTTGCCGTGTTCTCCAGCGCCCTCTACCAGCGAACGGGAAATGTGTGTAAGCCCCAGCACTGGTATTAGGAAGGGCAAAGGGAGGTGGGTTTGGAACACAATACGTTTGGAACACAACACAATACGAAGGCAATACGTTGATGACTGGCATACACTCTAAAGCACAATCAAATGCAGAATGTGAAGAGCAATTAAAAAAAAAACTTTTGGAAAAGTAAGAGAACTCATAGCACAGCTGGCTTCAGATTTGACCTTAAAACTGGGAATTCAAATAACTCACCCTAATTCTCTATTATAATCCTCCTTCATGAGCCTTTCAATGCTAATATTTTCATTTTATGGGTGAGGAAGCTAGTGTGTCAAAGGCTGTGCACAAAATATTTCCTTTTTCAACCTTCACAGCCACATTCTCTGAGACAGAAGTAATGAAGTTCGGGGTTCCTGAGAGACTGCAATTCTCTGAAAATAAAGGCTCTCATGAAATACCAGATTATTTTTATCACAATTTCTATTTTCCTTTCATCTCATTTCATTCTGCTAAATTAAATACATCAGCATGGATGCAATAAAAGAGGGTATAATAATGAATGTTTGACCCATGGGAAGCAACCAAGAGCCCATCCACCCTCACTCTGCAGTTGCTGACATATTGGGAAAAAATCCAGTAGTTGCCACTCTTGCTTGGAGAAAGCGCTCAGCATGTATATTCTACCTGGAGGGGGTATAAGTCTATGATCAGGCCTGCTCTGGGGAACAAATTCTTGCTTCTTTCTTACTTCTGTTTGAGTCTTCAGCATAATAAGCAATTTAATCAGCTCAGCTCCACTAGGATGCTTCAGATATTTGCATATTAGCACGACTTGTCTCCCTTTTTCTTTATTAAAACTGGCATTTACCATGTTAAGGCAGAAGTGCCGGGTCAACCACCCTGAGCCAATGACCACACAAATGCAGCTGCTTGCTCCAATAGCCTGAGCTTTGGTTCTCTGCCACTTGTCCTTCAGATTTGCATTACTAGCTGTAGAAAAATCCATGCTGGTTTTCCTGTATCCAAAACAAGCCTGGATGGAGATGTATTTTATTACCGTTAATGAAACTGCTTAAATGAAATTTCTTGAACAAAAATATCTCCTTGGCGTGATAACACATTGGCAGGCCAGGGAAAAGGTGAGAACATTACAAATAACTGCAGTAGTGATGTGACACTTGCAGAATTTATGTGACTGTGTTTGTACACTGTATTCAAACAGACAGTGAGAAGCTGTGCATATCAATAAATTAGATACTGGGAGAGAAGTACCACTAAAAAAACCATAGGGTCACAGTATATTTGCAGAATAAAATCAAACAATCAAAGGGGCTTAGTGATTATGCAGTGATCCCCCTGAGCAACTAGCTTCTAGATGTGTCAACTCAGAATTACTGCTGAAATATTGCATTATATTATTGACTTTAAAAATCTCATATGAAGGGCCAGTCAAATGGCTCAGTTGGTTAAGAGCGCAAGCTCTGAGCAATAGGGTTGCCTGTTCGATTCCCACATGGGCCAGTGAGCTGCACCCGAGCTGAGCTGCCACTGAGCTGCCAACAGGTGGCCGGATGGCTCAGGTGGTGACAGCACGTGTTCTTAACAGAAAGGTTGCTGGTTAGACTCCTGCATGGGATGGTAAGCTACACCCGGTAAGCTACACCCACCCGCAACTAAGATTGAACACAACACCTTGAGCTGAGCTGCCAACGGGTGGCCGGATGGCTCAGTGGTTAGAGCGTGCACTCTTAGCAACAAGGTTTCCGGTTCGAGGCCTGCATGGTATGGTGGGCTGTGCCTCCCGCAACTAAGATTGAACACAGCACCTTGAGCTGAGTGGCCACAAGCTGCCGACGCGTGGCTGGATGGTGACTGGACTTGGAACTGAGCTAGCTGCACCCTCCACAACTAAGATTGAAGGACAACAACTTGGCTGTTCCCCTTCCCCACTTCCCCAACACTGTTCCTCTTTCCCAATTCCCCAATAAAATCTTTTTTTAAAAAAAAATCTCATGTAAACTGTGTGAGACACTGCTCTCTGTTATAAAATTCATTCTCTCACACAGCTCACCTTGCATCAGGGTGTGGCCATGCGAGTAATTCTCATCAAAGGAATAGAAAAAGTGCTACATACCTCATTGCTGAATATCACTATGGTCATGTTCAAAGTACTCCCCTTGGAAGCTATGCACTGACACTAGCGCCTAGTCCACCCTTCAAAGCAATTTTGGAACTTCTTTTCTGGAATGGCCATCAGAGCTGTTGCCCTATTACCTTTGATATCCTGAATGGCATCAAATGTCTTTCTTTCAATCTTTCCTTTATCTTTAGGTAAAGAAAGAAGTTATTGGGGGCCAGATCAGGTGAGTAGGAAGGGTGTTCCAATACAGTTATTTGTTTACTGGCTAAAAACTACCTCACAGGCAGTGCCACATGAGCTGGTGCATTGCTGTGATGCAAGAGCCATGAACTGTTGGTGAAAAGTTCAGGTCGTCTTACTTTTTCATGTAGCCTTTTCAGCACTTCTAAATAGTGAACTTGGTTAACTGTTTGTCCAGTTGGTACAAATTCTTAATGAATAATCCCTCTGATATCAAAAAACATTAGCAACATTGTTGCAGCAAAGTTCGCGAACTTAATTGTCAGACTGCGTAGTATATTCCTTTCCAGACAAGGTTGTTTTGGAAATGGGTGTGTCTCCTTACCACTCTATGTCCCCTCCATCAGCTGAATACAGAAGATAACATGACCATAGGCCCACAGAATACAGAGGGGGAGGTCACAATTTGGAAGGAGCCTGGGTCCCTGAGTCACCACCGGGAGAATGGCAGACTCCTACTGACCAAACATGCCCATCCACCTTTGTCTGTCTCATGGGGGGAAAATAAACTTATATTGGGTTTAATTCATTATAGATTTTGGGGTCTCTGACTATTATATATTTCTATACATATTACCAAAAATAGGAGAATCGTTTTTAGGCCAGTTAAAAAGTCTGGTAATCTGATCTTTTTCTTCCCAAACACAATTTGATCCTAGCCAAGCCATCTAATCTTTTCAGCCCTTATTGTATCTGCCAAGAGAGTAAATTTGTTAGACATGCCCATGGAAAACATCTTCAGAAACATTTAAAATGCATTTCTAAAATATGGCCCAAAAAGTTGTTGTATCAAAGAAAATAAATATTGCATGTTGGAGGCCGTTTAAGACTGCAACAGATGACACTTAGAATTCTGATTACATTTGGGCTTTTGGCACATGCCAGCAGTTCCCCAATGACATTTATTCAAAGTGACTAGTGACCTAGAAAGCCACCAAAATATCCATCAGAGCAACTAAAACATCATGCTTCAAACTATAAACAGTTTATGGCAATGTGAATGATGCTTTCAAAACTAAGTGTTTTCCATGGCACTAAGCACTGCGCTTCAATCTCAACACATATTTATGGAATTTAATTGGTCAATGAGGAAAGCACATCCATTTCTCTTAACTTAGACTCAACTGGTCAAAATCCTCAGCCTTTCCAAATATGCTTTGTACTTTCAATAGATAGATTTCACATTCTTATCTATACTTATTGTCACTTAATTTGGTTGATAGGTAATTACCTTGTAGCTTTGCTTGTGGTGAATCCAATGGCTTTCCTCTAATCTCATTTCCTCTTTTTTATTTATTTTAATATTTGTTTTTGAAGCTGTAGAACATCTCTTTCCAAAATTATATTTTTTCTTGGTTATAGCAATTCTACATAATAGTAGCACACCTCCTACAATTTCTACTTATTTTTCTTTTTTTGCCACTGTCCCCTCTTTCTTTTTTTACAGGTTTTCCTGTGAACTCTTGATTTCTCTCTCTCACTTTTTCACCTCTGGGCTGGAGATGCCCAATTTTTTGTCTCTAGTTATGCCAGTTTTCCTGACATGTCAAATGTCTATTGTCAATTGCTTTAAAAATGTACTTTTTTTTTTCTTTACCATCACTTCAGTTTCCACATGTCAACATCTTTTCTTCCTTCAATTGGGACATCTATTCCCTAAATACTTGTTTGAATTAGTCAGAAACATCAAATTCTGCCAGTGAGTCTTTAAGTAATCATTCAATTAGCCGCCTTCTTCATTTTCCACATTGAACTTGTTTCCAAGACTTTTTAGTATTTTGTGCAAAGTGCCTATAGACTTCATCTCCTTTTATTGCTATGGTCAGCATCTCAGTCCAGAAGCTCAGCCCTGAAGTGTTGGCCTGACTATCCAATCCTAATTGACTGTAACTCCATGTGTCCTCCACCCCAACCCAAAGTATACTTTCAATGGCTACACATTGAAATCCCTGGGGAGCTTTGGAGACCACGTCCATGAGGTCCCTCCCCTAGAAGTTCTGATTTACTTTGTCTGGGTTACTCTCTGACCATTAGGATTTGTATTACTTCCAGAAGATAATAACATGTAGTCAATATTGAGAACCACTGAGGTATCCCATTCCTAAGCTATGGTTATTCCAAGGAAATTTATCTTTTCCTGTGGATGTGGTAAATCAGATCCAGTCTTTTATTAAATTTTCTAACTGGCTATTGTTAGTAGATATTGGGTTGTTGGAAAAGTCATGACCCATTTTTGCAACGAAAAATAGAAAAAATGTGTCATGACTTTTCCGACAACCCAACAGAAAAGCTATTGATTTCTGCACATCTATTTGTAAATGGAAATATTAATAAATTTTTTCATCGCACAGATTTTTTTAAATTCATAATCTTGAGCTTTCCAGATATGCAAACATATCACCTGCATTAGTTTCTTATTTCTCTTGTAACCAATTACCATAAACTTAGTGGCTTCACGCAACACAAATTTTATAGTTCTAGAGGACAGGAATCTCAAATGGGTCCACAGGATGGCATTCCTTTTGAAAGCTCTAGGAATATTTTTTTCCTTTCCTTTTCCAGCTTCTAGCGGACACCTACTTTCCCGTGTTCATGGCCCCTACCTCCATCTTCAAAGCCAGCAGCACTGCATCTGCTTTCTTCTCTGACCTTTACTTCCATCCTTACGTCTTTTCTCTAACTGTACCACCTCCTTCTTGTGAGGAACTTTGTGATTGCTTGGGCTTGCATGTGTAATCCAGGAAAACCACTGTATCTCATGATCCTTAATCATATCTGCCAAATCCCTTTTTGCCACATAAGGTAACATATTCACAGGTTTCAGGGACAGACATGATTTTGTGGGGGAGAGGGTTGTCATTATTCATCCTACTACATCATCTAAAGATAATGACATGTTGCCTCCTCCTATCAAAGTTTTGTATTCCATTTCTTTCTCTTTTCTCTTGACTTTGGTGTGTTCTTCCCCCTCTTACTCTTAGTAATAATATATTCCTAAATAGATACAGATATCACATATATTCAGCTCTTTTCCCTCTTACTGTGTATAGTGATGATATATATTCATATATATATATATATATATATATATAAGTATATGTATAGGCTATTATTTATCCTTGCATGTAGGCATTTCTCTTTGGTCCTACTATTTTCTAAAAATGGCATTGGGGTCAGGGGTGAGCTTAGACTAATGTCCTGTCTCTTGAGGGAATATCTTTCCTCAGTTTTCAGAATCCCCACTTTCGGAGTTAAGAAGCTTATTCAAAGCTCACAGGTCCTCTTTGGAGTTTTGTATTATTTATATCTCCTCAGATGAATCAGAAGAGGACTCAAAAAGCTGGTTGCTGCTTCCCCCTCTCTTTTCCTCTGCCTCGCCCCAGTTAATATGTCTTGGGTCAGAGGCTGTCTCAGGAAAAGGAAAGATGGCCTCCATTTTTGATGGTATGAAACTGGGTTCCTCGGGATCTGTTTCCTGCTTCTCCTTCTCCCCAGTTTGCCATCCTCATTCCTAGTAAAAAAAAACACAACTCTTTGTTTAGGGATTTTAGGGTAAGCTCACTAATGTTTAGGAATTTTTTTTACCCTTGTTTAGATTTGAAGAAATATGAGTCAATGAAGGAGTCAACTGATCAACATATTCATATTCAAGCTCCTTCCCAAGCAGTTTCTCCCAGTTTCCTATACTCTGAGGAGAGTCTGTTTTTTTTGTTGTTGTTTGTTTATTTGTTTGTTTGTTTGCTGGACCACTTTCTAGACTTCTGTAATGAGCAACTAAGAGAATAAATAGAAGGGATAAGTCGGAATGAAAGGATGGTAGAAGATGGGGAAAGACAGGGAAAAGGAGAGAAACCAGAAGAGGAGATTTAACCAAGTTCATTCAGATTGTGTTGTTCATTCATTTATTTGTTTGTCAAATGTCTTTTTAACATCTTCTATATGTTAGACGCTTTTCTATGTGCTGAGGATAGAGTAGTTAACAAATTCATTAAGTATCTTTTCTCAAGCTTATATTCTAGTTGGTGAAGATAGTCAACAAATAAGCAAACAAAGACAAACAAGGTTAAATTCAGATTGTGGTAAATTCTAAAATGGAAAGAAATAAAATGCTAAGATAGACGTGATGAGATGGGGGTCAGGTGAGGTCATCAATGAAGTCCTCTTGGAAAAAGTACCATTTCAATTGCAGCCTGAATGCTTAAAAAGAGCTTCCTTTTGAAAAGCTGGGGAAGGGTTGTTCCAGGTAGAGGGCATGAATGCAAAGACAGGGAATAACTTGCTTCATCTGAGGAGTAAGCTGGTATGAGAAATGCCTCAGTGTGGCAGGATGAAGAAATAATGCATGAGGGCAGAGGTGGCACAAGGTGAGGTAGGAGAGAAAGGCAGGGGCCAGATGGTGTAAGCTCAAACCCATGTGGTCTGGCCTTGGAGCACTATCTCATTCTTGCAGCCAGAAACAAAAATTTATTCAGTTCTAAACTTTTTTCTGCCTAAAAAGTCTAGCTCCTCTATTTGTAATCTGAATTTCTCCAATTCCCTCTATTCTCTTAGAAGACTTTAGTTAACCCCCCTTTTTCCTGTGTCATGCCCCCCCACACACACACACACAATAGGATCAATCTAGTGAGCTTACGAAGAAAAGCCCAGAACCAGATGGCTTCACAGGTTAATTCTATCAAACGTTTAAAGAAGAACTATGCCAATCCTTCTCAAACTCTTCCAAAAAATTGAAAATGAGGAAATACTCCCAAACTTATTTTACAAAGGTGAGAATTATTCTGATACTAAAGCCAGACAAGGACATTAGAAGAAAGGAAAACTACAGGCCAATATCAGTGATAAATATAGATGTAAAAATACTCAACAAAATACCAGTAAACCAAATTCAACAGCATATTAAAAGGATCATACACTATGATCAAGTGGGATTTATCCCTGGATGCAAGGCTGCTTCAACATATGTGAATCAATAAATGTGATGTATCACATTAATAGAATGAAAGACAACCATCATATGATCACCTCAATAGCTGAAGAAAAGCATTTGACAAAATTCAACATACTTTCATGATAAAAACTCTCAAAAACTTTAATATAGAAGGAACACACCACTACATAATAAAGGCCATATATGGCAAACCCACAGCTAACATTATATTAAAATAAAAGGCTGAAAGCTTTTCCTTTAAGATCAGAAGACAAGGGTACCACTCTTATCACTCCTATTCAACACAGTACTAGAAGTTTTAGCCAGAGCAATTAGGAAAGAAAAAGAAATAGAAGACATCACATCCAAGCTGGAATGAAAGAAGTAAAATTATCTCTATTTGCTGATGAGATGATCTTCTATATAGAAAATCCTAAAATCACCACCAAAAAAAATGTTAGACTTAATAAAGTAATTCAATAAAGTTTGGGGATACAAAGTCAACATATAAAATTCAGTTGATTTTCTATATATTAAAAATAAAATATCTTAAAAAGAAATAAAGAAAACAATTACAATTCCATTTACAATAACATCAAAAACAATAATGTATGTAGAAATAAATTTAACCAAGGAATCAAAATATATGTATACCAAAAACTATAAAACATTGATGAATAATATTGAAGAAAACACAAACGAATGGAAAGATATCCGCATTCATGGATCAAAAAGTTAACGTTGTTAAAAATGTCCATACTACCCAAAGCCATTTTTAGAGTCTATGCAGTCCCCATCAAAATTCCAATGGCATTTTCACAGTTATTGGAAAAAATAATCCTAAAGTTTGTATGGAATCAAAAAAGATCACAAATTGCCAAAGCAATCTTGCGAAAGGACAAAGCTGGAGGTATCACACTTCTGATTCAAACAATATTGAAAAGCTATAATGCTCAAAATAGGATGCTGGTGTCATGAAAATAGATAGACCAATGGAACAGAATCAAGAGCCCAGAAATAAACCCACACGTATATGGTCAATTGATAATTGACAAGGGAACCAGGAATACTCAATGGGGAAAGGACAGTCCCTTCAATAAATTGTGTTGGGAAAACTGAAAAGTCACATGCAAAAGAATTAAACTGGTCCTTATACCACTCACAAAAGTAAACTGGAAATGGATTAAAGACTTAAATGTAAGAAATGAAACCATAACATCTCTGGAAGAAAAAAGAGAACAAGCTCCCTGACATTTGTCCTGGCAATGATTTTTTTGGATATAATACCCAAAGCACAAGCAACAAAAGCATAAACCAACAAGTGTGGCTACATCAAACAAAATGCTTCTGCACAGCCAAAGAAACAATCAACAAAATAAAATGGCAATCTATGGAATGGGAAAACATATTTGCAAATCATATGTCTTACAAGAGGTTAATATCCTAAACATATAAGGAACTCATGTAACTCAATACAAAAAAAAAAAACCCAAAAAAACCCAAACCAAACCAAACCAAAATAAAAACCCCACAATCTGATTAAAAAATAAGCAGAGGACTTGAGTAGACATTTATCCAGAGAAGACATACAAATGGTCAACAAGTACACGAACAGGTTTTCAACATCAATAATATTAGGGAAATTGAAATCAAAACCACGATGAGATATCACCTTACACCTATTAGAAAGGCTATCGTCAAAAAGACAATAGAAATTCCAGCATGAATGTGGAGAAAAGGGAACCCTTGTGCACTATTGGTGGCAATGTACATGGGTACAGTCACTATGAAAGGCAATAGGGAGGCTCTTCAAAAAAATTAAAACTAGAACTACCATATCGTTAACAATACTGTACAGCAAGGTGATTATAATTAAAAATACTTTATTGTATACTTGAAAGTTGCCATGGAAGTACAGATTTAATGATGCCACCATAACAATAACAATGAAACAGTAATTATGTGAGGTGAAGGATGTGTTCATTAATCTTATTAAACACTTTGTAATATATGTCAAACCATCACACTGTACACCTTAAACTTACACAATGTTATACATCAATTGTAACTCAATTAAGCTAGGGAAAAGAACTCAAATAAAGGATTTTTTGTGGAAGAATGTCATGAAATGAGGTAAAGTTGGAGAGGGTTGTGGGATCCAGTGCGTGTTATGGTATTGGCACTAATTTGTTCATAAGCTCACTGGATTGATCTCATTAGAGACGGAAGTACATGATGCAGGACAGAGAAGGGTTAACGGTAGGACTGAAGTCTCTCAAGATGATAGAGGCAATTAGAGAAATTCAGGTTACAAATAGAGGAGCTAGACTTTTCCAAGAGCAGAAAGTTTAGAACAGAATTAATTTTTAATGATCTCTGGCTGTGAGACTGAGACACTGCTCCAAGGCTGAATCACATGGGTCTGAGCTTACATTTGAATCATACATCAGCCTTAGCTGCTATGTCCATTCTTGGCAAAAGCCCTTCATAGTTGGTGAATTTGTAGCTATTTCTTAATTTTATTGTGAAGGGAGATTACTGTCTATTTTAGGCTACAAAGGCTGACAACCGAGAAGAAAAAAAATGCCATCCATTCTCTGCCATATTTGCACATTCTTTACTCGTTTAAAGTAAAACCAATGGCAATGTTATTTAGTTTTGTGTTTTTTCTATACAAGCTCAATCTTAAGCATCAATATCATGCAAGCATCATGAACTATGAATTTAACACTAAAAATTCTCTCTCTCTCTCTCTCCTCTCTCTCTCCTCTCCCCCTCCCTCTCTCCCCCTCCCTCTCTCTCCCCCTCCCTCTCTCTCCCCCTCTCTCCCTCTCTCCCTCTCTCTCTCAACACAGTTTAAGTAATATTGGCTTGAAAACCAAACAGAGTATGTTTCCCTCCTCTCAGTATTTTCTCTAAGGGTACCCTAGGATGATGCTGACTTAATTAGAAAATAGAGTGATTTAAATGTCTAATTCTGTTAACTAGGTCCCAAACAGCATAACCATATTGGTGTAATGTATTTTGACCCACATTTCGAAGCTCATCTTCCAATTAGTAGAACTGAGTTGAGATATTATTGACTAATTAATAAAATTAACTTATTATTTTTCATAATAATACTGCATAGTTATCAATCACATTTGAATATGGGTTAGGAATTTTATGTTGGTTTATTAACAGGCAGTATGGGATGCTATATTGGATGATGTAAAAAGCCCAAGGGACAACGTGGCTTATGTGTATATGCCTTCCTTGGTAGATAAAAAAAGCCTGACTTTTTAATCTGGACAAAGGGACTGCATTTTTTTTTTCTTAGAACTGCCCCTTGAAATCCAAGGGACAGTTCATAACTCTCTCATATCATTCATCCAAATGCAACCTTGGAACATAGGAGAAATAACACAAAACATAAAATTATTAAACCTGGGTTTCTCTACTAACTTTGTCTCCTAAGAGTTAGATCCATGAACAAGTCAATTCATCAATTTTAAATTATCTCTAAGAATATTTGCCTACTAAGTTATTGTGAGGTTTAAATGAGAAAATGTTTGTGAAAGCATTTTAAACTGTAAGGTCATATAAAAATATACTGTCTTTGTTGTATTTATCATTATCATCATAATCATCAACATCATCATAATTATTTGGACATGTCCCAGAGCTCATTAAAAAAATGATACCTTATATCATATTTATATATATATATATATATATATATATTTGTATAAACCTAGAGAGTAAGCAACTTGATAGTAAGTTAACAGCTCTTATTTTTTATTTTTATTCTCCCCCACATGCACTTTGCCATAAATGTGTTGAAATGTTTATTAAATGTTTTATAAGTTTGTTCCCAGATTTTAAAAGCACTTCCTATCAGCACAGCCCTCAATTTTAAAGTAGTTCACATTTATTGAGCTCTTACTTTGAGCTAGAAACCGCCTTGAGCATTTTAAATGCAAAGCCTCATTTAATCATCCCAACAGCTCTATAAGGTAAAGTATGTGGTAACCTCTTCCTTAAAAATGAGACTTTTTTGGGCTGGCCGAGTGACTCGGTTGGTTAAGAGCGCGAGCTCTGAGCAACAGGGTCGCCATTTCGAGTCTCACATAAGCCATTGAGCTGCGCCCGAACTGAGCTGCCCCTGAGCCGCCAACAGGTGACAGGGTGGCTCAGCTGGTGACAGCACGCGCTCCTAACAACAAGGATGTTGGGTCGACTCCCACATGGGATGGTGGGCTGCGACCCCCACAACTAAGATTGAAGGACAACTTGGCTGTTCCCCTTCCTCAATTCCCTAACACTGTTCCCCTCCCCCAATTCCCCAATAAAATCTTAAAAAAAAAGAGAGAGAGAGAGAGAAAGAGACTTTTCTATGCTAGAGAGTTTCTGGTTCTGAAAGTCTGTGCATAATTTTAAACCTTGGGAAGAGAATGGACCTGCCTGTGTTCCCACAGCGAGGGGAGGAGGTGTCATAAAGAGAGACTTGTATTTCAACACCTTCAGCACCAATTAAGTTAACACTGGAAACTTCAACTTCCTAGCCTAGCCTTGCATATTTTGTGGCATTTTCACTACCTCTTCATTGAGAAAAGGCTGAGCCACTGGCTGTGAATTTGGATGGTTTTAAAGACGAGACAATGATTTTTATCAGCTTCAGGCCAAAGCAGCATGATATGGATATGACTTTATACCAACAAGAGCTTTGGAAAACACGCTCCACGGGCCAGAGTCTGGCAGGGCCTCAAACAGTATTAAAACATAGACTCTCAATAAATGTCTGCTGAATTGAAATGAATCAAGGTTACTAAACTAGAAAGGAGCCCCAAAGTCAACGCGACGAGTGACAAGCAGGTTACTGGAGAAATAAAGAAAGAAGATAAATTGCCCTCCATTTTAGAACTAGTACGTGCAGTAAATTGACATGGGGGATGCTCTGAGGGATAATTTGAGTTGTTTTATCACTGACAAGAGAAGAGAAAGATGAAACGGTACTCAGAATAATTTTGGACAAAAAGCCTTTTTGATCAAATCCTATTATATTTTGTTCAATGGGAAAGTTGGGTGAAAATATCCAGTTTTAAAATATTTGTTAAATGTAAAACATCAATATAATACTTGATAGCATTTGTCCTCTCACCTTTGCATGAGATGATGGGACTATGAAAATGGAGTGAGTGGGAAAAACATGTAATTTCAAGTGAGACCAAAAGTTCACATGTTATCTCTACTACCCTGACTTTGAGCAAGTTATTTGTCTTCTCTGATGGTGCTTCTCAAATTTGAGGGTGCCTAGGAATCACCTGGGGTGCTAGTTAAAATGTGGATTCCTGGGCACTATCCATAGGGACCCCTGATTAGTAAGTATAGGGTAAGTTCCTAGAACCTGATTTTTAATAGACACCTCAAGATATTCTAATGGAGGTGGCCCAGGATTGTCACGTAATGAAAGAGTGCTCTAGGAATCAATCATTCCTTACGCCTAAGGAAGAAATGATAATGCCCAAAAGACCGGGGAGTTTTGGAAGGGCCAGAGAGGAAGGGGAGTGCAGATGAGATAACTACACCTGCCACAAAGCCAATAAATGTTGTCTGGAGTGATTCCCTAACACCTGTGTAGGTGTTAACCACCAAAATTTACCACCACCACCTCTGCAGTTCCCACGCTCTAAAACTTTCCTGACACTTCATGCTATTGTTGCCATCAGCAGAAAATGCATCAGAAAATCATCTAAATGAGTGAATCGAATTCTAAAAGGCAGAGAAAGTCTGAGAAATGGAGTTTGGAGGCTTTTAGCCTCTTGTGATAAAGAGGAAGAAAGCACAGAAGGAAAGGAATGTCACTGAGATCAACCTGCTCTGCCTCTCTCCCCAAATAGAAAATAAGTCCCTCGTGAAGGTCGTCCAGACACTAAATGATTAGAAGACTCACTCTTTACTTGTATTCTTTCTGTATTTGATCAGAGTAAGTGTGATAGAAAATTTTAGGAATAAGACAACACATTTGGGATTTTGTAAGGGTGAATTTATCAGAATTTGGATTTTAAAGATTTTCCCATGAAAGGTGAATACAAGTTTTTAGTTGGAGTTTTCCAGCACAATAAATTGTGGTTGCTTCCTTTCAGACCCAGGTACTACCTGTAGCCTATCTAATTATTTCAGCCTGAGAAACTTCTCTCTCCTCTGAGCTCTTTCCATACCTACTGCTAGAGATATCTATTGAGCCATTTGGGAAATGTTTGCCTTCTTGAGAACTGGACCCAATGTTTTATGCCTCTTTGTGATCTAATACTCAACAAAGGTGTGATCTATTACCCAAACATAGTAGTTGTGTAATAGATCTTTGCAGTAACAATATTGCAAAACAAAATGAAACTTAAATAATAAAAGACAATTTAAATAAGAATAATTTGGAATAAATATTTGTTAACATTTTGCTACATTTTCCACTCCCTTCTTTTCTGAACTATGTGTAGTACATAGCAGGTATCATGACATTTCACCCCTAAATGCATCTCCCATGAACAAGGACATTCTCCTATATAACTACAATGTCACTCTCAAGTCAAGAAATGTAACGTGGATTCAACAATGTCATCTAATGTAAAATCCATATTCGAATTTCCCCAAATGTCCTGTATATACGTTTTTTGCCCACCATAATCCAAAGTGCACACACAGCATTTGGCTATATCTTTCCAGTTCCCTTTAAACCAAAAGAATCTCCTTTAATCTAGAACAATCTTTCATGATATTGACATTTTTAATCATTTCTGTCAGTTGGCTATTAGACTGTCCCACATTCTGGATTTGTCTCGTTGCTTCTTCATGATTAAATTCGAATTAAACATTTTTGGATAGATGACTGCATAGGTGATGTTGTATAATTTCTTCTGAATCACATTAGAAGGCACACGATGTCCCTTTGTTTTATTAACGGGGGGCTCAGTCTATTTGATTAAGGTGGTATGCCAGATCTTTTCATCATGAAAACATTATATCCTTTCCATGTTATTTAATAAGCAATCGACAGGGTGATATTTTGAGAGAATGGAAATATCCTGTTCCCTAACAATCTTTCACTAAGTAATATTAGCATCCATTGATGATTCTTGTCTGAATTATGACATTGGTGGTACCAAAATGGTTCTATTCTAACACTGTCATTTTTTCCACATGTATTTGCTGGCATTCTTCTGTAAAGAAAAGTGCTGCAATCTTCCCTGTTTTTCAGTATCATTATGGTTCATGTATTTTTTTTTTTACTTCTACTCCATTTCCATTGTTATTTTTCATGCTCAAATTATCCCAAGTGTAGCCAATGGAAGACTCATCAGTTCAGCTCCTGCATCCATTTGAAATGTCCTCAATGGTTTTTGAGCACTTCCTTACTTTCAGGCACCAACACATTCCTAGGTTCCCCTTGTACTTTCTCTGCCTCAATCCTGGAATTACCCATTTCTCAAAAGATCCTTGCTGCCTTTTATTGGGTATGTTAGGAGCCCACTTTTCTTAATGAAACCCTTTAATTCAAGCTTTTCAAACCCAATTTTGAGAAGCAATTTTCTAGTGGGCTACTTTATTGTCTTTAAATAATTTCACGACAGTATTGATTTAAAACTGTTACAAGGGGAGTAGTCAATGTTCTCAAATTTTCCTGGCATGTGCTGAAAAAGACTAGCAGCCAAAATACAGGGCAAAAAGGTTGGATTTGTTTATTACCTGAGAAAAGAATTAGGAGTTTATATCTCTACTTATGTGCTTCTTAAATTTATGCCATAATGTGCATTATATAAATACAGTGCCTCACTGGCCTGTCAGTTTTCTTCTCCTCTAAATCCCTCTAGTACGTTCTCAAATTGTGTTCAGACTATCCTATTAGTTCAGTATCCTATTCTAAACCAGGAATCAGCAAAGCTTTTCTGTAAAAAGCCAGACAATAAATATTTCAGGTTTTCAATCTCTATTGTAACCACTCCACTCTTCAGTTACAGCACAAGCAGCCACAGACAATACGTAAATATATGGATGTGGCTATGCATCCAATAAAACACTTTTTACAAAAACAGAAATTGGGTTGTAGTTTGCCAACTCATTCTAAACAAAAGTAACCACAACAACAATTATGACAACTCTTATTCTATAGTGTTACTACTATGATAATAAACAAAATTTGGTGTTACTCCCAGATTCGAAGACATTCACTTTTAATATTTTATCATGGTTCCTTCCAGTCTTTAACCTATGCATGTTTTTTTACATATAGCTTTTCTCCAGCATTTTTTATTGAATTCTGTAATCAAGACATTTCTCCCTTGTAGTAGATACTGATGATTTTTTCCCCTGCCCCATATCGCCTCCATCATTTCTGAGTTCACCTGCAGTCTCAGGGAGAGCTCCCAGATATGCTGACAGCTTCCCATCTCCATCATCAGCACTCCTGCTAAAGACTTTCTGCAGGTTCATGGGCGCTTGCAGAGCAGCTCCAAAGTGCCGTGGATTCAACCCTCCTAAGGGGTACCCTCAAACAATGAAGGACTAGAACTGGTAGATTAATGGCCCTGTTCTTCAAGGCCCATTTTTGAAATGTATCACAGCTATATTTTTTGGCAAATTTTCTCCAATTTGTTGATACTCCTACTTTGTTTATATGTGTTATTATACGTTTTAAAATTTATGTATTTTATTGATTTTTACTGCTTTTTTATCTTTAGGCTGACAAAATCATCTCCCAGATAGTGATTTTACATGTATACAGTTTAATTTTAGAATCACTTAGTCAAGTTTCATATATATATATATATATGTGTGTGTGTGTGTGTGTGTGTGTGTGTGTGTGTCTTGAATTTAAACAAATACACTTATCAATACATTACATCTTTATTATATTTAAATTTTCCATCTATTAATTTAGGTTGACTTTCCATAGTTGTCTTTTTCTAATGTCTCTCAGAAGTGTTTATAGATTTTCTTGATAGAGATGCCATGTATTCTGGGTTAAGATTATTGCTGTGTTTTCATCTTCTTTATTGCAATTGTGAAATAGGAATTTTGTTCACCCATTACATTCTGTAAATGGTTGTTTACAATAATTACTGACTGTGTATATTTGCTATGTTCATATTCGTTCTGATACTACATAGAAATGTATTTATGGAACTGTGTTCTGTTGAGATGCTTTCAGCTATAAACAGGGACTGTATAGGAACAAACTTCTTGAAAGTCACTTGTAATGATTGATATACAGTAATACCTTGGTTTGTGAGCATAATTCATTCCGAAAACAAACTACTCGTATTGCAAGACATCGCTCATTTACCAAGTTAAAATGTATTAGAAATGTTTGCTCATCTTGAGGAATACTCGCAAACCAAGTTACTCATAATCCAAGGTTTTACTGTATTTTGAGAAGGCCATTCATGGCTTATTTACAAGAATATAATATTTTATTGTCTGTATTTTTTGGTTTAATTCCTATCTTCATTTAATATTCTTAGTCTCTTCTAATTCTAATATACTAGCTTTCTGTATTTTATTATTCTTATAGGTCACTCTAAATATTCTAGAACAATTAGGAATTAATTCTTTAATACAATGTTAACTTTAATCATTTGAGGTTGATTCTTTTATATTTTCTAAATATACAAAAGAAATAGAATCTAGCTACCTCTGTTTTAATATAATCAAATATTAAAATGTACTTTACCCCTTTACAAACTGTATTTCCATACAGTGCATGACATTTTTCTCCAGTTTGTTGATACTCTAATTTTGTTTATAATTCTTTGATAAATATAGGTTTCAAATGTTTTTGTATTTTATCACTTTATTTTTACTGTTTTTTGGCTTCAGGCTTCTAAGATCCTCTCTTGAGCAGTGAAAATTGACTCTTAGACCAAATTTCAGGTCTACTACTTACTGTGTGAACTTGAGCAAGTTACCTCTTTGTGCCTCAGTGCCCTGACTTGTAAACGGGATTACTGGGGTCCTTGTGAGGATTAAGATGGCATAGTCTAATATGCTTGTTATCATTCACATTATTTCTCATTTTATTAAGTTTTAGGCTCTTCTTTATTTTATAGTTATCTTATTGAGTGCTTGAAGCACAGATGCTGCCTACCCCTATATAAAAGGAAAAATATTGGGGTAGCAAGGTTTACAAACCATTCACTAAGGGGACCAGCAGTAACCACCATATCTTATTACAGTATTTCCCCATGTATAAGACGCACCTTAATTTGGGGGCCCGAAATTTGAAAAAAATGTATGACATAAAGTTATTGAACTCAAGTTTTATTCATCATAAAATTCATACAACTCCTCATCACTTGCGGGAAATCCAAGTGAAAAAAACCTACAATCACTGTATAAGACGCACCCAGTTTTTAGACCCCAAATTTTTCAAAAAGGGTGCGTCTTATACATGGGGAAATACGGTACATCTAAGAAGTAAAAATTATCTTATGAACCATTAAAAAGAAAAATAATGCAACTATTAACCTATGACATCCTCTCAATTAAAAGTATATTCCAAGTTCAAAAGTGTTAAAAGTGGGGGGAAATTGTGTCTTAGAATCTATGATATGCAGTAAATTTAAATATGTTTTCCTACCTGCCAACTGCAATGCCTGTGCTTTACATATATTATTCTGCTAAATTTCTCAGGTTTTACATTTGTTATGTTCATATTCATTCTGATACTACATAGAAATGTATTTATACCCATTTCACAGTTGAAGAAACTCAAGTGTTCTAAGGTTACTTTAAGTTCTTCATTCAAAAATTATAATTTAAAAACCTATCAAATACAAATCACTGTTAGATGCTGAAGATACAGTGATTTTTAAAAAAAAAGAGCAAAATCTTTGCCCTCATTTAAGAAAAATGCATATTACTGAGGGGAGCTATGGAGGCTAAAATTGGAGGAGGAAGATTTAACCTAGATTAGGGGCATAAGGGAAGAATCTTAAAGAGGTGGTGTTTAAGCTAAGATCCAGTGGTTGAGTAGCTATCATCTAAACTAGGAGAATGTACAAAAGCAAGAAAGCTCCTGACACTAAAAAAATAAAAAGGTCATTAGCCCAAGGAAGCAGAGTGGAGCAAAGATTTTAATCCACCTGACTGGCTAAATCATGGGCAAGTTCACTTACCACCTGTAAAGCAAATCATGCTGTTGACCTCTGCACCCTCCTGCCTGCCCTTTGCCCAACCTGTTCATACAAAGTCAGTTAACATCTAAGCCAACCTTCTAGGTGAAAGGTAAAGGGCAAAGGGCAGTCAAAGTTTAAGAGCTGGACTAGCTTCCTTTTTTTACCCTTTAGGTAGGAGCTGAAAGTGTTACATTGCTTCTCCCCTGCCACCACCACCTCTTCTGTGTCCTTAATCTCTGTCAAACTATTCAGGGACTCCCAACGTGCAGTACCCAAAGCTATCAGTCCGACTTATTGACCCAGAGATGACCTTGGAAAGGGCACTTATGGTTTGTATGTAATATATCCCTACAGGACTCCCTGAAGACTCTGTGATCCCCACACAAAGCCCTAAAAGAGGCAGCAATTTGAGAGGATTCAAAGTTACTGAAAGAACATAGAAGAGAGGACTAGGACTGCTCCGTAAGGAACAATTCTTGCAGAAGAGTGAGCGTTCCTCAGACAGCAGGAAGCAAGAGGGACATAGAGAATCAAACTAAATGAAGCCCACACTTTAAACATCCACTGTGCCTTGGGCTGTGACACACAATTTAAAAATTATCTTGTGTTTGCCTAATTAAAAGAACATGCGAATCAAAGACAATACACACAGACACATTCAGACATGCATTCCAGTACTTTTTTGTATAAAAAAGGGAAATGTTGGCATTCATAGCTTGATAACGTGTTAAATGCCTTTCCCACTTCTTTTTTATTCCCCTCCTCTACTGAATGTTTCCTACACAGGTGCATTACAAAGGATGCCAAGCAAAAGCCAACAGATGTCCGGGAAGAAAAACCAAGAGGAAAAAACAAAAGCTTACCACTGCTCAAAAACATCACGATACACTTTTTTAACTAGATCGGGTCATGTGCATCAGACGACACATTTATACTGAGTTGAGTTTATTTTTACATCACCTCTCCACGGTGTGTGAATTTTTTGTTTTTGCCAACAATGAAGGGAACACAAATAATGTATATTTGATCAGATGTATCAATGGAGGTGATTAAAGGCACCTGGGGTAGCAGAGAAAGCCCTGTGTGTTTGCAATACTATCAGTCTTTGAAAAGGCAGGCATGCTGACTGGTGGAGTCCATGTGATGAGTCGGAGGCAAAGGGGGGGCTGGGCAGGCTCCTGCGGTCTCAAATATCTTCACGAAAACAGAACCACAGGGGCTTGGGCAACTTGTATTACCCATTTAAGACAGAGATAATTTTCACTCACCTTCCTATTTTCATCTAATTCCACACTTTAATTTAGTTTACGTGAGATCTTTTGTGACCCTCTGTTTGTCTTTGGGCATTATGCTGGCTGAAAACTCCCAAGATACATTTCTTTGAAATGTCATGGTAGTCACTTTGAAATTTATAATTTTATAAATGTATAAAGTTAAATGGTAGATGCTAATCTCTCTGACAGCTGTTCTGTCACAGAAATGGCCAATGGACAGCATTCTCTGACTACAACTCAGTATAATGGACAATTAGGTACCACCTTTTTAAAAAATGTACACTCATGTTTCACTTTGCAATATATATATATATATATATCAAATTTATTGCTTAAAGTATATCCATACATTTGTGTGTAATTTTAGACTAGGTAAAATTACACACATTTATGTATTCTAGAAGATACAAAATATTAAGATCTTTCTGGAGAAAAAACAAACAAATAACTGTATAACTATATGGCGACTGGCTGGTATATGTTAAAACCTACTTAGGTTGAGAATATAAAAATAATTATAGATGAAACAGAGTAAGTGGACCCCCAGTAACTGATTCAACTGACATGGCCAGTTTTACTGTCACACAAGGAAATGCATTTCCCTCCAATAAATGACTAATTAAATTTATGCCAAATAGATTTAAAACCAAGCAACTGTGAAACAAATGCATTTTGATTCTTTTCATTGGTTCAACAGAATATTTTCCTTGGTTGCAGAGGGAAATAACAATTACTTTATTTGTGTAGAAGCTGAGAGCTTAGGGTTTCTTTTCCCCTCTAATCCCTTCGTAATAATTAG
Organism: Hipposideros armiger; assembly: GCF_001890085.2. NCBI lineage: Eukaryota > Metazoa > Chordata > Mammalia > Chiroptera > Hipposideridae > Hipposideros > Hipposideros armiger. The sequence continues at coordinate 1,125,252 of NW_017731677.1, forward strand.
AGTTGCATAAAAATATAAGTGAAGCAGAACTGCTTGCTTTGAACATTTGGATTATGTGAAGAGGTCATAGAATTTCTATTCTTAAAGATGCTTAAAAGTGGACATACCCATGTGACCTGGTTAGTCAGAGCTCAGAATAATAGGTACAGTATTCTATTCATCCTGAAATGCGCCCATAATTACCAGGGCCTGATAGACGACAGAAGCTTAATAAATGTTTTTCAAATGAAGACCATGGAGTTCTAGAGACAGGGAACTGGATAAAAGGATCCCTGGAATTCACTCTGATTTCTACAATTTTAAAAGGGTAGTAAAGAAAGTAAATTTTTATGTTCATTCAAACAAAAATAATCATTAAGTAAAAATGTATTTATAACATAATTTAGACTGCCTGATTAGCTTCATCCAGTTGATCACATACCTACTCACATGTGGGGTTCATTTCATCTGGGTAAACTCTCTGACCAATGAGAATTTTCATTTTCTTTCAGAAACCTTCACAATCTCAGCATCCTTGAATTGGTATTTGAAGTCAGCAGGGACAGTATATCCACAGACCTCTGGAACTCAATGGACATGTTTTCCTCTGCGTTTTGAAAAACAATGGACATCATTCAAATGCTTGCATTCATTATGGCAGTAAGGTATTGCTGGGAAGAAAACATTAAGCAACTGCTTTCATCAAAATTGGTATTTGTTACAGGATTCATGGCACAAAATCAACAACAGTTCCTTTTGATTTATTTATTGCAGATGTGCAGAGCATTAAACTTATTCCAAGTGGCACTTTTACTGCAATTGGGGTGCAGTCATTATTCTCAGTATAATAGTGCACTCTGCAGGATTTCATTTCTAAATGCAGGATGTGCTAATTATGCCTTTGAAAGAGACCGAGAAAGATGGATGTAAAAAGAGGGAAAGAAAATGAATGATAAAGACAGAGAGGCTGAAGAAAAAAAGGCATAATCAGAAAAATATTAATGCAATAGTGGCAAAGAAGCCCTGAATGTTACCTGGCCCAATTTTCCAGGATAGGAAATACTTATTTGGGGCATAAAAGAAAAGGTGGAGGAGAGGGGAGGGGAGGAAGAGGAGCGGGAGGAGAAGGGGAAGAGAAAGAGGAAGAAGAGTTCTGACTGCAGTGTATTTTAGAAACCTGAGTTGGGTAGGTTCTCAAAGAAGAGCATGACCATTGATTTTTGTATGTCTATGTGTTATCTGAAAAGATAGCTAGATACGGTTCAGTGCAGGAATTTCAAATAGCTTCTACCTGTTTCATTATTTTTTCAACTTTATCAAAGTACAATTGCCATAAAATTGTGAGATATTTAAAGTGTACATCATGATGATTTTCATATATGTATGAAAGGATTCCTGCCATCTAAATAGCTAATTATCACACACATCATTACATATGAGAACATTTAATTTCAACTCTCTTAGCGAATTTCAATTATATAACACGGTGTTATCAACCACAGTCACCACGCTATACATAGATCCTCACGCCTTACTCACCTTATAGCTGAAAGTTTGTGCCCTTTTACCTACCTTTCCCTACTTATTATCCCACCCCCTAACCCCCAGAAACCACTTTTCTAGTCTGTTTCCATGAGTTTGACTTAATTCTTTTTTTTCTTTTTTTTAAGATTCCACATATAAGTGATACCATGCAGTATTTGTCTTTCTTTGACTTATTTCATTTTGCATAATACCCTCAAGGTCAATTCATATTGTCACAAACAGCAGGGTTTCCTTCTTTCTTATAGGTGAATAATAATCAACTGTACATGTAGACAGACACTTAGGTTGTTTCCATATCTGAATAATGCTGCAATGAACATGGGAGTGCAGATATCTCTGGGGAATAGCAATTTCATTTCCTTTGGATATATGTCTAGAAGTAGGATTGCTGGATCACATGGTATTTCTATTCTTTAAGTTTTTAGGAACCCCCATATTCTATTCCATAGTGGTTGCATCAATTTGCAATCCCACCAACAGTGCACAAGGGTGCCCTTTTCTCCACATCCTCGCCAACACTTAAGGTTTGTTGATTTATGGATGATAGCCATTTTGACAGGTGTGAGGTGATAACTCATTGTAGTTCTAATTTGCATTTCTCTGATGATTAGTGATGTCAAGCAGCTTTATCTGTACCTGTTGGCCATTTGCATGTCTTTGGAAAAATGTCTATTCATTTTCTCTGTGCATTTTTTAATCGGATTGTTTGGGGTTTTTTGCTATTGAGTTGTGTGAGTTCTTTATATATTTTGGATATTAATTCCTTATCAGACACATGGTTTACAAATATTTTCCCCCATTCCATAGGTTGGCTTTTCATTTTGTTGTTAGTTTCCATTGCTGTACAGAAGCTTTTTAGTTTGATGTAGTCCTACTTGTTTACTTTTGCTTTTTGGTGCCTGTGTTTGGTGTCAAATACCTTGCCAAGGTATTAAGGAGCTTATCCCTTATGTTTTCTTCTAGGAGTTTTACTATTTCAGGTCTTATGCTTAAGCCTTTAATCCACTTCGAGTTAATTTTTGTGAATGGAGTGAAAGGGGCTCCCTTTTCATTCTTTTGCATGTGAATACCCAGTTTCCCCAGCACCATTTATTGCACATACTGTCCTTTCCCCATTGTGCATATCAAATAGGTTTCATCTGGACAACATGTTAGCTTCGGTCAGTGAATGCCATCTGCCAGAAACATGGGACAAACGCTGCAGCAGCACCTGCCATACATTTGCCATCCTCTCGTAGGGTAAAAGTATAATGACTTAGTAGTCAGGGGATCTGTATTGAAGTGCCAATCCTAGTATTTTATTGTGTCCTGGAACAGTCTTACACCTCATAAATACATGCTAAAATAAAAAGTCACTTAATGCACAGACCTGAGAGGACTCGGACTTCAAACGACAAAGTCGAGTTTGCAGCGTGCTTCCCCAGCGCCAATCTCATCAAATCCTAACACCAACACTGTGGAGAAGGAGGTATGACCGACAGCATGGCCGAGTGAAAGGACAGCCCAGGAGGCGATAATGTGTGTCTGGATTTTAATTCTAGCTACTCCTTTTAGTTTCCTCATCTATGAAATGAGGTTTATAATAATAATAACTCCCAATGAATAAAATAATACCCACTTTGGGATGTGTCACTGCTGCTCCTTTTATCAGGGCTGGCCTTGTGACTCAGTCTGACCAACAGAGAGCAGCCAAAATAACATTTATGAGAGTGAAACTCAGCTTTAAAATACTCTGCTGTCTCCACCTTCACTGTCTTAGAATCTTAAGGCCATCATGCTGTGAAGGTCAGTCTAGCCTAGTGAAGGTTAAGAGGTCACTGATAGGAGAACTGCAGTGCCTCCATGGGCTTCAACTGCCAGGTAGGTGACTGAGGACCTCTTGTAAAATCCAGCTCCAATGGAGCCATCAAATGACATTAACTACGTGAATGTTTCTTGGTGAGGCCAGGAAAAGAACCACCCAGATTATACATCCATAGAATCATGAGAAATAACAAACTGTTATTGTTTGATAGCACTGGATTTTACCAGTGTTTTGTAACACAGCAATAGATAACTGATACAAGAACAATGTCTACCTTCCAGAATTGTGATGAGGACTAAATAAGATAAGGTATTATGTAAAATGACAAAAACATAAGAAACTCATGAAAGGATGGGTAGCATTATTAGCTTCCTTTTACATGTGAAATACTAGGCTTACAGAAACTAAGTGAATTATTCAAGGTCACACAGCTGTTCACTGTGAGGCAATGAAATATAGAAATTAAAATCAAGAGCAAAACCTCTGCAGTTACACTTCCTGGCTCCACCATTCATTAGTGTGAGACCTCTGGTAAACTGTTTATTTGTATAACAGGGCAGTAATTATACTTGCCTGATAGGATTGATGGAGATAATGTGTGGATGTCAATTAGCACAGTGCCTCGAACATAAGAAGCACTAACAAAATGGTATATAGATTTTAGTGAACGTTTCCATTTTAAAATAGCAAAGAAGTTTTTAATTGCTGTTTTAACAAATGTTACCATTGAGTAGAGGTTCTGTGGGCCCTGAGGCCAGCCTAAGGTTTCATCCCAGTCAAGGATACAGACAAGATTACAAGCACATGAGAGTCTGCAGTTAGAAGTTCACATCACACAAAGGTCCGTTTAGCCATCACATACAAAGTCACATGCAAAGTCAGTGACCAAATGACCCAAGAGGCAGGCATGGGCAGATATAGTTTTCTGTAGTACAGCTATGACTCAGGGGTTGGAGTTTAAATGGGTAAAAAACAATGGATGAAGAAATGACCGTAAGTGAAGAAAATGAGGATTATCACTCAATGAGGTCCAACAGTCTATCTGAGGTAGGACAAAGGCTTTCAGCTCCATGCCTTCTTTACAAACGTTATTCTGGGCGTGTACTGTTAAGAGTTGGGTCTTGTGTTAGTCCAGGTTGTCCAAAAACCAGATGCCAAGAGGAGATTAAATTTGGAAGGGGTTATTAGGGAAATACCTGTGCAAGAGAAAGAGCTAGGAGAGCCAGCAGACAATGATGCAAGTCAAACCCCACGGGATAGAGAGAGAAAAGGTTCAGTGGAAGCATTCTAGACCACTGTGCTCCCCAAGGAAGGTTTTACAAAGTCTTCAGAGATTCCTTGAACCAAAGTTTTTCATCAGAGAAGTCCCATGTCTCCTAGGAATGGGTCCCCCTTAGTATCCCTGCCAAGCTCAGTCATTGGCTGGAAGCAGCCATGGGAAGCGTGACCTCGGTACAAATGTGGCAATGGATTTCAGATCACAGCAGCTGGTGCTCTTGTTCAATGACACCGTCCATAATGGGAAGTCTGCAAGGAGCATTCTCATGACTGCCACAAGCCCACTAGAGAAAAGCTGACTGGAACAGGTGCTATGTCCACCAGGAAGTCACTGACATTCTGGCACACCAACATGTTTCCACTGTAAATATAAGGATGATAAACAAGAGATCTGTTCTTAGTTTCACTGCAGGAGAGAAGGCCTCAGGGACTAAAGATAGTTTATCTCTGTTCTGGGATATTGGTTTTACTGCAAGTGACATCTCTTTTTACGTAATTGATAGGCAAAGATCTGTCCAGGGTTGGGTGAGTAGAGTGTGAAAAAGGTATCAGTAAAATTCAAATGGATCCTCTGACATCTCTGCTAATGAAAATAACTGCTGATCCACGGAGAGAGGTAAAAAGAGGCTGAATAGATGTTTGAAATCACAGAATCTTTATCATCATCCATATTTCAAAGAATCCTATTTCATTATGGTATGCACAGGAATTTATATTTCTCAAAGCTATCAAAAAGTTTCTGTGTTCCCCAAGTGAAATTATATGGTAGTTTAGTATTGACAATTGCAATTTAATTCATTAAGTATATTTGTTCTTCTGTCTCAAATAAATATACTCCTCTCTCTCTCTCTCTCTCTCTCTCTCTCTCTCTCTCTCTCTCTCTCTCTCTTTCTCACTAATTTTTTTATAGTCCCCTTTCAGTCCAAGTGAAAAGTTTTTCAACAGTCAGGTAAAAGCTGGTGAAAAAACATATGCTGATTTCCAGAATATACTATCCTGTCATTTCTACTAAGTTAGACATTTAATTCTTTTAAGTATTTATCATGAACTTACTATGCTCAGGCGTTTCCTCTAGGCGTAAGTGGGAATAAAGAAGATCAAACCAGAGTTCATCTCCTCAGGAAATTTCCAATAGTAATGAAGCTCTTAGAGGGCAAAGGAAATACGTTTCATCTCTAGAACTGTCATATACTGTGGTGCAAGTCGTTCACTGCCCAAAGGTGCCCAGCTAAGGGAGTGAGTGGAGGTCTGAAATTACTGATGCTCTGCTCATCAAGTTATGCAACCTGACACAGAGCTGTGTATTCCAAGACAAAGAGTGCATTTTTCTAATCAGCACAAAGTTGCCATATGATTAATGGTACCCTGAAGATAGCTTTGAATCTTAACAGTCTGCAGCACCTAGTAGGAATGAAATATTCAGTGAGTGAAAAAACTATGCATCAGAAAATGCAGTGTGTATTTTATTGTACACATGCACGGTAAGAACATAGCTTCTCTTAGAGATCAAAATAGAGAGAGACTGCCATAAGCTACACCATTCTTGGAAGATTATCTTTGTAGCAGAATCAATTCTCAAATATACACATGGATGATTCACAATAAAGATCATTGAAAAGGTCAGAACCAAAGACACTGTGGGCTTTGAATGGAAATTGGATAATTTCTGAGGCTCAGCAAAATTACTGTCATAGTGCATTTTCATTCTCATATTCAAGTGGATCTGTGTTGCTTGAATATTCATTGACTAGAAGCCAGAAAGGCAAGTCCTAGTTAGGAAGGTAAAGTCTAACTAGGAACAACTGCTTATCAAAAATCCATCAACCAATTACATAGATCACTGGCTAATAATCACATGTTGTAAAATTGGGAAGAAAAATGTATTCCCTGGAACTCAGGGGAAGGCTGCCAGGCTAAATGGAACTCTGTCTAAAAGAGAAGTAGGTAGAGTTGGAGATTCAGTGGAATGAGCCTCATTCTGGGAGAGATAAATAAACAGCAAAGCATGAGATGTGGAGCCAACAATGGTAGATATGGCAAAGACAATAAGTCCATTTAGGTAAATCCTAATGGAGGATCTCTGAAATAAAACCAAATAAAATGTACTCATAAGTGATTGGTCGGCACATATCACATTATTGTTGTATGTACAATCAGATGAAAGTAAACCTGAGGGGTCTCATAGGCTTTTATTGTGAATGAGATTGCAAGCCATCAGGGGGTTTTGAGAAGAAGGGTGTTATCATAAAGTGGCCTTAAAATGTAAGAAAAATTCCTCTGGCCTCCTTGTTAACTGTAATAGGAAGAGGAGATCTATTATTTGAAGGCTGCTTCAATAATCCAGGTGAGAGATGAAGACAATATAGTCAGGGGTACTACATATAGTGTGGTATATTAGGCACAATGTCAATATAAATGCATTGCATTAATAAGATACTTTAAACGAATTTATATGAAACTGTAGTTCTGAAACTACCCATCTCTATTCTCTCTATCATCTCCTTTTCTCCACCCCTCAAAACTGGAGAGGGTTACTGTCTTTGCCTGAGAACTTCACTTGTTTGAGCCCTTAAAAGTGATAGTTTCAAGGCTTTTGCCAGATTTTTCACACTTAATAAAATAGACAATGTAAAGCCACCTTTTATTTTTTTCAACAGGTCAGCAGAGGCATAATTTGATAGAGTAAGGTGAAAGGAACAAATGAGAAGAAATTCACATGGCTCTGCATTATGATATATTGTACAAACAAGGACATTTTTGAGGGATAATACCAATTGTATAATTTTTGAAATGATTTATTGACTGTCAAATTGGTTTTTATTATATTGCTGGACCTTTAAAATAATCTTATTCAACATTATTTTTAAAATGTAATTCTCCTTTAAAATTAAAATAATGGATATCCAGGACATCTGGTCAACATGATGGAATAGGTAAGTGCTATGCTCACCTCCCCCCACAACCACATCCAAATTACAATTAAATTGTACAACAACCACCCTTGAGAACAATCTGAAGACTAGCTGAAGAGATATCCTACAACTAAGGAGATAAAGAAGAAGCCACATCAAGACTGGTAGGAAGGGTGGAGATGTAAAACAGGCTGGTCCCACACCCATGTGTGGTGGTCAAGAGTCAGGAGGGATGGCTCTACTGTGGAGGAACCCAATGAGGAGCGAGGGGTCTCAGACCCGCACCGGGCTCCCTAGCCCAGACCACCAGTGCTGGGAAGAGGGGTTTCCACAACACTTGGCTGTGAAAGTCAGTGGGATTCTATCCAGGTCAGACAGAGGGCTGCTGCAGACCCAGGAATCCTCTTATAGGTCCCATGCACAGACTCACTCATGCACAAACACTCTCCCCAAACTCCAGCAAAGGGATAGCAGCTCAAAAGTTGCCAGGGACATACGGGGAGGGACTAATTGTCTGGCTTCAGGGTGAGGGCTGGAGGGGCAGCTTTCTCCAAGAAGCATCACTGTTCCTTTGTTAACCTCCCCTCATCCCCCAAACAGTAAGCAAGCACAGGTGGGCACCATATCTGATTCTTCATCAGCTTGGCTAACACCGTTTGCAATACACAGAAACAAACACAAGGAGGCAAACAAAATGAGGAGACAAAGAAACATGTCCCAAATGAAAGAACAGGATAAAACTACAGAAAAAGAACTAAACAAAATGGAGGCAAGCAATCTACCGGATACTGCAATTCAAAACAGTGGTTGTAAGGATGTTCAATGAACTTAGGGGAAGAATAAATGATCTCAGTGAGAACTTCAACAAAGAGATAGGAAACATAAAAAAGTAGCTAGAAAACATAAAAAAGAAAAAATCAGAAATGAAGAATACAATAACTGAAATAAAGAATACATTAGAGGGAATCAAATGAAAATTAAATGAAGCAGAGGATTGAATCAGCAATTTGGAAGACAATGTAGCAGAAAACACCCAACTGGGACAGCAAAAAGAAAAAATCCAAAAAAATAAAAGTAGTTTAAGGGGCCTCTGGGCCAACATTAAATGTAACAATATTCACATCGTAGAGGTACCAGAGCAGAAATAAGAGACCAAGGAATTGAAAACCTATTTGGAGAAACAGTGACTGAAAACTTCCCTAATCTGGCAAAGGAAATGGACATACAAGCTCAAGAAGCACAGAGTCCCAAACAAGATGAAGCCAAAGAAGCCCACACCAAGACACGACGTAATTAAAATGCCAAAGGTCAAAGATTCTTTTCAAAGAATCTTAAAAGCAGCAACAGAAAAACAGAGCTCCTACAAGGGAGCTTCCATAAGACTGTGAGCTGATTTTTCAACAGAAACTTTGCAGGCCAGAAGGGATTGGCACAAAATACTCAAAGTGATGAAAAGCAAGGACCTACAACTAAGATTACTCTACCCAGGAAGGCTATTACTTAGAATTGAAGGAGAGACAAAGAGCTTCTCAGACAAAAAAAAAAAAAAAGCTGAAGGAGTTCAACACCACCAAACCAGTATTAATAGAAATTTTAAAGGGACTTCTTTAAGAAGAACAAAAATCAAAACTATGAATAAGAAAATATTGCAAAGAAAAAAAAATCTCACTGACAAAGGCAAACAATAAAAGCAGTGGGTCAACCAACACTAAAGCTAGTACAAAGGTTAAAAGGCAAAATTACAGAGATCATGTGTAATTACAACAGTAAATTAAGGGATACACATAAAAACACACACACATAAGAAGTGAAAAATAATGACAAAAACATAAACGTGGAGAGTAAAAACGGTAGTGATTTTAGAATGTGTTCAAACTTAAGTGACCAACAACTTAAAATGGACTGCTAAAAACAGCTTAGTATGTATGAAGCACATGATAATCACAAACTAAGAATCTACAAGAGATAAACAAGAAATAAAAGGAAAGGAGTCTAAACACAACACTGCAAAAAGTCATCAACATTCAAGAGAAGAAAGCAAGAGAATAAGAAAGGAACAGAGAAAAACTACAAAAACAATCAGAAAATAATAAAATGGCAGTAACGTTATAACTATCAATAATCATTAAATATAAATGAATTAAATGCTCCAATCAAAAGGTGAATGGATAAAGATATGGCACACATATACCATGAGATGTTACTTGGCCATAAAAGAGAATGAAATCTTACCATTTGCGACAACATGGATAGACCTAGAGGATATTATGCTGAGTGAAATAAGTCAGAGAAAGACAAATACCATATGATTTTAGTTTTATGTGGGATCTAAAAAAACAAATGAACAAACAAAACAGAAACAAACTAATAGATGCATAGAACAAACTGACTGTTGCCAGATGGTAGGGGGGTTGGGAAAGTGGGTGAAAAAGGTGAAGGAATTAAGAATTACAAATTGGTAGTTACAAAACAGTCATGGGGTTGTAAAGAACAGCTTAGAGAATATAGTTAATAATATTTTATTTGTGGGTGTAAGGCTTATCAGGGGTATCATTTCGTGAGTTATATAAATGTCTAGCCACTATGCAGTACACCTGAAACTAATATAATATTGAATGTCAACTGTAATTAAAAATTTAAATTAAAATAACATAATATCCATGTAAATTCAAATAAAGCAGTATTATACTGATTATAAAACTTTACTCATTATTGACATTATAAACAAAAAAATTAAACAAGTAAAATTATTTTGGCATAGCTTTATTTAAATCAGTTTTTATCCATATCTATCTCTAATGTCTTATCACTGGTATTCTTCTTAAAGTTGCTTTTTCAAAATGCTTTCATTATCTTTTAATTTATAAAGGTGAATTTCACACATCACCCTCAACATTGCATTTTATATGTAACAGATTCAGAATTGTTGACACCTTCAATTGACTCTTCTCTGTAGACCATGATGTTTTTAATTGAGAAAATCAGTCTCTACAGACATTGAAGTATCAGTTAAGGTCAGAGCAATTTCTCATAAACGGATGTTATTCTCAGTTCTATTTTTTTATCCTATTGATAAGTAAATATTTTAGAATATTTTTATGGATACTATACTTTTGTTTCCATTTAGATACTTTTCTTCAATAATCAAAAAATCTCTATTTATACATTTGTTATGATTATTTTGTATTCTTTGCCAAATTCAGATATTGCAACTTCATAGCCCTTTTTAATTTCATGTCACCCTAGCAGAGAATATAAATTTTTCCAATTAAAGTAGTCTTCTCATTTGTCAAGATATCCCAAATTGTAATTAATAAATTTCTAAATAAAATCTTTTACACCAGTGCTCCTTTAATTTTAATGGAAAAACAAATACCCCGGGAATCTTATTAAGATGGAGATTCTAAATCAGTGGGTCTCGGTGAGTGACAGTCTGTGTATCTAACAAGTTCTCAGATGATTCCAGTGCTGTCTGGGTCCACACTTTGGATAGCAAAGTTATAAACAGTGGGCTTTTCCTGTTTCGTTTGCTCAGTGTCTCCTTTTCTTCCTGAGAGACCAATTTCATTGTCTTCTTGTTTGCAAGCTTGCTAAGTACTTCAAAAGCTGCAGTTTTTGGCGTGTGTGTGTTAAATAGTTTTAGTAATGATTTTTAATTAATTGTTAACAAAATGCAACCAAAACTTAAAGGACTTACTTTTTTAAAAAAAGAAACTTACTGGGCTGGCTGAGTGGCTCAGTTGGTTAAGAGCGTGAGCTTTGAGCAACAGGGTCGCTGGTTCAATTCACACATGGGCCAGTGAGCTGAGCTGAGCTGCCAACAGGTGGCAGGATGGCTCAGCTGGTGAGAGCACCTGCTCCTAACAACATGGTGGACAGCTGGACTCCCGCATGGGATGGTGGGCTACGCGCCCACCTGCAACTAAGACTGAACACAGCACCTTGAGCTGAGCTGCTGTGAGCAGCTGGCGGGTGGCCGGATGGCGACTGGACTTGGGAGCTGGACTAGCTGCGCCCTCCACAACTATGATTGAAGAACAACTTGGCTGTTCCTCTTCCCCAAATCCCTAACTAAAAAAAAGAGAAGAAGCTTACTATCATCATGATCATTAAATATTTAGTTTTATAAAGTTGCTCATCTCAAATTCAAACATATCTGATTGTTTGGGTAAGCATGAGAGGTAAGCATGTGCTGCCATGCTGAAGTTTTTTGTTTAATTTAATACTACCCTCATTGCAAAAAAAAGTTGTTTATTTATTCTAAGAGGACATATATGACAATATTTGTTATTTTGATAACTACAGCTTCCATTTTGATATGGAAATGAGCACATTTTGCTTAGATGGAATTATAAATGATGTGACCACCACAATCAATTCTAAGCACAGTTCTGCTCTGTGGCCTCTGAGTTTAATAAGAACATTATTTTTAATGCTGCAATGAATATCAGAGCACATGTATCTCCATGGATAAATGTTTTCAGATTTTGGGGGTAGATACCTAGGAAAGGGATTGCTGGGTCATGTGGTAATTCTATTCTTAATTTTTTGAGGAACCTCCTGTTTTCCATAGTGGTTGCACCTATTTATCTTCCCACCAACAGTATATGAGGGTTCCTTTTTCTCCACAGCCTCTCCAACCCTTGTTATTATTGACAGTGACCAGACATGGAAACAACCAAAGTGTCATTTGATAGATGATTGGATAAAGAAGATATAGTATATATACACAATGGAATACTACTCTGCCATAAGAAAAGACAAAATACTGCCATCTGCGACAACATGGATGGATCTTGAGATTATGTTGCTAAGCGAAATAAGTCAGACAGAAAAACTCAAGAACCATAGGATTTCATTCATAGGTGGGATATAAAACTGAAAACCACAAAGAAACAAAAACTCATAGACACAGACAACAGTTTAGTAGTTACCAGAGGGTAAAGGGGTTAAATACTCATATATGGTGATGGAAAGAGAACTGACTCTAGGTGGCGGGCACGTAATGTAATATAGAAGATGTATTATAGAAATGTACACTCAAAGCCTATGTAATTTTACCATCGTCACCAAAATAAATTTAATAAAAAAAGGGAAAAAATACATAAAAAACAAAGACATATCCAAAGAGTCTCAGAATCCATAAAAACTCTTTTTTATACATTTCTCACTTTCTTCTCTTTGCAAATACAAGGAATTTCTTAATAAATTTCTTCTTGAGAGTGACAAAAAAAAGAACAGTATTTTTACCACCACACCATGCTCCACAAAAATCTGTGTTTATATGTTCTCTACAAAATATTTTATATGAAACATTGACATATTTAACTACATGTATTATAGCATTCACAATACTGTCAGACGTTGTCACTTTGACAAAATGATTTTGACTCCATTAACTGGAATTGAAAAACTATTACTGAATTGATCTAGATTAATTTTTTTACTAGAAGCATTCATTGACACTGAGAAACAAACACTGCCATCATTTAAATCTTTGCAAAGTTCTTCTGCTAATGAAGCTATCATATTAACAATTGTTACTTTACTTTTAGTATGTTAACAGGGAAAGTTAGAAGCAACAATAAAAGAAATTAATTTAGAATGTCATTGAGCCTAAATGAAGTCTTGTTTCACACAATGAAACATACATGCACTTCCTAAGCTGTGTGTTTTCAATCATTGTCAACAGGATAGCCTTCTCAGAGTAACTATTAACTTTTGCAGTAGATTCTGATGCTTTTTGAGCCTGTTTTTGACTCCTAGTTTTATGTAGTCATCAGTATCATTCATGACAACCCCCTTAGGGAATAATAATTGTCAACAAAATTTTATAAAAGTTTCATTCATTAATATATTAAGAAATTAAAATTCATATTTAATTCTTATTAAACATACACTTTCTTGCTTTAGTTCATTGTCACCAAGAGTTTGTTGTAAAATATAAAAGCACAATGAAACAGTAAAATAAATTTTTGTAGAGTTAATCATTCAGTAAATGACAAAAATCACTATAGAAATAGCATTCTAACAATTCTCTATGCCCCATACGTTTTTCACATTTATCTAACCTATAATATCTAACATATAATTCTGCAAGTTTCCCACTATCTGCAACTGGTGGCCTTGAGCCTTGGGTAGCAAGCATCCCAAGGCAGGACCACAGCAATTCACCAAGTAGGCAAGCAGAAATAGCAACAATAAACAGTTTCAGGTGTTAGCTGTCCCTAGCTTCTCCTTAAAGAGTATACTTTTGTTTACCGACAAGCACTCTTAATGCTGTCATTCAAAGGAAGGAGTCATATATGGTGTTATTCTGTATTGGGAAAAGGCCGGAAAAGAGAAACAGATCATCACTAATCCATGTTTCCTATTTAACTACATGTTAAGGTAAGAATTCTGTTCATGGGCCAGCCAAGTGGCGTGATGCTTAAGAGCTGGCTTGGGATGCCAGAGGGCCCCGGTTCGGATCCCACATATGAGAGCCAGTGACACTGCCCTCTACAGCTAAGATGCTGAACCACAGCTCAAACCTGGAGCTGGGCTGCCATGAACCGCCGGCGACAGCATAGGCTGTAGCCCCTGCTGCAGTGGGTTGCCATGGGCTACCATGTGTAGCCAGCAGCCAGCGTGAGCAGCCAGCAGCCAGCGTGATTGGCCATCCAGAAGCCGGAGACTGATCTGCCTCGCCCGGGAAGAGCACAATGATGGTGCCAACTTGGGCCAGTGAAGCAACATCCTCCACAACTAGACTGAAGAACAAAANAAAACGACAGCAACTTGTCTGTTCCCCTTCCCCAATTCCCCAGCGCTGTTCCCATTCCCCCAATTCCCCAATAAAAATCTTTAAAAAAAAAAAAAGAATTCTGTTCACTACACATACATTTAACACTTGACATGGCAGAAGCTGGATGTAGAAATGGAATACACCAAATGCACACTGGTTATTTTAAGGCAGCCATTGGTAATAACACTGCTGAAAAAAAAATCTGGAACAAATGCTAAATGAAACTGGATACCATGATTATAGCCATAAAATAAGGATGGCCTCAGGCAAAACATGACACACAGTCATTCTAACTATAATGTGAAGTACTATTCCTATCATAAGAAAAACAATCTCTCGATGCATTAGGGCAGTTAGGAAAATGTTTCTCTTGCGCCTTAAGGATTTAGATGAAATGCAGCATCTTTGGTTATAGGACACATTTGACCTGCAAACATTTTGTTGGCTTGCAAAGAGCTGTTCTTAATTTGAATTACTTGCCAAAACTTAAATTGAAAGATTTCATATAGAATTGTGGTTTCTTTTAAAGAGAAAGACAGGAGGGAGGGAGAGAGGAAGAGAAAGAGGGAGAGAGGGAAGATCTGTCCATTCTGAGATTGAATTTCCACATACTTAAAATCAGATATAATGTCACAGGGCCTTGTTTTCTTACAAACTCAAGGATCACCACTTAGCTTGCACCCTCAGTGAAATTAATACAATGGGATTGTACCTACATGATACAAATGTGCTGCCTCTATAGCTGAGCAACCCCTGAGTGTCTGATATCTATGAATGGCACCTTCAGAAAAAAACAGTCTTAGGTTTGCTACAACCTGGACCTGACCCAATCAATCAATTTTATTGCAGGGTCATATAAATAATTAAGTTTGTTACATCTGATCTAGCCTACACTCTTCCTAAGAGTTGTTTCTTTTTGAAAGGTAGGTATTTCTCCATCTGATTTTATAGTTAGCTACTGGACAACCAAAATAATAAAGAGGTGACTCTGCCACTCCCACCGGTGGAAAATACTCAGAGTGAATTACCTCACACCATCCTGCGCTGCTGTGTGGGGTTTGAGTAATAAAACCACCCATCCCTCATCACTCTTTACCACATTATTCAGTGGGATTGAAAAGATAAGAGCCACGGGTTCTGTCCTGCTGGGGACCCAAGCCATTATTCTAAATATTATTTTAAGCCAAATAATTTAAGCGTTGACACATGTGCTTGTTATGAGCAGGGAATAGCATAGATGGCCTGAAGCACACTAGATATTAGAAAAGATGTAAGTGACAACAGGGATACAGACTTAGGGACAGAAAGCATTCCAAAGGAACTCCCCACTCAGGATGAACGCTTAGCTCTCAAAAAATGGAATTTCCTGGATGCTTTCTTTCTGCTATGGGAATAGTGGTATTTCACATTGACTGTTTTTTATCCCTCTCCTGTTGTAACTTCCTTTAGTTACTCCAACTTTTTAGTAAAGCTGGTTACACCCACTAAGTGTTGCTCAGTGGTGTTTTGGACAAGCAAGGGAAGGGGAAGTAAAGTCTAGTGTGATTCTCCGGTGCCCAGGAGGAGAGCCAGGCACACAACTGAAGGGGTTGTATGGGGGAGAGCCCAGTGGTGTTCGGCACACACAGAACACGCGACTTTAAAGTGAAGCAGTCTCATGAATAACTCATGACAGAAAACGAAAATGAACTAACCCTTCACTACTAAATGTGAGATGCAGAAATAGAACAGATAGCAGAAACATATACAAATGCATATATACATATTCACATACATATATGCATAAATATGTATAAATATAAATAGATCCTTTGGGTTGCAAGTAATTCCTTTTGAAAGAAAAAACTCATTCAAAGATGTTAGAGTCTTTACCTTTTCCTTCCAATGTTCATGGAGACTAGCAAGTTACATCTTGCCTTTTCCCAACACCTATGGAGCCAATGAGTCCCACGGTGTGCTCAAGTCTGACATCATAAGCATTAGACTAGTCATCCCTATGGCCAGTTTAAAAGTACACCCTTGTTTAACTGACTAGAAAACGCATCTTGGTATTTAAGGTATCTTGAATCATGTCAACACACAGCTCGTTAAAGCTGACAATGGATGCTTGGAGGTGTCAAACCAGCAGAACTAAGCCTTTGTTCTGACCCAGGTTGCTTAAAGCCTAAGTGGGTAAATTGGGCAAGTCTAAAATGGAGCTGTCAAGCTTAGAAGGCTTAATTTTGAATCTTCCCCAATAGATCTCAAACAGACGACTAATAGATCTAGGCCTTGTACTTCTCTTGGGTTATAAAGTGTATGGAAAGTAATACTGACTAAGCTACTAAAAATGCCTTGTGAGATAAGGGAATGCGTGCGATTATTATATGATCAATTATTTCCTTCTACAAATGCCCATGTGATTTTATTTTATTTTTTTAACTGAGCCATCCTGCCACCTGTTGGCAGCTCAGTGGCAGCTCAGCTCGGGCCGGGCATCGAACCACTGTTGCTCAAAGCTCAAACTCTTGAGCAAGCTCTTAACCAACTGAGCCACTTGGCCAGCCGCCCATGTGATTTTATACAGGGTTTCCTTCCACGGTTTTCTTCTAAGGCTGCATATAAGTTTCCCTTTGGAGGTTATCTCCTGTTGCTTAGTGACGGCTGTCTCAAGCATTGTGCTGTGGAGCCTGAGGTCATTTCTAGGCTAAAAATGGAATATCACAATCCAGTCTGGCCAGGGAGGGATGGCTTGAAAACATCAACTCCAATGCCAAGTGTTGGCTGTCAGCTGAACCTCTGAGTATGGCCCAGATCTGTTGCATCTGCCTCTGTTTGGACTCATGTTCAGTGTATTGCTAAGTTGGTGAGCTGAGCACCAATGCACTGTGGGATGCTCCAAGTGACAGAGGGCAGTGGACGGTAACTCCGAAAGCAAAAACCTTTGCCATAAGAAGAAAAGGATGTGAGGATTGCATAACTAATTAAAAAACAACAACAACAAACTTAAATAACATTTCTGAGGTAAGATATTTCCATCTAAGAATGGTGTGTAACCAATTTTCCTTATATATCTTTTTTTTTTCAACCTGGAGACCAGTTTTGTTCTAGACTTAGCAACCCACTTAGATTGTGTACTTAGAAAAACTGTCTCACTTCATTCTAAGCAAGTCGTTTGGATATCAGTTCTAGTGTTCACGTGAATGAAGATTTTTAGGACTTGGGTGAGGAAGTAGTGAATACTAGCCTCCTAAACACCTAAGCCCGCAGTGATCTGCACCTCCAAAAATGATGCATTGAATCCTGGATCAAAGAAAAGGTGTGTGTTTTCATGTGTGTAATAGAAGAGGCTAGGTAAGGAGAGGAATGAGGTGGAGAAAACTGAATTTCTTTTAATGGGCTCTGTATGTTTCTTGACAAATCCCATCTTGATGGAAGAGGCTGCATAGTTCTGGAAAGCATACTGGGGCAGCGGGCCCTAGACAAAGGCCTTCCCAGACCATGTGGTCACTAAGGATTTCGCACGGGTTTCAGACAGACATTCCTGGACTGTATGGTCAGCAAGACTTCCATGTATAATATTTCCAAATTCCTACCTCACCCAGAAGCCAGTCAGGAACTGGCACAATGGCCACATGTTCTAATAATAAATCTTAGCTGCCAACCTGGAACCGTCAGGGTATATAGCCCCGAGTCCCACCCAGGTCGGGGCTCAGCCTCTGGATGTGAATCCGCTGAGCCAGTGCCGGCATTAATAAAAGTTGTTTCCCATGCCTTGGTGTCCTGTCTCTTTGTCTGGGTTCCCCACAACACCACCACCTCATCATGCATTGAGGCATGAGTGAGAGTGACTGAGAGTGAGAGAGAGAGAGAGAACGCATATGTATCCCTGTTACTCCATACAGCCTCCCTGGTATCTCTGGCTTTCCCTCGGTCTACTCTCTAGACTAACAGCTGACCTGCTGGCAGCCTTAGAACTTGTTACATAATTCAAGTTCAGATTTCTGGAGGTAACAGATTGCTGGATTAATATCAGTGTGGTCATATTATCACACCAAGTTTCCATGGTCAGAACTGCCACCCCACCTTTTTCCCGTTACATTGCCATGGGGCAGTGATGGAACAGTTATGTGGGGTGAAAGAAAGGGAAGGACTGAAACAATGTTTTACAAATGCCAGCAATTCCCTAGCCTCTACCACGGCAGGTACCAAAGGCATGCAACACTGAAATAATTATTTATACAGCATTATCCTTTCAAGTGACTCACAGTGTATACTTGGCTTCATCATAAGCAAACGACAACCATGAGAGCAAGGATTTAAGGCATAAATAACATTTTTTTTTAAAGATTTTTATTGGGGAATTAGGGGGATAGGAACAGTGCTGGGGAATTGGGGGAAGGGGAACAGACAAGTTGCTGTTGTTTTGTTCTTCAATCTAGTTGTGGATCACTGGCCCAAGTTGGCACCATCATCGCGCTCTTCTCTGGCGAGGCAGATCAGTCGCCGGCTTCTGGACGGCCGCTCACTGCGGCCGCTCACGCTGGCTGCTGGCTACACACGGTAGCCCATGGCAACCCACTGCCACAGGGGCTGCAGCCTACGCCGTCGCCGGCGACTCCCGGCAGCCCAGCTCCAGGTTGAGCTGTTGTTCAGCATCTTAGCTGTAGAGGGCAGTGTCACTGGCCCTCATATGTGGGATCCGAACCGGGGCCCTCTGGCATCCCAAGCGAGTTCTTAACCACCGCGCCACTCGGCCGGCCCATAAATAACATTTTTAATGCTCATTCAAATCCATAACTGGTGAAATAAAATAAGGGTCCACACACAACCTAAAGCCATCTTATGTGCCTCCTAAGTCACACTTTGGGAACTATATGACTGAAAGAAATCCCAGCTGAGGGCTGCTAGAATTTTAGATTGAGCCCCAAATCCCCAAGCTTGAGCGCGCTGAAAAGGCAGAAGTAGAGGATTCTCATTGTGGGCTCAGTCTTCCCATCTCAATAGACCCTACCTCCTGTTCTACTTTTCCACATCCTTATTACTAGCAAATACTATTCAAGCATTGGCAGCTGTTAAAAGAAACCCCAAAGTGGAAGAAACAGAAAGAAAAAAGAAAACACAACACATATCATGTAACCGAAATGGAATCTGCTTGGTTTGCTTGCTCTTCCTGCATTTTGTGGGTTGAAAGGCTAATATCAAAATATTGTGGCTATAAAAATATAACTATAGGATCTTAAATCATGTTTGTCTCACTCCGTGCCTCTTCCTTTGTCTTTCTTTTAATCTCCTTCATGTACCATAATTATGTCTTCTGTGTGGGTCAATTATCTCTGAATGAAAAAACAAATTACCATCATTACCTCCGATTATTCTTCCCTTTTCTTTGATCCTATTTTGTGCAGCAACCAAAATTTTGTGTCTATTCAGCCTTTCTCTTCGCTGGTTGCCTTGCTGGCAGAGCTGAGAGACAGAAGAAAATCATTCACCTGCCATTTCCAATGGTGTCCTTTTCCTTCATCCCACCCTTCAATCCTTCTGGCACCTACACCTTTCCCAAAATCTGTTCAAATGATCTTTATTACCAACACAACTCCTGGCTACCACTGCCTTTTAGTCACAGTGCGCCTTTCATCTTCTCCTTCCCCACCCTAACTACATTTACTAAACCCAAATTAGTACACAAAGGCCCATTCAAAGTGCGTTAATGTCTTTAAAAGCTACTGCATTCTACTGTCAATAATCCAGAGATTAACCGGTGCCCGGTGCCGAGGCTTCTGCGTCACAGAAAATAAACGAGGCTGGATAGGAGCAATGATCCATGAATTAGCACCTCTCCACGGTGGTTACAAAAACTAATGAAATAAGCATTTCCTTTGGCTGCAAAAGGAAGGAAGCAAGAAAAAGGATGAGAGAAAGTATCTTAAGAAATATACTTGAGAAATAGAAATATACCAGTCTTCTTATTAGATGTTTCCAGACAGGTGTCCAGAGACAAAGAAGCAAGGTGACATGTTTCCTTTCTCTTTGTAGAAACAGGGGAGTGAGAGGTGGGAGAGCCACAATGACTCATTTATTTAGGCCGTCTTCCTGGTTATGGGGTAGCCGGTATCATAATTTTTCTCACCCCATATTGACAAGCTGGTTTCCCAGAAATCCCCATAGCAAATTGGAAGTATATTCTTTTTTATTATTATTAAATTTATTGGGGTGACATTGGTTAGTAAAATTACACAGGTTTCAAGTGTACAATTCTATAATACATCATCTATATATTGCACTGCATGTGTCAGGGCATAGATGCTTGGCATTCAAATTTCTTGTGCAGAGAAGTGGAAGTGGATAAAGGGGTTTTACATCAGCAGTTTCCTCTCACTCATGCCGGCTGGATCCCTGTACGTAAACCAAAATCTTCACTCCTACCACATCCTAGCGCCCCCTCTGCTTTTTATGAGCTGCTTTTCCTAGGCTGATTATACTCCTCAATTGCTCATTGCCCTGAATCAACAGGGGGGAGGGGAGAGTCACAAACTGAAAATATAGCCTACTCTGGGAACTTATTCAAATAAGTACAACTAAGGGGCAGCCGGTTAGCTCAGTTGGTTAGAGCACAGTGCTCATAACACCAAGGTTGCCGGTTCAATCTCCACATGGGCCACTGAGATGTGCCCTCCACAACTAGATTGAAACAACGTCTTGACTTGGAGCTGATGGGTCCTGGAAAAACACACTGTTCCCCAATAAAATTTATAAAATATAAAAAATAAATAAGTACAACTAAATATGTTTGCAGGCAGCAACGTAGACAGAATCTGCAAGTCTGTGTTCAGTATAGCTGTTAAGTTTGGGCAGGGGATGGGAGGGCTAGGGTACTGCAACAGAACTGAAATACTTTACGTTTTGGAAGAAGAGAATTATTTTCAGAAAGAATCTCTTTTAATGATTGCATCCATGATGATGGGAATAGCACATGGTCAGAGATCAAGAGCCCAAGATCGGATTCTGAAATTCCTTGCCCCACTGGGGTGACTTGAAGATCACACAAACTCTCTGAGGATGAGAGTCCCTGCTCCAGCTGCATGTGAGGATGCCCTGAAGCTATACATGGGGAAATGCTCAATATTAAAACACTGTACAAATATAAGACTCTTGCTCTGGACTGAATGTTTGTGTCCCCCTAAAATCATATATTGAAACTTGAATCCTCAGTGCGATGATATTAGGAGATGGGACCTTTGGAAGATAATTAGGTCAAGAGAGTGTAGCCCTCATGATGGGATTAGTGCTCTTATAAGAAGAGATGTGAGACAATAGCCACAGTAATCTTGGGGGAAAAAGAACAAAGTTGGAGGTATCACAATACTTCATATCAAACTATACTACAAGCCTCCAGTAATCAAAACAGCATGCTACTGACATAAAAACAGACACATAGATCAGTGGAACAGAATAGATAGCCCAGGAATAAACCCATGCCTATATGATCAATTCATCTATGACAAAGGAGGCAAGAATATACAACAAGGTAGAGACAGTTTATTCATTAAATGGTGCTGGGAAAACTGGACAGATACATGGAAAAAAATGAAACTAGACCACCTTCTTACACCATATACAAGAATAAACTCAAAATAGATTAAAGACTTAAATATAAGATCCCAAACCAAAACTCCTAGATGAAAACATAGGTAGTAAACTCTCTGATATTATTCTGAGTAATACTTATTCTGATGTGGCACCTTGGGCAAGGGAAACAGAAAAATAAACAAATGAGACTACATCAAACTAAAAAGTTTTCACACAGCAAAGGAAACCATCAATAAAATGGAAAGACAACTTACTGAATGGGAAAAGATATTTGCCAATGATATATCCAATAAGGGGTTACCTTCACACCAAAAAAACTAGTAACCCAAATGAAAAATGGTCAGAGGATCAGAATAGACATTTCTCCAAAGAGGACACAGATATACGGATGGCCAACAGACATACTACTATAGCAGTCTGAATGGACTAAGACAATGCTCTTTGAAGTAACACCATCTTCCTTTTCTTACTCTCTTTACACGGCAGAGGGAGTAAAGACCTACCATGTATTTCATGCATGGGATGCTCATCTATGTGTTCTCAGCTATCTTTCCTCATTTAATCCTCAGAACATCCCTAGGGGGGTTACATTCATATCCTGATCACTTAGCTAAAAGAAAATGAGGCTCCCAGAGGCTTAGTAACCTTCCCACTTGTGTATAATTCATATATTCCTTCATTTAACAATCATTAGGTGCTATATATTGTTCTAGGACAGAGAATGGCAAAACTACAGCTCCTAGTCAAATCCTTCCCAATACCTGTTTTTGCAAATAAAATTTATTGGAACATCACCGTGCCCATTTGATGGCTGCTTTCACACTAAAATGGCAAACTTAAATAGTTGCAATAAATACCATATGGCCTGCATAGCAAATAAAATATTTACTTCCTGGCCCTCTAGAGAAAGGATTTAGTGACTGTTATTCTAGGAGTTTGAGATACAGCAGCGATAAAAGCAAGAAAAAACAAAATCCCTTCTCTCTTCATGCTTACATTCTAATGAGGGGAGACATTCAATATGTTTAATGAAAAAGTTAATCACATAATTGAAGTTTGGGTGACATGAGAGAGATTAAGCAGGTAAATGGGATGGGGCTTGGGTAGGGGAAGGGCTGCAGATTTTGAAAAGGTGACTTGGGCAGCTCTCTCAGAGGGGGAAGAGTCAGGAGCACTGGACCTGGAGCTTGAGAGGCCATTGTAAGAACTTTGGTTTTTTCCTCTGAGTAAAATGGGGAACCACTGGCGATACTTAAATGGAGACATGTCATGAGCTGGTTTGGGGGTTAAAGGATTGTTCTGGCTCTTCTGTTGGAAATGAAGTGTAAGACACGGTCAAAGCAGGGCAATAAATTAGAGAATTTGTAATATGGTAGGCAAGAGATGATGGTAGCTTTGATGATGACTATGGCAATGGAAATATGGGAATACTTTGGTTTGTGAGCATAATTCATTCTGGAAACAAACAACTCGTATTGCCAGACATCACTCATTTACCACGTTAAAATGTATTAGAAATGTTTGCTCATCTTGTGGAACACTCGCAAACCACGTTACTCGCAATCCAAGGTTTTCCTGTAATGAGAAATAACTGACTTCTTAGAATATTTTGAAGGTAGAGAAATAGAATTTGCTGATGGATTAGATGAGAATATGAAAAAAGGACTAAAGGATGGCCCCCAAGGTTTTTGGCCTGAGCTGGAAGATTGGAGCTGCCCTCATCTAAGGGCTGGGGATGCAGCAGGTTTGTAGTTTTGTAGGGCTGCCATTGCAAATTACTATAAACTTGGTGGGTTAAAACAATAGAAGCTTAGTCTCTCACAGTTCCAGAGGACAGAATGCCAAAGTCGAGGTGGCAGCAGGGCCACACCCTCTCCAAAGGCTCTGGGGGGGGCATCTTCCCTCGCCTCTCCCAGCTTCTGTGGCTCCAGGTATGCCTCGGCTGAAAGCTGCATAACTACCATCTCTGCCTGTGTTTATATGGCCACCTCCTCCTCTGCATACCTTCTGTCATTTGATTTAGGACCCACCCAGAGAATCCAGAATGATCTCATCTCAAGGTTCTTACATCTGGAGACTTTCTCCAAATAAAGTCACATTCACAGACTCCAGGTAGAAATGTCTTTAGGGAGATGCACCAATCCACTCTCTACAGAAGAAGACCGGAGTTGTAGCTTACACATTTTAAGTATGAGCCTTCTCTTAATGAACTGTGTGGAATGTTGAGTTTAATTCATGTATAGTTTAATACATGGACCTGGAATTCAGTCACATGATGTTGGAAGCCAAGAGGACCAACCAGCTCTGTCTTCCACCCATGCTTCCTCAGATGTTACAGTGGTCTCCCATATACAATGGAATAATTGGTGAAGTGATCTTGATATAAAGTCATATGTCCTTCCTATGTCATCTCCAGTGTTGATGCTTTTGGGTAGAACATAAAGAGGCCCCTGCTTTCTCCTTTCAAAGGTGGTGTGGATTTGACTAAGCAAGATGAGATTCTTGGGGACTTGAAGGGAAGTGACCTTGATTGCTTTCCTTCAGTGCTAATGTCACCCTTAGCCAAGTACTGAAGGCACTGTGCATGAATGCCATGGTTCAGTTGTCCCTGTCTCCTGCCTTGTGAAACTGCAAACACTTACACGCTGGGGTGAAGGGTCCAACCAATAGTTTGAAACAGCGACTTTCTCTACAGAAAGTAAGTGACTTTGCTGCAGCATTTTCTAACCCACAGAACTAACTAGCTGAGAAGAAAACTGAGCATTAGGCCACTTAATACTGACTCAATGTAGATATCCTGCCAATTCAAAAACTTCAAAGCTCAATATATTAATGAGTTCCTAGAGTCTCTGAAGACCTCTTGCTGGTCAGAGAAAAGATCTATCAAAGCACCTTGTCTTTAATTTAAAGTAAAAATTGCAGCTATGTGGGTCTCAAGTATAATCTTGTTAATTTATTGGGAAATATATAAGGGATTGCCCAAAGTAGGAATGATCCAATTATAAGATTGAATAAGTTTGGGTTTCCTTGTTTTTGTCGGTCTGATTCATGAAGCAGTCTCACTTTCAGACAATCAAGTTATTTATGCAGGTTTGGGCCCCATTGATGTAGCTTAAAAAACCCAGAGATGGAATTATAGTTCTTTCCTGAAAAACAGTGAAATTGATACACTAAAAATCTAATTTAAACCTTAGCATTTGAGTCAAAACTGCTTTTAATGAACAGCAAGAGAGTGACTCACTAGGGACACGATAACTCAGGAGAATGCTACCGGAACGTGGCTTCTTCCTCTAAAGGTTTCTGGCTCTATTTTTTCAGAATCTGCTCAGAGAGAAAATATCCTTATTTCCTGTTTTTTTTCAACACTGTAAATAAGTTAGTAGTTTCCCTAAGCTCCTGTCAAGCAGGGAACATTCAAGTTATTTGGGAGCCTGGTTTATTATCTCAACCTGGGCACCGAAAGTGTATTAAATCTGTTCTGCTACCTTATTCTTCCAGGTCAGAAATGAACATAATTAGAAGAGAACGCAAAAGGGCTGGGTCCTTTCTCTTATAGGAAAAGGAGAAAGTACCACGTCCTGGCTCATAGTTACTGTTCCTTGTTCTAAGGGAGATAGTATTGCAAAGTTTTTTAAATAATTGTCTTTGGCACTAGGGGAGCACGTGTGAACATCCATTTGCCTCACCTGTGCCTTTAGACAAGTCACTTAACCTTTCTAAACTTCATATCTTCATATATAAAGAAGAGATAAAATAATCAATATTTCATAAGGCTATTGTGAAGATTAAATGTGAAGAATACAACACATTGCCTACCACAAAGTAGTGGTATTAATTGTAGCTATAATAATAATAACAATATAATAGCTCCACACTTTCTGTGTGAGCCAAATACCTTTGACGAAATCTCAGACCCATTCACTCCAAACAAAAGACTTTGATGAAAGGCCAACTTTACAGAACGTGTGATAAGAAGTTTGTTCTCCTATTAGTAAAAGTGGAAAAGTTGTTTCTATTCATTTTTGTGATTTGGCTGAGAATCCACAGGCCCTGGGGCACCTGGCACAAAGCACTGAAAGTTATTATTGAAAACTGAAAAATTTTGATGAACCTAATAGCCAGAGGCAGATCAAGTCCACACAGCATGAAGCCTAAAACTAGGGCAATGAGAAAAACAGGGCTGAGATAATAGTCAAGCCTCAGACCTATGGCGATAAATAATGGGGTGGGTCAGAGTGAGTGAGAGGCAAACCAAGCCAGCAGAAATGCTGATGTGGGCCCCTTGTAGGAAGAAAATATCTATCAGTCGCCATTGATTTTGAAGCTATTTCTGTCACTGGGAAGTCAGAAGCCAATTATATCTGATTTAAGATCCCACCTAGATGGGCAGCTTGGCCAGATTTCACTCAGTGTTAATTTCTTATTTCGTCATCTATTATAACAGAATCTTAGTCTTAAAAAAACAAAATAAAAGTGCTCATTTCTATCCCCTTGGAACATCCTAGCCAGCTTAGTACCATATCTTGTTCTAAGGTGGAGCTTACTCTACTTGAAGGAGCATTTACTGCCTCACTGGAGTAACCTTACCAGGAGTTAAAGGCAGTTTTTTAAAAGCCTAGTAAGAGAGAAGAGAAGGAAGAAGTGTCTCTCTGTGTGTGCACGTCGAGTGTTGATTGGTGAGGGAGATTCAAAGCTATCTCAAATCCTGACGGTAAGCCTGCTTGAGATGACCTCCAAACAGCCACCTGGTAAAAATAGGCTACCATTCACTCCTTTAGCAAAAACTTAAATTCAAAGTGAATATAAATTCAGTTAACTCATGTTACTTGAATGCCCACTCTTGCTCAGTGAGGGGTATGGAGTGCAAGGGAAATTAGGAAGTTATTAGAATAACCCAAGTGAACAACAATATAATTTTAGATAAAATAGGTAGTAAAGGAAATCTTGAGAGGTGTTCAGATTTGGTATACAGAGGGTGCCAAAAAAGTGTATACACATTTTAAGAAACAAAAAAAACTATTAAAATTGTAATACTCATATATACTGGTAACAAAAGATGAGCACAAGTCACGTTTGACTTCTGCAATTACAAGAGGTGCTCAAAGTGGTTACCATCAGTGTCCAGACACTTCTGATTATAGCGAACTACTGCTTGAGCAACGCTAACCAAAGTGTTCACTCATATACATTTTTTTGGCAACCCCAGCATATTTTGAAGATACCACTGAAAGAATTTTCTAATAGATTAAATGTGGAATATAAGAGTAAGCAGGAGGGGCCGGCCAAGTGGCTCAGTTAGTTAAAAGCTTGCTTAAGAGTGTGAGCTCTGAGCAACAGGGTCACCAGTCTGATTCCCACATGGGCCAGTGAGCTGTGCCTGAGCTGAGCTGCCAACAGATGGTAGGATGGCTCAGCTGGTGAGAGCACGTGCTCCTAACAACAAGGTTGCCTGTTCGAGATGGTGGGCTATGTCTGCCCACAACTAAAGACTGAACTTGGCACCTTGAGCTGAGCTGCTCCCCGGGTGGTACATGGGATACAGCGCGTGTTTTTAACAACAAAGCTGCTGGTTCGACTCCCACATGGGATGGTGGCTACGCCCACCCACAACTAACTCAACATGGCCCCTTGAGCTGAGCCCTCCACAACTAAGATTGAAGGACAACAACTTGGCTGTTTCCCTTCCCCAATCCCCCAACACTGTTCCCCTCCCCCAATTCCTCAATAAAATCTTAAAAAAAAAAAAGAGTAAGCAGGAACTCAAGATGTCTCCAAGATTCTTGGCCCGAGAAACTGGTGGGAGGAAACAGCCAATCATTAGAATAATCCTGTAGGAAGAGCAGATTAGGTGTTTAGAAATTAAGGGTTATGTTTTAGCCATATTAAGTCTAAGATGACAATTTGACATATTAGGGGGATGTGTGGAGAAACCAGTTGGAAAAATGAGAATGATTTCAGGAGAAAGGTGTGGCTTATAGATAAAAATTTAGGCATTGTCAGCGTTCAAATGGCTTTTAAAACCCTGATACTCGGAAAGATAACCTCAGGAGTGAGTGTAGAACCAGAGGACATGAGGTCCTAAGAGAGGGCTTCAGAAATATGAGGAAGAATGAGTAAAGACGATTGAGAAAGAGTGACAAGTAGAAGAAAAAGTGGAAGCAAAGTGAAGAAAGAGTTCCAAGAAGAAGAGAAAGATCGATTCTTCTTAACGTTGTTGATAGACATTACTAATATGATGAGGAATAATAATCACTGACTGGGTTTGGTATTATGACGATCACCAAGGACTAGGGCCACACTCTTTCAGCGGAAGAGGGAACAAAACACCTATGAATGGGGGTGAAAAAAGATTAAGACTACAGGCAACGGAAACAGCAAATATAGACATCTCTTTTCCTGAAGAATTTTTCTATAAAGGGGAGAAAACCCTGACAAAGGGATCAAACCACTAGCTAGTTTCCCTAGAAAGTACAAAATGATTCAGGATCCCATTAGGTTCTGGAGCAAAATCGGGGTTCACAACATTTTAAAGATCCTATGTTCAACCGCACTGGGATGGCAGAAGAGGAAAGAGATAAATTTAGTCTCTCTTAGAAAGATTTTAGTCAAGCAGGGGAGAAATTTATGATATCAGGGTCAGAAAAAAATATAATTAACTGTATTTAATCCTATTACCTCCATATGCAGATTCTAGGCATCTTCAAATTTCACATTGGGGGATTTTTGAATATGTGTAAGTCCCTCAGAAGGTTCAAGATGGGTGTCCATTTGCACTTTTGCTGAAAAGGCTAGAATGTGTACATTGTCAGTCTGGTGTGGAAAGACCACTGAGTCCCACCCTCCAGCATCTGTATCTCATTCAGCTTTGTGGTTGTCAGCTAACTGTCATGAGAATGATAATATGTGTCCAGTGTATCAGGTAAGTCACTTAAGATTTTTTCATGCTTTATAGAAAAGCAAATATACCGTTTTATTTATTGATAGAGTAACAATATACTGAACCAACATCTGCTATTATCTCAGGATTTTGGCTGAAGCACTAATGTTGAAAACAATAAAGCATTCCCTTAGATACTTTTTCCTCTCTGCATGGCTAACCAGCCAAGCACCATAATGAATGACACAATCATTATCTGGACTAGGAAATTAATGATATATTTTTGACCGATTCAGGAGAGACAAGTGGTAATAGATGTCATTCAACGTCAGAAGGCAGCATACTTATCAACACAGAAAAATCTAGTCATAATATACATAATCATACAAATTACTGTGTATTTTTTTCAGAATCAGAACCACTTTGTTGGTGGCAAAACAACAGATTTTCATGATATATGTCCCTTGGATTTGGCAAAGAAAATTAAATCCAGACACAGACTTACAAGACATGTTTGTAAGGAAAGGGGGCCAAGTATACAGCCAAACATAAAAACACACAAAAATAAGGATGTAATAAAGAGAGTCAGGGGAACTGCAAAGATGAATTGGGTATGGGATTTGGAATTTAAAATAATTAAATACCCTGAAATGGCTTGATCTGTGGCAACTGTATAAATTTTTGAACAGAGAATTCATGTATGTGAGATTAATTCATGCTGCACTGAGATAAAAGAGCCAATTTAGTGACAGTAAAACCTTCCATTACCTTATGCTTGTGGTTTATATGAGACAAAAATTCAAATAATTATTGAATAGAACTGGCAGGAGAATGTTCATACAAGTGAAGAATTCTGTTTTGTTCTCCTCCCTCCCGCTTAGAAAGAGATTTGGGAGGGTGGTGCCGCCCCTCTATCACACTAAGAAAAAGAGAGCTTAAAGATTGGGTTGATACCAGAAAAGACATGAGGCTAATATGGTGTAATGCTGTTTGAGTAATAAAAATTCATGGGTAATGCTGCTATGGGGCCACCAGAGTGAAGCTAGGAAGAGAGAGATTTAAGAGCCTGATGTGTATCCCCAGAAGTTTTAGGGCACAAGTGAACATACATAGTCATTACTGAGGAAGACTGAACGTAGGAAGCTGGTTGGATCAGCCCTTGTCTACACATTTAAGAGAGGTCAAGTGGAACTTGGGAAAATGCTCTTCCATGATTTGGTACTATAAGGATGTATGAGTGACCTCAAGGCCAAGTAACCATGTTTGAGATCTTGATGGGATTTTGCCAAATAGAGGATGCTCTCCTGGAATAGGACAAGCAAGCACGAAGACACAGCAGGGGATTCTGCTATAGGAAAAAGCTGATTGGGGCTGTCAGGAGGTCAGCCAGAGGGTGCATCTATACCAGGGACCTGTGCATGAGAGGTGTTCCCATAGGGGGCCTTTGGAGAACCCACCAGTACATCCACAGAAAAGCCAATACCTGGGTGGCTGCTATAAGATGATGCATGTATGACCACAAGAGAAGTATAAACTAAACAAAACGACTTTTTCCCCACCATCTAGAACCTTCCTTTTGCCCTGGCCTCAGAACAACCAGAAGATGAAGGCAAGATGTGAAATTTCCAACGGAATAGTGACAAAACAGCTATGCCACTTTTTCCCTCCATAGCCCTGGCCTAAGTCATTGCCTTCTTCTAAGTGAGAAAGGATCACATGTCATGAGAGATGCAGATACAAGGCTCTGAGAATGCAGGGGATACATTACAGGTTATTTGTCCTTTATTGGATTCCTCTTCTGTGAGTTTAATAGAAGTACTGAGGGAAAAAGATGAAGGAACAAGATACTGGTTCAACATCCCATTCCCATTAGATTAAACGCAATCTGATTGGAAAAGTGGGTGTTACACAGTGGAGCGGTAGAGGAAAGCTTAGTCAATCTAAGCAGATTCTCATAACTCTGGATATTGATTTTAGATTACAAAATCATTGACAAATTGCACACACACCTAGCTTTATTGAGTGTTTCCAAAAGGGCATGGAGAAATGGGAAGTCAGTGGCCACCATTATGCAATATTTTGTTGGGGCCAACCACATTGTCATTAACGGCAATTGCAGCAGCTATTATTCTACAAATCCATCCACACCCAGATGGCTTATTTTTCTTCAGACTGTTGATCCTCAGCGAGGCTAAGCAAGGAGACTAGTTCACTTTTTTGTAACTCCCAACTTCCAGCTGTAGAGGACCTGTTTGTGATTTTCAGCTAATGGTGATTGTGATTGTATATCCAATATATTGTAGATCCGATATCCATTTATTCCTCAAGTGCATGCCATCCACAAACATCCATTGACCAAGCATTTGTGAAGAACTGACATTGTTCTTCACTTCTGCCAACCATCAGGGACTCCATGCAGGATGTAGTCCCTGTGTGACTTCAAAGGACCCCCAGCCTAACGGGAGAAACTAACAAGTAAATTATAAGTACAGCACATTGTGTTAAGTGGTATGTAAAGATATTTAAACAATCCCCAACATTTATTAATTACTTCTCATGTATCTGTGAGGCAGTGACATCAAGTTGTCTATCAAAGGTTCATGCTCCTCTTCTGTAGGGAAGAGTTATTGCTGGGAAGAAGTTGCCCATGCATTTCCCAGACACAATCAAACATTCGTAGGACCATGTGATCTGGTTTACGGAATTTGGGCAGAAGTAACGTATGCCACTTCCAGGCCTGGACCATAAAATGCTTTCTGATATTCTCCATTAACCCTCCTTTCTCACACCCCCAAGCACATATCACACCACTGCTGCCTGAGATAGACAGACAGATGATAGATGATAGATAAATAGATAGATAGATAGATAAATGATAGATAACCCAGGAGAAACTTCAAAGTTACATGTTGATAGCAGCAGAGCCTCCATCAGCCTGGGGCCCTGAATTACTGTGTAGGACAGAGCCCACCCTGTCTCACATATGAAGTGAAATGTAAATTTCTCTATTGTAAAACAATTGAGATTTGTGTTCTTTTCTTTCAGTTAAAACAGTTTCTGTTCCCATTACTAATACAGTAAAACCTTGGATTGTGAGTAACATGGTTTTGAATGTTCCGCAAGATGAGCAAACATTTCTAACACGTTTTAGCATGGTAAACGAGTGATGTCTTGCAATACAAGTAGTTTGTTTCTGGAACGAATTATGCTCACAAACCAAGGTATTACTGTACACCCAAAGCTCTAGTTCTAAATGCTCATTGCAATTAATCTTTAAAATCAACCACAACAACCTTATGAAATAGATACTGTAATTATCCACATTTTACCAGTAAGCAAACTGATGCCCATAGTGGAGACGCCATTTGCTCAAGACAGAGCTACTGAGTAATAAGGGCACTTTACTACTGAGTAATAATAAAGAATAGAGTCATTATGGGCCCTGACCTTGAAAAGGTTTCATTCTCAAGGTACAGATGAATTACATGTGCAAATTATTAAATATAAAAATCAAAATCCTAAACAAGAAACATAAAATCTCATCTGCATATTTCCAGAATGAATCTTCCCAAATAATTAGAAAATGCAATGATAATCCAGTGATAAAAAGTCAAAATAATTTTTAAATGCTGTGGCTTGGAAAAAATTAATTCAGAGCAATTAAATGGTAGAAAAATATATATGTTTGAATTAACAGGATATCAATTTTAAAACAATATAATTTTAATGCTTCCTAAGAGTTTAAATAACATCAAAAGTGTTTTATAATCTGTTTTAAATTCTATTTTATTCTAATAAAAGTATTTTAAACTAATTAAATCAAGTACTGAATATTAAAATTTTTGTTTAGTTACATATTCGTTTATAGATGCTTATCTGCTCATGCAAAAAAAGGGGAGAAATTTGAGGCAGCTTATAGAAAGTAAACAACTGAATAATATAAAACCTTAAATGAGATAACGGGTATGGAAAGGTAATGAAACAAAATATGAAGTCAAAGATATAATTGATATACAAATTTACGTTATAATATCTAATGCATTTTCATAAATGGAGATATACATTTACATCTGATTTCCCTAGGCAAAAAAGAGAAAAGATTATGATTAATTAATAAATTTACAATATTACTGAGGGGAAGTCCTTGTGGGGTTTGGGACAGGCCTCCAATTCTTTAACTAGAACCCATTATTTTTTCATATGAAATGATGACCAAGTCATTGCCTCTGAATGGAGTAATTGGATGTGACTTCAAATTGCCCTCCCAATGAGAAAGGGGTACGCTTGCTTTCATTGTACACCAGCGAGTTGAGTAGTGCTAGAAAAGAGCATCTTTGGAGTTGTGCAATCACAATGAAGGGAATTGTATGACCTTGAAGGTAAAAGATAGAATGCACTGGACAAGCAGCCTCACAAAAGTCATGCTAAGAAATGAACGCTCAGGACATACTCAGTGGCAGGCCATGTGCTTCAAGCTAAAACAATATTGATGCCTTTGTCACAATTGATTGGATTAGGGAGAATTTCCCAACCTATGGCCACCCAAGAAAACTGGTCTATTTTGGATGAAGGTTAACCAACCCAATAGTTACCTAAGGAAACTAAAGGAAAAAGGCAGAACGCAAAGCAGACACTCATGAAGGGACATTATGAGCCATTAACAGAACAGCTAAGCCCTAGAACAGAGATGTTTTGGTATCCTCACTTTGTGCAGATAAAGTGCTACAACTCTTATAAACTCAAGGGACAAACTAACACAGTGGTATTTGGAAGGTAGGTGCTTGGGAGCCTCTTATCCAGAGAAGATATCAGGTGGTATAATGGAGTAAGTTCTGGATTTGGTGTCGGAAAACGTGGGGTGGAGAACTAGTTAAGTCATATACTAAATTTGCAATACTGCCCAAATATGTATAGTAAACATTTTACTTATCAGGAAAATATCATCTCCATTTTTTTCTAAGCCTCAAAACCATGTTGATTTTTATGTAATACTGTCACTTTTTAAAGATAAAAAGTTATAAGTGTCAAGTACAAGCAAGAATAAATGTTGTGGGCTGGCCAAGCAGCTCGTTGGTGAAGAGATGGCTTGAGATGCAAGCTCTGAGCAGCATGACCACCGGTTTGGATTCCACATGGGCCAGTGATGTTGCACCCTCTACAGCTAAGATGGTGAACAACAGCTCGACCTGGAGCTGGGCTGCCGTGAGTTGCCAGCGTCAGCGTAGGCTGCAGTGGAGCTGCAGTGGGCTGCCATGAGCTACTATGAGTGGCCGGCAGCCAGCGTGAGCAGCCGTCCAATGGCCAGAGACCGATCTGCCTCACCCAGGAAGAGCACAATGATCACAATACTAACATGGGCCAGTGAAGTGACGTCCTCCACAACTAGATTGAAGAATAAAAGGACCGCAACTTGTCTGTTCCCCTTCTCCAATTCCCCAACGCTGTTCCTTCCCCCAATTCCCCAATTAAAAAAAAAATCTTAAAAAAAAAAAAATAAATGTTGCAATGTTGTGTTAAACGAGTATACAAAGTGATATGTGCAGGATGATAACCTGTGGAAAAACAGATATATGTGAAAAACAAAAACTACTCAGAAGTGGAAATTGTGAGACAGTGATCGAATTGTATACAGTATTTTCATTTTTCAAACAAAAATGTAACATTGTTTTATATTTTGTACCAAAAATTAGACTAAAATAATGTATGTGGATGTACTATCGTTCAGAAAAAAAATGAGGTGGTTAAATGAAAAAACCTTGTGTAGCTGTGGACATGTGAGATTTTTTTTTATTGTTAGTTTCAGGTGTACAGAACAATGCAATAGTTATCCTTTTTACCCTCACACAGTAACAACCCCCCTCCCCCCATGTATTGCCCTCCCACCCCCAATATCATGCTTATCTATTACAATTCCATTGACTCCATTCCCACTCTCTACTCCATGTCCCGAGACTATATGTATATATAATTATAGTTGACATACAATATTATTCAACATCAGTTTCAGAAATACAGTGCGGTGGTCAGGCCTCTACACCAACTATGAAGTGGTCTCCCCAACAGGACATGAGTCCATCTGGCCCCCTAAGAAATATTTACAACATTATTAATTATATTCCTCAGACTGTCTTTTTCTATCCCTGAGGCCATATTGCAATTACCAATTTGTATTGTCTCATCCCTTCCCCTTCTCCTTCATCCCCACCCCTCCCAGCTAACAACCCTCAGTTCTTCCTCTGTGTCTTTGAGACTATCTCCATCCACTTCTCCCATCCATTCAGTTCCTTAGAATCCACATATAAGTGAGATCATATGATATTTGTCTTTCTCTGACTGACTTATTTCACTTAGCATAATACCAAACAACCCAATTAAAAAATGGGCAGAGGATATGAAGAGACATTTCTCTAAAGAGGACATACAGATGGCCAACAGGCATATGAAAGAATGTTCAACATCACTTAGCATTAGGGAAATGCAAATAAAAACCACAATGAGATACCACCTCACCCCGGTTAGAATGGCTATCATCAATAAATCAACAAACAACAAATGCTGGCGAGGCTGTGGGGAAAAGGGAACCCTGGTGCACTGCTGGTGGGACTGCAGACTGGTGCAGCCATTATGGAAATCAGTATGGAGGTACCTCAAAAATCTGAAAATGGAACTACCTTATGACCCAGCAAGCCCACTCTTAGGTATTTATCCAAAAAGTCCCAAGACATTAATCCGAAAAAATATATGTACCCCTATGTTCATTGTGGCATTATTCACAATAGCTAAGACTTGGAAACAACCAAAATGCCCATCGGTAGATGACTGGATTAAGAAACTTTGGTACATCTACACAATGGAGTATTATTCAGCTATAAAGAAGAAGGAAATAATACCCTTTGCAACAATATGGATGGAACTAGAGAACACATGTGAGATTTTTTAATAGCTTAAAATGGAAATAGAAGAGAGCAAACAAGCTCTAGAAGGAAACGGTTGTCAAGTTGTATCCAACCTGAAAACCCTCTACTTTTATCCACAGCTAATGCTTTAGCCCAGGTCAGAGAGAGAAAATGCAGCAGGAGAAACAGCACAACACAGAAACTTTGGACATTTGGTGAGCACTGACTGTATGTCAGGGATTGTGCTTAGAGCTGCAGATATATACAGCAGTGAACAAGTAGACATTCTCCTTACTTACAGGGAACTTCTAGAAGTTGTTTTTGTGCTATGCATAGGAAAGAAAAACACCTCGTTAACTTCTTAATAAAAATATAGATGGTTAGATCCAGAAATACAATCAAGTGGCAATTCTCAAACTAAAGTCTGAGCTTTCAGCAATTACAGACTGAGAAAAAAATACTGAAAGCACTCTAGTTTTTAGTACTAAGAATACTGAAAAACAATGAAACAAACAAAAAAGTTGGTATATGCTCGTATGTAGTATAAGAATCAATGGAAAATATAGAATGAAAATAATTTTTTTAAAAAAGAGCTATTCAAATAGAACCAAGAAAAAGAGTCCGCTCTTTCCTATTTTCTACTTTTGATTTAATCAGTTCCTCTATAAGAATGGAACAAAAGTTCATCCCAGAACTAAACTTCATTTTTCAGTTGTTTCTTATATGATTCTGCATAGATTAACTCTCTAGTAACCTGCATACATTCTCATCCCATTCAGTAATTTTTAGTTAATCATTTGTTGTATGTTAAAATGTTTAGTTAATTACTATTTAGATTTTATATGGATTTATGCCTATGTCTATTTTTGTAGAAAATTATATATATATATATATAAATTATATATATACAATTTTACTAAAAATTAAATTAAAATAATGTTATGTCAGACCCCAAATGACAAGATTCTGCTGACAAAACTGACAAAACCAAACCCACAGCCAATTTTGCAAAATTCTACCTTAACGATGCTTATTCTTGTTTGAGTCACAAAGGAAATATGCAAAATTTAAAGAAGCAATTTAATGGGAAAAGACCTTGTCTCAGAAGACCTAGGATCAAATCCAAGTCCTACCACTTAGGAGACTTACAATGTAGACCCTTCCACTTGGGCTTTACATATTAATGTTATTCATGAAAAATACAAACCAAAAACTACTTATATTTTTAAAATATTTGTTGATTGTTTAATTATGTTTAATTATGTACCAGCCTCCTAATTCTTCCTGTTTATCTTCAGGAAACCAATATTCTTGGTCCATTAGAGCTAAGACCAGCCCTATTTTGGTGAAAGTGCACTGACTTCATTGGCGTCAGATAAACAGTTCAGAAGTATAAAGGTTCTCCCCAATGTCCCAATGCACGTTTCAGTTGATAAGACAAACCTAGCAAATAGGGGAAGAGTAGGACTATGCCTCCAAATCTTTAACCAGAACCCAATTTTTCAAATACGTAAAACATTCTAAGATCAAGAGAATGTAGGATGTAATAAAAATTCAGAAGGCTGAAGCATGTACAAAGAAACAAAAAGGGACATGTCAAGGCAACTGTGATGTCTCAGTTAACTACAGACATTCCATCCTTAACCCTGTGCCCAATGTAGCTCTACCCATTCCCTTTTGGGAACCCTCCTCCTTAATTCTCCCCAATAGCAGTGTGGGGCACGGAGGGCATGGGTTCAACTTTGAGAATAAGGACACAAACTAGAATGATCTCTGTACCCTACAAGTGGGGACAATGCATTCTTCCAGACTTTCCTGAAACACACTAAAAAAGAAAATGCTTAAGTCCGTTAAGTAATAAATATCATCTACATCATAAATTTTGTACAACAAATGCTTTTATGAAATAGAGCCACTTGCTTTTTCATGTTTTATTGTAATATACTAGGCATTTATCTATTACGGTGTATGTATTTCTTTTTAAATATGTAAATCTTATGTAAATGGATAGATATATGGCTCATGGAGAAAAATAAATAAAATGAGCACATCCTAGAACAAGATAAATGTCAAAACATTTCAAAGCAAAAAAAAAATCAAGTTATCTTATTAATAATGCAATAAACTTGAAATAAAAACAAAATTGTCAACCAAAAAAAATCAATGATTTAAAAATAAAAAAGACTTTTTAAAATAACAATTGGGCAAAAGAAGAAATTAAAGCTGATTTTACAAGATGTATGTAACAATAACACTGGGAATAGTTTATGTCAAAATTATGAGATACAGACTAATTTATTTTGATAAAATTTTATACTATAATTAATGTTATTAAATAAGAGATAAAAATAAAGCATTCAACATAGCATTTTATAAAAACTAACATCAAATTAGATTAACAAATACAAGAAGAATAAAGATATGATATCAAAAGAATATAAACCCCCAAAAGTAGTATAGAAAGGAATGAAACAATCATGCAGAGATATATTTTAAATAGTTGAATATAATCTATAATTCTATGGTTATATATTTGAAAACTTCAATAAAATGGGCAATTTTCCAAGAAAACAAAAACTACCATAATTGTCCCAAAAAGGATAAGGGAATTCAATAATAAATGTAGAAGGAATTTAGAAATATTTGAAAACCAATTCCAGTTCCAAAGATTGTTATACGTGATTCCTTGAAAATCTTTAATTAACAGAAATTCAAATGCCACTTAAAACTATTGTGCAAATAAAGATATAACGCTGCAATCCATTATACGAAGCTAGCATAATCTTGACAGCAAACCATAAGAGAACACTAAAAGAACTAAAGTTTAGAGCATTACTATCTAAAAATAGATAGGAAAATTGTAAATAATAGTAAATTGAATCAATAAACATAGTTAAAAATGAGATATAATATGACCAAGTTGGCTTTATTACATAATGCAAAAGCAACTCAGTAGGAAAAAATATTGGGTTGTCGGGAAAAGTCATGACGCGTTTTTGCAACGAAAAACACAGAAAAAATACGTCATGATTTTTCCGACAACCCAATAGATAAATCATGTGACTATATTGATAGTGAAAAAATATTTGATAAAATGTAGTATCTATTCCTGATCATCTTAGTATCTTAATCATGTAAATAATGAGTCCTGCACCAATTGATAATATTCTTAACTGTAAAATTCTAAAGTCAGTCTCTTTGTAATGGCAAGGTAATGTTGCACGTGATTATTACTACTATTTGAAACTATTGTTTTTTAAATAGGAAAATAATACTTATTTACATGAAAAATACATAGATATGAGAAAGAATTGAGTAAAAGCATATTGTTTTCAATTTATTAACTACCTGGAAAACCTAAAAGAATTCATTAAAACCAATGCAAACAAGTGTCCTTAAGGTTGTCAGGTACAAAATAAATATACCCAAATAGTCTTTTTATAAATGGGAAATAACAAATTAGAAAAAAATGTTGTTTATAATAGCAACAAAAAAAATATAAAATGCCTAGGAAGTAACTAAGAACTACAAAAATGTAGATCAAATGTGGCGAAAGCTAGAGAGCCTCCTTGGAAGATACGAATAAAATTTTGAATATCTGGAGACGCAAATGATGTTCATGAACAGGAGATTTAATACTGGACGATGTCAGTTCTCCCCCTCCCCACTTATCACAAATTACTCTCAAATGGTATGGCAATATTAATCAAAATTCCAGTGCTATTTGGGGAGAGAATTTAAAATAATTGTAAACTTCATTGGGAAGAATAAATGTACACATTAAGTTTTCAATCTTCCTGTGACCATCCATCTGTGCGTCTTTTCTCCTCTTAGGTAGGTAGGAGGATAGCGCTTCCCACTCCTTGTGGATAAGCTGAAGCCATGTGAGCAGTTTGGGTCAATGAGTTGGGAAAGAAGATAACTTGTGTCACTTCTGGACCTAAGAACTTAACTGCCAATGTGAGACCTTCCAGCTCTCTCCTTCTCTGTCACAGAAACTGTGGTGGTAGGTTTGTGCTGAAAAGTCAGAGTGGCCAAGATAACTGAATGGTTGCATGGAGGGCAGCGTTCTTGAGAGCCCTCTGAACCCACGACAGACTCTCTGTGAAAAAAATTAACCTTTTTGCATGAAGCCATTGAGATTTGGAAGTTGTTAATACAAGATAATCCAGCTTATACTAACTGATGACGTCTGTGTAAGAAAACTAGAATTGTTATAAACAAGTAGAAAAGACGTACCACAGGCTGATATGGAATCATAAAAATGCACAAAGGATGCTATAACAGCAATATACAAAGAGAAAACATAAATGGCCAATAAATATTTAAAAATACTGTGTATCACTATGAACTGAGAAAAATGTAGATTTAAAATGTGATCCTGTTTCACATATTCATTTAATTGAATAAAATTAATAAGATTCATGAAATTAAATTTTGCAAATGATATGGGAAAATAAAAACATATTGCTTGTATATTCATACAATCAATTTAATTTTGTTACACCAAATAAAGTTGAAAATTAATATAACCTGAACCCAAAAATTCAACTTAAAGTGATCTAGAAATTCTTTTACATGTTCTAGGAGCTATGTACATGTATGTTCATTGCAATACTATCAGTATTAGTGAAAATACTGATATTTTCACATTGAAAATGTGAAAATAGGGGAACAATCTAACTATTCCTTAGAAAGAATATAAAAACATGTGATTTATTTCTTAAACAAATCTATATATGCATATGCCATTACAATAAATGTCACAAATCAATGCAGAGTTGAAGGAAAGTACACACACACATGCATGCATACACATAAACACACACAGGACCTAGCTGCTTTATAATAAGATAAAGCAATGAACTAATGCAGATGAGCTGTTACTGTGGCAACAGAAACCCCACATGCTTTGTTTCAACTCAACAAACAATAGAAAAATCCTTGAAATTTCTTCCTCATCTTCATTGAAAACATTTTCTGAGCTCTGATGAATCAGAGACAGCACTGCTTGATTGTTATAGGTTACAGAATATGGAGAACGCAATTTGTTTTTGTCTTTTCAAGGTTATGATTTAAAAAGGAATGTCAAGACCCTCTGAGGGATCATGATGGGCCTGATTTATGCCAATACATCTATTAAGTGAACAAATTCCCAAGAAGAAGGAAATGATAATATATAGACTAAGACATTACAGACATAGGTATTAGCCATAGATTTAGAGCAATTTGTAGATATGTACACAAAGGAAAATATAGGTGTGTGTGTGTGTGTGTGTGTGTGTGTGTGTGTGTGTGTGTGTGTAGGTATTTCTGTTGTTTACTAAAGATGGTATTTGAAACAACTGATCTTCACACTCTCCTCAAACAAAGAGTATATGAACATAGTACGCCCATAGTCCAGAATTTGAGAGATAGAAGAAATATTCTGGTCTAGTCTTTCTCAAAGTATAATACATGTAACATGTTACAAGACATGATTTTAGTTAATATATGAACACTTTATTTTAATAATTATTTTTATCATTTCATTCTCTGTATGACAAATTTATATTAGTACTACCTACCATTTTATAAAGTAAATTTTAAAATGGGTTGATCTGTAATATCTACTCAACTTTTCTGTTAATCTAAAATTGTACTGAAAATAAAAACTCTTAATTAGAAATGGTTTGGTTGAAAGAAAAAAATTGAATAAAATTCTAGGTGATCCATGGTTATGACAAATATCATAAGGCAAAAGACAAAGTATTACAGATTGAAAAATTACTATAGGGTCTTCAGTTGGGAGCTTTATCTACCTATCATGTTGCCTTCCTTTGTCACTGTGGTCAATATTTGTACCTTTGTCTTCTAAGGTAAGTCTATATACCATTCCTTATTCCTGCACTTCTTTTCCAGCGTTATATAAAGTGTGTGAGGGCTGTGATGTCAGATGGAAGGAGGGAGTACAAAGGTTTGAAGGATGGCCACAGTGAGCAAAGCGGAAGGACAGTTTTCTAAGTGGGAGTGGAGTAGGCAGTACGTTCTATTTTCATGTTTTTCATTCACAAGAAAACAGTATCATCAAGAAAGAAAAAAACGCAAACAACCTTCACCCTTCAGAGGATAGCAGAAATCAGGGGATGCCATCTGCCTCACGCACTGTCACAGGAAATTAATTTCCTAAGGTGTTAGCAAGTTCAGATTTCTCCTTCAGACTATTGACTTGCAAAGAGGAAATGCTAGAAATAACTGGTCAAGGTAACTATAATCAGTATAAGTAAAGCCCAAGTAAGTTAGAAGCAGCAATGGCAGAGTCGGTGAAGAGGAGAGGACCCTCCTGGACATTGTATAGGCAGCTAAAATACAACACACTGGTTACAGCGATGTCTAAGAGGAGACCATCCCCTTCGAAATCACAAAGTGAAGAGAAAGTTGCATGGAGGGTGCACACTGATTGGGCACTCTGTAGTACCAGATACTCGATAAACAAACCTCATTGAATACTCACAACTTCAATGTGACTATTATTACACTTCTGTTTTATAGAGAAGGAGCTAGGGAGAGAACTGATGTGCCCTTTCTACAATGTTAGTAAGTGGCAAAGCCAAACACCAAACCCAGTTAGATACGAACTTCAATGGTCCTTTATATTACAGTGGCCCCCAAACCAGCTTACTGTCACAGAAGGATGTTAGTGAACTAGATGTTACAAATTCCACATAGTGCTTGAATGCCAACTATGGGTCTAGAGGAATCCCATTTGTTATGCAGAATCTGAAAAAAAAATATGTGATGAGGAGGAAGTTGCCTTCAGGAAGTTTATGATGTTTGGGTTTTTAATTCAAATAGGTGGCTGGCTTCCAATACTACACTGACAGGATCCAGCCAGCTAATACAAATAAAAACAAGTGAGCCCAGTGCGAAGTGTACAATTAATATGGCCCAGTGTAAATTAAAATGGGGCTTTGAAAGAACCATTATGCAAGACCTATTTAAATAAGAAATTGATTATCCCTACTGCTTCTCCATTTGACAGCTCAATTTGACC
Source organism: Hipposideros armiger (assembly GCF_001890085.2). Taxonomy (NCBI): domain Eukaryota; kingdom Metazoa; phylum Chordata; class Mammalia; order Chiroptera; family Hipposideridae; genus Hipposideros; species Hipposideros armiger. The sequence continues at coordinate 1,167,932 of NW_017731677.1, forward strand.
TATTCTTAAACTTGGTAGTAATGAATGGTGGCTTATGGTAGATTGCCTCAAATTGAATGCCGTGTTTCCACCCTCAGTGACTTCAGCTCACCAAGAACTGGTAAATATTCACCATCATAGATTTGGCTATGTTCTGTTCAGTGCCTTTTTCAACAGTCTCTCAACTGCAGTTTGCTGAAGAAACATGATATACCTATACCCAGCCACCATGGGATACCACAACAGTTTCAATCACACACTCTTTGCAGGTGACATCTGGTTTGGGTCACAGCGCCAGAGGTAAGGTTTACGGTAAGTGTCCTTCAGACTCTCCTGCCTGCTTGGAGGTGGGTCTTTTCTCATTTGCCCCATGTATAGGAATTGCTCAACTAGTTTTCGGGGTTTGTTTCAAAAGAAGTTGTTCCATATGTAGCTATAGATTCAGTGTGTCCATGGAAAGAGGTGAGTTTAGGCTCCTCCTCGGGGGCTGTCATGAACCAGAACTGATAAGTCTTTATCCGTGTAGTGCTAATTAATGCCCTAGCTTTGGTCAAATTTCTCTTGGTCCTAGAGAAGCTCTTGTGAAATGTACAGTGCTTTCGCTCATTCTGTTTGCACTCTTGTTTCAGAGGATTAAGTCTTAATTCTTGGTTTCTACGCTCAGTCGAAATATAGCCTTTCAGGACTGAGTGTGAGTCAAACGATTTCCAAGGGACGTTTTCTTTTTTTCCAATATGATCTGCAAAATGCTAGCTATGGCTTTCTGATGCTACTGGTCTATGTCTCTAGAACCTGGGTACTGAAAATGGGACCTTTTTTTGAAGATAACCTCTCTCAGTCTAAAGGATTAGGGTTTTCTGTACACTTAGGTCACAGTTCTAGGAAATGGAAAGAAAATGGGTTGCTTTTTTTTTTCTTTTCTTCCCCTTTCTTTTCTTTTCAGAGATATTTTTTGAGAATCATTTCCTTCCAGGAAATGAGATAGAATATGGACTTTCTATTTTACAGTATACCGACATTTCCTGGATAGCTTCATTACACTTGCCCAGGCAACATTCTAAGAAGGTAACTGTTAAATCACTTCAGAACCAGTATCAGGGAAACACACATAATCCACTGCTAGGCCTTGAGAGGAACACGAGAAATGCAACTTAATTGTGTCTGCCTTCAAGGAGCTTATAATCTATCATCCATTCCATAAATGCACTCAAAACTATTTTTCATAAATTACCATAATTTATAACTGAGCTATAACTAGCTGGGGAGATAGGCCACAAACGAAAACTTTCTCTACCAGAAACAAAAAATGTATTATTGCAATACTATTATTAGCATTTTTATTACTAAATATTATTATAAAGCAGCACAAGTTTAAGTGTCAAATAAGTGAAAAAAGTCATAATAACTATGGAGATTCATAGTCAAGAAAGGTCACAAGAAATTGAGTCAGAGAAAGATTACTTGTGAAGATAATATTTCAGCTGGTATATAAAGAGGAGTTTAATTTGTCATCATAATTTTCTTGACATTTGCTCCTTTCCAATCCAAATCCTTAAGTAAATATTTTTCATCCTGGAAAATTATTACACTACAAACATATCCCATTTTATTGCACTTTGCTATTTGGACTTCGCAGATATTGCTTTTACTTTTTTACATATTGGAGGTAAGACCCTCCACCAGCAAAAAGATTACAACTCGCTGAAGGCTCAGATGATGGTTAACATTTTTTAGCAAAAAAGTTTTTTTTAATTAAGGTATTGTGGGGACCCAGCTATCAGGGCCCCCCAGCACTGGAAGCTGTTGACAGGCTTTGGAGGCGGGCCAGCCTGGCCCCTCCTCTCTGGGCGGGACAGAGGAGAAGACAGACAGGCTGGTGCAAGACTGTAAGTTTACTGTACATGTAAGTTTCATGTAAGTTTCTCCCCAGTACACATGTGTTGTTGGCACCATGCCACTATTGTTCCTGTGTGTATATAAACCCCGCTTCCATTTTGATCACTCTCTCTGGCCCTGGCCTTGGACGAGTAAAGAGGTGTTGCTGCATTTATGGCACATCAGCCATGTGCTTTCTTTCATTTGGGCATCTCACCACCAAAACGGTCCCTGATTGACACACTTGGACCCAACAGGTATGCACATTTAGACATAATGGTATTGCACACTTAATAGACTATAGCATAGTATAAACATAACTTTTATATCTACACTGAAAAACCAAAAATAATGTAACTTGTTTTACTGTGATATTCGCTTTATTGCGGTGGCCTGGAACCAAACCGCAGTACCTCCAAGAGGCCCTTTTGGGCATGGGGTCTCTGTGTGACTGCACACTTTGCATGCCCACAAAGCCGGCCTGCTGACCATTTTTATTTTGATCCTAAAGATGGAGACAGAAAATGGGTAACTAGGTAAATGACCAATTCCAAGTAAAAGTCACTTCTACCTTCTATCACTGTATACCATATTTTCCATCTAGGAAATGTGGGCAAGTCATTCAGGCAGCGTGTCCCTGGGGAGAGAGCTGATGGCTTCACCGTTGTAGATTTTACAACATAGTTCCTGAGACTTAAAATTTACCCTCTAGCAAAAAAAAAAAAAATGGCAACTGTCCATTGATAACCCGTATTCTTCTACCTCCTTTGCTCTTTTAAGCTTTTGTGTTATAGCTACTATTCTGGACTTCTTTATGGGAACTGAAGTCCTGAAGTTGGAAGGCAAGATAAAATATTACAGCAGCCCGGAGAGGTTAGCCTGGTTTTTAGGTGAGACAGATGGGCAATCAAGGGATTTGAGAGTTTTCTCTCACTGCATTTTTTTGAAGTTTTCCTCCAAGTGCAGTAAGTAAACTAAACCTTAGAGAATTCGTTTGATGCAGGTAAACAAAGCACTTCCCTTTTATCAGTTTTTCCTCCCCTTCCACTCTTTACCCAGTCTCAGAGTTGCCAACCCAGCAGAAAATCCCCAACACTTTCAAACAGCAGAAGGGCTATTTGAAGGACTGCTAAGGAAATGCAGCTGGGAAGGGGAGCTCTTTATATAGTTTGCTTATTTTAATCTGTCTGGTGTCAGGCCAGAATCTGTGATGCTGTCATTCTAAAAAGAATGTAATCAACATGAAAAAGAGCTTAATTTTACCCACCCATACCCCCACCAAAGAAACACTTGGGTTTTATATTTTAAAATAGTTATGGGCAAAGGGAGGAAATAAAAATGTTGGGTTGGCCCACGTAACTATTAAAAGGCCAGGTTCATAAACTCAGGGATTAGCATTTCCCAAGAGCTAACTCATGGTCCCCTGAGGCTATTTAAATTATTTCTGATCCCATTTGCCTAAAAAATAGAAGGCCTACGCTTCCCTTAAAGGCAACTATGCATTCTGTCACCATAAAAAAGTGCGTAGTGGAGACTATAATACAAAGCAGGGAATAATAAAAATGTTTCCACTAGGCTTTGGGATAGAGCATTTTTAGGGCAGAATTATATTGGCAGAAGTGAATGTACATAAGAGAGGCCGAGTACACACTGACTCATGAGAGAGGCTACAGCATCCCAAAGCTTTCTAATGAGAAGGGTGTTAATAATGAGAAGGGTAAGATTTTTAAAAGGTAGTTAATGCTCCTGGCATCATTATTGATGGTGGCCAAGACATGGAAACAACCAAAGTGCCCTTCAATAGATGATGGGACACAGCAGACGTGGCACATACATACAATGGAATATTACTTGGCCATGAAAGATGAAATAGGGCCATTTGTGACAACCTGGGTGGATCTTTAGATTATCATGCTAAGCGAAAGAAGACAGAAAAAGCCAAGAACTGTATGACTTCACTCATATGCAAGTTATAAAACTGAAAGCAACAAACAAACAAGACAAAGAAACAAAAACTCATAGACACAGACAACAGTTTAGTGGTTACCAGAGGGTAAGGGGGGAAGGGAGTGGTAGTAGAGGGTGAAAGGGGTCAAATATATGGTGATGGAAGGAGAATTGATGCTGGGTGGTGAACACACAATGTGATATATACATGATGTATTACAGAATTGTGCACTTGAAACCTATGTAATTTTACTAACCAATGTCACCCCAATATATTTAATAAAAATGTAAAAATAAATAAATAAAGGGTAGCTAATCCATTTATAAATAAAAGACTAAAAATTCCCATGTGCTCAAAATTAAATTTCTCTCTCTCTCTCTCTCTCTCTCTCTCTCTCTCTCTCTCTCTCTCTCTCTCTCTCTCTCCACACACACACACACACACACACACACACACACACATATACAGAGGGTACCAAAAAAATGTATACACATTTTAAGAAAGGAAAAACTGTATTTAAGTTGTAATACTCTATATATACCGATAACAAAAGGTGAAGACAAATCATGTTTGACTTTTGCAATTACAAGAGGTGCTCAAAGTGGTTACCATCAGCATCCAGACACTTCTGATTATGGCGAACTACTGCTTGAGCAACATTGACCAAAGTGTTCACTTGTGTGTGTGTGTGTGTGTGTGTGTGTGTGTATACAGACATACATATATATATACATATATACACATACATATATATATGTATGTATGTATGTATATGTATATATGTATAAATATACACATTCAAAGCACTGTCACATCCATTGTTTCTATCTGACCAACACTTTACATTTTCTCTTGCTAACAGGCTCTGAAATAGACTTTCATAATATTATGTCTAATGAATAGATATTTACTTGTGATGACATAGAAAATGTTAAAAACATACAATTTTCCTTAAAAACTAAAACCATTAAGGCTGGTGGTTTACTCATACTTTGACTCATCAAATGAAATACTGCTGGAACAAAACAAGGAAACATACTGCCCCCTATACCCTACCCCACCCCCAACTCAGACACCTGGGGTTGTTACTAGCTAGAAACTGAACATATACCTTACTCCTGACCAGGTACTACTATTTCAAAAAGACATCGTTCCATACCCAAATTGGGGCTAATTTCCTTTGATGGAAGTGGAGGAAGGAAGAGAAAAAGAATGTGAGGGCTGAAAGCGAGTGGCCTTCTAATTTACATTACATTCCCACAAGCAAAACACCAGGGGCAGCAAAAAAAAAAGGGGGGGGGGTGGGAAAACCTTGATATTGTAGTTTGAAGCCAGAGTATAGAGCTTTTTGGTTTTGGTTTTTTTGGGGTTTTTTTTAATTGTTACTATTGTTGGTGTTGGTTTTGTGTTCTCTATTAGTTCAGAGAATCATGAACAGCCACCGGGAAATAAGATAAAATTCCAACTCGGTACAACAAGACCAAACCAGATAAATCTCTGCTGGAAACAGAAAGCTGAGCTTAAAGCTGTGCACATCAAACTCTCCTTGAGCTGTAAATCTAAGACGAGGATTCAATTACTGTTTGAAGAGATGGCGAGCCAAACTAAAGAAAATAGACACATCCTGTTTCTTGACAGAATATCAGAATGGCACCTACCCCACTGACAAATAAGTGATTCTTAATTCTGTGATTCTTTGAAAATATTATTGCAAAATTCCAATTGGAAAGGTCCAATAAATAAAGGGCCTGGGTGAAAGATAAAATATTTGTAAAAAATTGCAACCTCCGCTGCTTACTGTCACTTACCTGAAAAGCTCTAGTACTATTTTTTTTAATTTGGTGATGCCCCAAATATGTTTCTCTCCCAGAATTATCAAAGTAATGATAAACCACTTGTCTTCTTGACTCTTTTGCCCAGCCAATATTAATTTAAGGAAAAATTTCTTCACATATGGTACTTCTAGTAAGTCTCACCATGGAGCATTTCAATTTCTAATTTTATCCAAGCTTAAATTTAAAAAAAAAAATTACTGACATATAAATACTTTAAGACTATAAACTCAGGGCCAGCCGAGTGGCTCATTGGTTAAGAGTTGGCTTGGGATCACAAGCTCTGAGTAGCAGGGCCCCGGTTCAGATCCCACATGGGCCGGTGACACTGCGCCCTCTACAGCTAAGATGGTGAACAACAGCTTGACCTGGAGTTGGGCTGCAGTGAGTCACTGGCAACGGCGTAGGCTGCAGTGGGGCTGCAGTGGGCTGCCGTAAGCTATCATGAGTGGCTGCCAGCCAGCATGAGCTACCGTGAGTGGCCATCCAATGGCTGGAAACCCATCTGCCTCAGCCAGGAAGAGCGCAATGATAATACCAACATGGGCCAGTGAAGCAACGTCCTCCACAACTAGACTGAAGAACAAAAGGACAGCAACTTGTCTGCTCCTCTTCCCTGATTCCCCAATGCTGTTCCCTTCCCCAATTCCCCAATAAAACTAAAAAAAAAAAAAAGAATATAAACTAATTTACTTGATCTTTGCAGTTAATCTAATAAAAACCCATTCTAATTCTTTAGAGGTCCTATGCATCGGCCCTTTCCTTGCTTCCTCTGATTCAGCCTTATCTAGAATCTTTCAGTTGAATCTATTGAAGAATCCCATCCACAGGGTCTAACCTGTCAATCACAGCAGGTATAAGATGTAAAATAATCACCCCATTTTTTTTATGTTCAATATCTGTATCCTGTGCTGTCACCACCACCACCTAAATCCCGCCCACCCCCACCATCACGACCACCTTACTTTCATTCTTCCCTCCATCACCCCCATCACCTCTGCCTTGTCCCATCCTCCCCACCAACTCCCTCATGACCTGTCATGTCCAACACGCCCATGTCCTATCCCAAACTTGATCAATACTCTAGCTCCCTCTCACTCCCAGGCATGTTGGAGTTTGGAGATAAAGCATGATCTCAGTATCAGGATCTGGAGGCCCTTCCCTTCCAAGTTTCCTTCTCCATGCTGAGTTTCTATGGCTGCCAATCTTTGTAAACCTGGGCTCCCTCACTCTGGAACTTTAAGAGTCCATTGAAGAACAGAAGCTGTTCCTGAACCCTGCCCACATGCCACTTCTCATTCAAACTAGTCTCTGCTATCAATTCAGATGTAAAGTTTGGATACTTAACTGCCATTGTTTTCATCCCAGTCCTCAAAGAACTATCAAAGGACAATACCATTCCCCTCCCAGACCCAGTCTCCACATGCAAATACATTGCTCTTTTATCCTTGCCTGATTCATCTCTCTTCCCACTCTTACCAGATCTTTGTGTCTAGATCCCACACACTATACAAAAGTCTCCAGCATTGCATCTGTAAGTCATGTCCCTCTGTTTCTGATTTGTGTTTCTTAGATTCCATTTTCTCTAGGGACATTTTACATTCAAATATAAATATAGTTTCTAGCAAAAGGTATCCCATATTTAAGCTAGAATACTAAAAGTTCTAGATTTTTGTGTTCAATTCTTATAAGGAATAAAACACCCAGACAAGATTTGATGAGAAACAACCCAGTGTATTGAGCTTTTAAATTTCTTCTGGTGTGCTGGAAATTTGAATGTCCCTAAATGACTTTTAAAAAAAAAAAGTATTGCTGCAAGTCTATAAAGTTCCTGGATTCATGTGCCCTGTGTTCTTGCTGAAGAAGAAATAGCATGAAATCACATTCTTAATAAGGAAGCTCCATTATTCTCAAGGGTGTGTCTGAGGGCAAGCTGACTGCCAAGGAGAAAACATGCTGGTCCAGATCATGTGACAAAGGGCAGGTGAATTCCAAAGACTCTGAGAATGACAACTTGGATCTGGTTCAAAGTTGCTACCACTTCAGTATGCTACCAAATCAGCAAACAATCAGTGTAAAAGGATACATGAAATTAAAATGAAAGGAAATGGAGGCAGCTTAACAATGTTTTCTTTTTCCTCATGGGAACCCCAAAGCTTTGTGATCCAGGAACACATAAAGTTTGAAGAACCCAGAATCATGAGCTTAGGGACAGGGTCTACCAACTACCATATAAAGAAATCCATTGCTATGCCACATTAATTCATTTCCCTGTTCTATTCATTTGTGTGTCATTATTAGGAAAATGCTTTTAGTGACCAGTACATGTTCATAGATATGCAGACAGCTTCTTTAATTATAAGCAACAGAAATGAACTCTGACAAAGTTAAAAATAACATAATGATCATTGGAATGATCCTGGATAGCCAACACAATCAGTTAAAAGGCTGGAGAACCAGGCTCTGAGAAATTCGCAGTAGCAGAACCACACTAAGACAGCTGATCAAAGTGCTCACACTAAAATGAAGAAGCTCTCAATATTTTTCCATGTTTTCCTAGCACCAGCAATATCACAAGAGAGAAATTCAGTGAGTCAACATTAGAACATACACCCATTTCTTGGATGGCGACAGAAGACAACATTGCTTTAGAGAGCCACCAAGGTGACACACCATCACAGAGAAGCTGTTCCGCAAAAGTTAATTAAATGTTATCATACACACACAATAAAAGGTGGTAGGCTGGGTAATGGGTGCTGAATTGTTGGACATGCACCAAATACCTCATACCTAGCCCAATATATTTATGTAACTTCCTCCCTCATTATATCTCTGATCAAATGCTTCTGTGATGGTGACTCAGCCCACTAGGAGGTGCCACCCTGCTTACAAAGACAAACCATGGCATTCTTGCAACTGAGCAAAATCATTAGCTGTGTGGCCCCGCATGGTATGCCACGTGACCAATGTGACGGATCCCTTTAAATGAAATTAATGAATTACTTAGTGTTCTATTGACCACGCTGAGGATCTGCAGTGGAATATGATAGAAAGATGATGGCGTTTGGAGAAAATCAGACTGAGACGTACATCCCTGCTCCTCTATTAACTAGACAAAGGAGCATAACCCTTCTGAACCTTACCTGATCTCTCTAAAATGATTTTATCTTGTCCCTAGTCAATGAGATGATATATGTAAAGTGACTTGTGTTTCATAGGTGCTCAATAATGATCATTCTCGTTTTTATCTCTGGTGTCATTAAAGGCATAATACCTGGAGAACACATAAAAGTTTACTCTTTTACATTTCTTCACTTGTTAAATGAATATTCATTGGAAGTCTACACTATGCCAGATACTGTTGTAGGGGCTGAGCATGTAAGGGCAAACAGGACAAATAAAGTCCCTAATTGGGGAAAAGAAAGAGATACATAAATAAGTAAACAAGTAAATACAAAATGTAATTAGAGGGCCGGTCGAGTGGCGCGATGGTTAAGAGCTGGCTTGGGATGCCA
>NW_017731677.1:1177480-1309359 GCF_001890085.2 Hipposideros armiger
AAAAAAAAATATATATATATATATATATATATATATATATATATATATATATATATATATATAAAATTAGAGAAAAATGGTGGTGAGTGCTCTGAAAAACAATGTACAGTGGCAGTTGGCTTTTGAAATAGAGCAGTTAAAGATAAGTTCTCTGGAGGTAACATTTAAATAATAATATGAATGATGTTTTTAAAGCTGACCTTGGATAGATATGGAGAAAGAGCCCCCACATGGAGGGAACGGCAAGGATTAAGGCCCAAAGGCAGTAGGGAGCCTAATATTTTTGAAGAACAACAAGAAGGTTGGCATGAGTGAATCTGAGAGAGAGTAGGATAGACTGTTGGGTGAGAAAAACAGAAAGCTGGATCTTGCCAGGGCCTTGCAGACTTGTGTGTAGAATTTAGATTTCATTCTCGTATAATGAAAAACCATGGGAGGGTCTTAAGGAAGTTAGTGATATGGTTTGGTTTCTGATTTAAAAGAATTGCTCTGACTGCTACGTAGAGAATACATTCTTGAGGACATTTATCACCCACTGTAAACACATTTCCATGCTAATCAAATTTTCTGGCTATAATCTAGGTTACCCGTGAATTTCTTCAAATGTACAATGAATATAAAATGTTGAGTGCTGTCTAACCAGACCCAAGCACTGTGTGACTGTCTACCTCAGGTGCTCCGTACAGTTTACCTCCAGCAATTAAATCTAAGGTCATTTTCACTTTTTAAGGAAATAGTTGCATGGCAAAATGAAGAGTGAGTAGATTAACTCCTGCTTGAAATAATTTAAAAACTGAGCAAAAATACGGGAAACAAATCTTTTCAGACATTGTTTGTTAAATAACGCAGGAAAATGACCTATGATAAAAGGCAAACAAATAAGGTGAGCCCTATATTCTCCAAGTCACCACCTGCAGAGTTTCCAGACTCCCGAGACAAGGAGCTAAATTTGTCCAGAGAGGTCAAGGTGGCAAGGGTTCTCAGAGCAAAGTACCAATAAAAAGAGAAAAGTTGCACAGAGAAAAAGCTCTTCTGGAGACCTGTGGAATTACTCCTGAGTCTTCAGCTGAGAATTTAACAAGGTGTGCAAGTAAGGAAACTACTCAAAGTTGGGGAGGGAATCATTCAAAAGGACTAGGGTAAACAGTCCCCAGAGCTCCCGTCGGGCCAAGAATAGTTTGTGTTCCCACCAGGCAGAGAGGAAGAACCCTGTAATGCACTGGACAATGTAGAGTATTCAGAAGGGTATTGGTCAGTTGTGGAGAAAGATGAGCCATAATCTAAAGGCTGCTCTGATTCCACCTTAAAAAGTTTAAAAGCAAGCACAGAGAGGATTAAATAATTTCTATGTAAATTAACTGCATTTCAAGAAAAAGTAAAAAGTATTTTGTGTTAAATAAAAGTAAAAACATAATAGCAAAATTAGTGAGAAGACAAAATTAAATCCCAAGTGTGCAGAAAAAGAAAATAAAGATCAAGCAGAAACCAATGCAACAGAAAATGTAAAAGCAATAGTGAGAATCAGTAAAACCAAGATCTGGTTCTTTGGGTAGATAAATAAAAGGAATAAACCTCTAGCCAGACCAAAGAAAGAAGACACAACCTGAAAGAGAGAGGAGGTATAACTACAGATTCCAACAGATACTAAAAGGATGATAAGGGAATGATAGGAACTCTATGCCTATAAATTTGATGAATTAGATGAAATGGGCAAATTCCTTGAAAGACACAAATAATTACAACTCATTCAAGAATAATTAATCTATACATCCCTATATTTATTAAAGACATTGAATTTGCAGCATAAAAATATTTCCACAAAAAGAATTCAATGCTTAGATGATTTCACTGGTTAATCCTACAAAACATTAAGAAGAAAACCATACACTTTGGTAACCACTAAACTATTGTCTGTCTCAATGAGTTTGTGTTTCTCTGTTTGTCTTGTTCCTTTGCTGCTTTCAGTTTTATATCCCACATATCAGTGAAGTCATATGGTACAAGTGAGAAGGGGGTGGTAGAAGAGGGTAAACGGAGTCAAATATATGGTGATGGAAGGAGAACTGATACTGGGTGGTGAACACACACAATGTGATATACGAGGTAGGACAATTAAGTTTGTGAACTTTCCACGGTGTAAGCACGGTACAGATGAAGTATTACAGAACTGTACATTTGAAACCTATATAATTTTACTAACCATTATCACCCAATAAATTTTAATTAAAAGAAGAAAACCATGTAATTCTATACAAACTTTTCCAGAAAACTGAATATGGGAATAATTTCTAATTTATTTTATGAGGCCAGAATAATTTTTATACCAAAATCAAACAAAGACATTAAAAAAAAAAGAAAACTTCAGGTCAATATCCCTCATGAAAGATACGAAAAATCTTAACAAAGTGTTAACAAATCAAATCTAACAGTATTTAAAAAGAAAAATGCATAATGACCAAGAGGGTTTATCCCAGAAATATTGGGTTGTCGGAAAAGTCATGACGCACTTTTGCAATGAAAAACAGAAAAAATATGTCATGACTTTTCCGACAACCCAATACAAGTTTGGTTTTAATATTTTTAAATTAATCAATGTAATTAACCATATTAGCAAATTAAAAACAAACACCACAGTCATCTGAATAGATGCAGAAAAACATTTGACAAAAATCCAACATCCTATCCTTATAAAAACTAGAAATAAATGGTACTTCTCCAAACTCATAAAGGGCATGTATGAAAAGCCCACAGTTATTATCATACTTAATGTTGAAATGTAGACTGTTTTCCCCCTAATATCAGGAACAGGGCAAAGGGTATCTATACTCATCTCTTTTACTCATTTTACTGAAGGTTCTAGTTGACACAATGTCAAGAAAAGAAATAAAAGGCATCTAGATTGAAATGAAAAATTTAGAACTGTCTTTATTTGCAAGTGCCATGTTTGCCTATGTAGAAAGTCATACAGAGTCTACAAATAAGCTACTAGAATTATTGGGTTGTCGGAAAAGTCATGACATACTTTTTCTGTTTTTCTTTGCAAAAATGTGTCATGACTTTTCCAACAACCCAATAATAAAGATAGCAAAATTTCAGGGAAAAAGCACAATAAAAAAGGAAACTCAGTTGTAGTTCCATAAGCCAGCAACAATCAATTAAAAACTGAAATTGAAAATACTATTTACAATAGCATAAAACATATGAAATACTTAATAGTAAATTTGATGTCATTATCAACTTTATCAAAATACATGCAAGGCTGAAAACTAGAAAACATTGCTGAAAGAAATTAAAGACCTAGATATATGGAGGTACTCGTATAGTTTGTGTTCATAGATGGGCTAATTCAGTATTATTAAGATGTCAATTCTCCCCAAATTGATCTATCAATTCAATGCCAATCAAAATCCTAGAAGACTTTTTGGTAAAAATTGACAAAATTATTCTAAAAGTTATATGGTAATGCAAAGGACATAGAATAGGTAAAATTTTCAAAAAGAGGAACAAAGTTGAAGGATGTACACTACCTGATTTCAAATCTTATTATGAAGTGCAAGAGAGAGAGAGAGAGAGAGAGAGAGAGAGAGAGAGAGAGAGAGAAAGGAGGAGGAGGGGAGGGGAGGGGGGAGGGAAGAGAAGGGAAGAGAAGTCAATGGAATTATGACAAAGGTATAAAAGCATTTCAGTGGGGGGAGGGGATACCCTTTACTACAAGTGATGCTGGAACAACTGAATAGCCATTAGTAAAAAATAAGCCTTTACCCTTATCTCACACCATATACAAAATTTAACTTGAAATGGATCACAGTACTAAATAAAAAAGCTAAACCATCTAGGAGAAAATCTTAATGCCTTGGGTTTGAAAAAGATATCTTAAAGGACACAAAAAGCCCAACCTATAAAAGAAAATTAAAAAATCAATAAATTAAGTTTCATCAAAAGTTTGCTCTAGGGGGATGACCAGTTCACTCAGTTGGTTAAAGCTTAGTGCTGATAACACCAAGGTTGCTGGTTCGATCCCCGCATGAGGCACTGTGAGCTGTGCCCTCCCTAAAAGAGTCAATTACGCCATTGTAGCATGAAAGCAATGTGTAACCAATGACCATGGCTGTTCCCCAATAAAATAAAATAAAATAATTAAAAAGTTTGCTCTTCAAAAGACCTCGCTATAAAAACGAAAAAAACAGGACACAAACAAAAAAAATCTTTGTAAGAAATATCTCCAACAATCAGCTTGTATTTAGAACATATAATGAGCTCCTGCCATTCAATAATAAAACAACCCAATAAAAAATGGGCAAAAGTTTGAACAGACACTTAACCAAACACTCTCTAGAAATAAGCACATAAAAAGATACACAACATCATTAGTCACTAGGGAAATGCAAATTTAAACCACAATGAGACATCACTACTAGAATATCTAAAATTTAAATTTCTGAACATAGCAATTTTGGGTGAGGCTACAGAGCACCAGGAAGTGTCATACATTGCCGGTGGAACTGGAAAATGGTACAATCACTTTATAAAACAGTTTGGCAGCTTGTAAAACATTAAACCTCCCTCTAATATACAGCTTCACCATTCCACTCCTAGATATTTATCCAATGGAAAGGAGAGCATATGTTCACATAAAAAATTTGTACGTGAATGTTTATAGCAGCTTGATTTATAACAGGCAAAAACTGGAAAAGTCCCATGTCCATTAACTGTTGAACGGATAAATAAAATTTTGTTATACTACTGGACAATAAAAGAAAATGAACTATTGATACATGCATCAATGTGGATACATTTCAAAATAATTATACTGAGTGAGGGAACTCAGGCCAAATAAAAATTAGTACTGTATAATTCTATTTACATAAATAATTCTAGGAAATGCAAATTAATCTCTAAAGGCAAAAAGCAGAGAAGTTATTGCTTAGTGGCCTAAGACATTTTTGTGAGTACTCCAGGAGTGCTTTAAGAGAATATGTGTGCTCTACGTGTTAGATATATAATTCATTGTTCCCCTTATATTAAATTGAATTTTTTTATTCTATATCCTTTTGAATTTTTTATTCTCTTAATCCACCAATCACAGAGAGATACTTCTTAAAATGCCCTTCTATGATTTTCAATTGGTTAACTTTTCCCTGTAATTCTACTTTACGTATTTTGAGGTTATGCTAATTGTAAACAAGTTTATAATTGCTATATCCTTCTAGAGAATGTTTCTTCTTTTCATTATGATTCTTAATGTTTTTTTACCTAAAGCCTATTTTAATATTAACATAGCTACGCCAGCTTTGTTAGTAATTTTCAGCTATGTCTTTTCCAATTCTTTATTTCAACCTCTATATTTTTGTTTAAGTGGATTCCTTGTAACAAACATACATCTAAATTATTTTATTTCAATTTTACAATCTCTGTGCTAGCTATTAAATTCAATTCACATACATTTATTGTGATTACTTGTACATTTTTACTTATTTCTATCATTATTTTGTACTTCCTGTTTATCTGATATTTCTACTCTTTTACTATTTTTTTCCTCCTTTAGTAACTATTTTATTGATCAAATAAGTTTTTTTTATTCTCTTATCCCCTCCACTGTCTGAAAACTTGAAACACCTTATTCTAATTCATTTAGAGGCCACCGCTGAAATTTTACTTAAAGTAAAATGTCAGTCAACATTTCCATACATTTTCTAAACAGTGAAGAGCTATGGAGTGTTTAAACTTTAATAATACACCTCCCAATTTAAAAGTCATCTTTGTTCAGTATTTTAGTTCCACTTCATTTATATTAATTCTTCCCCCATTAGTGATTATTAAAGATTTACCTACATCTTTACAGATTTCTTTGATCAGCATTTATTCTATAAATTTCCTGTTTGTAGGTTCAATTTTCTTTTCCTAAAGTACATGTGTTAGAAGCCCTTTGGGTGAGGATGAATGAGTGGGAAAATCCCTTAGCTTTTGTTTTCTGAGGATAACAATAACACCTTCACCACAGGCTTCGGGTGTTATTCTCAGTCACTCTAGGAGTAGATAATATTCTTAGGTCACAGATAAGGACATATCACTCTGAATGTCCTTCAAGCTTATCTTACTTCTCCATCAGCAGCTAAGAGATGAAAACAAGACTCTAAGTAGATTAATTTGACTCTAAAGTTCAAAAGCCTAATTTCCCAATGCCCTTGGAAGGAAGTCAGAGTTGGGGTAGGGATGGGTAGGGATAGGAAGAGGTGGGTGCAGGAGGCTACAGGCATGAGGGTGCTAAACAGCAGCTATTGCCCCTGGAGGAAACTGACAATATTTCCTTTGCCTTGATGTAATTTTTTTTTCTTTTAAGGGAGAAAATTGGGAAAGAAATTGGCTGTGCATTTCATTTTATTTATTTATTATTATTATTATTACTATTATTATTTTTAGCTGAGCCATCCTGCCACCTGTTGGCAGCTCAGGGGCAGCTCAGCTCGGGCCGGGAATCAAACCGCTGTTTGCTCAAAGCTCACACTCTTGAGCGAGCTCTTAACCAACTGAGCTACTCGGCTGGCCCTGGTTGTGCATTTTAAACTCACACTTCCCCCGAGTCAGCTGGCTCTCAGGCTATTCTATAAATGTCACATTAGAACACACAGCTCTAGCTTTCAAATGACCCCTCCAGGCAGATGATAATACCATAAGCCTTTTTGGTAATTAAGCAGCCAGCAAGCACTAGGTTTCACCTTGTCTGTTTTTTCCTATCTTTGGTCACCAGGGACGTTTAGTTTCCTTTGTTTAGACACCTCCTGGTTTTCTCATGACATTGGAGTTCTATCACATGCCTTCTGTGTGTCCTGATGAATTCCGTTGACTCTAAAGTCATATGTCACTTAACGATGGGAATATGTTCTGAGAAATACGTCCTCATTGTGCAAACATAGAGTACACTTACAGTAGTAGGCTGTACCATCCAGGTTTGTGTAATTGTATTGCTACACTTTTATGCAACTGGCAGAGTAGTAGGTTTGTTTACAACAGCATCACCACAAACCTGTGAGCAATGCCTTGCACTACAACATTACAATGGCTACAACATCACTAGGCAACAGGAATGTTTCAACTCCATTATAATCATATGGGACCGCCATCCTATATACAGTTCGTTGTTGACTGAATCATCGTTATGCAGTTACTGTAATTTGAGGCAAGAGGTATGGAAAGCATAAAGAGCCCCAAGACTGGATCATATGTTTTAGGTTCTCTATTAACTCTGCCGTGAGTGACACCTGGAGCATGTCTCTCACATGCATCTTTTGCAACAGTTGATAGGGGCCATTTGTAGTCCCAGGCCCCAAGCTTTGGCTCTCACAGTTCTACCCATCAGAATCCTTTGCTGCTTTCTTCCTGCCTGAGTAAATGCCACCCATGCTCTCAGGGTGGCCCAATACTCACCCCCAAGTTAGCTTTCCTTCTCTAATTCATGCTGCTTCCTCCCAACTCGGCACAAGTTCAGTTCAAAGCACTATCTGCTGTTCATATCTTTATCTCGTCTTCCTCTACACAGGTTACAAGTTCCTCATGGCAGTGAATTATTATTTTTTTATACTCTCATGGTTAATTGCACAAAACGGACAGCATGGTGGAAGCTCAAATAAATTTATGCTGAATAATTGACTTTATGTCCTTGTGAATAAGCTTTGGATGCTAATACTAATACTATTCTACCTTCTCATTGGATATGTGATTTTGTGGAAGAGAGACAATAGGATTTTAGAATCAAATGGAGAGAGGTCAAGTCTCAGGCTACTGCTCAGTAGCTATACAATTTGGGGCCATTATCTCACACCTCCGAATCTTAGTGTTTTCATCCATAAAAATGAAACTTCAAGGATCAAAAAAAAAATATGCAGGAAAGTGCCTCGCATTGGGCTGGGACACAGTAGAGGCTGTAAATGGGTCAGTGTTTCTCATGTCTTGATGGAGAAGGATTTCTTCTAACCTCTCATCATCACAGGTTTCTAAAGAACATAGAAATCACTTTTATGCAAATGCATGCTCATTTTCAGTCCCAGATCTTAGAAGTTTTTTCCCAAAATATAAACCAAGGAAAAATGAGAGGGCTTGTTAAAATACATGGATTGGGTGATTCTGACAGAAACTAAAATCTGAGAACCATGGATATGAAATGCACTTATACTGAGCCGCTTTCATTACAGTCCAGATTCAGGTGCTCTAAGTGGGCCAAACCACTTCTGATAGAATTCTGCCTGGAAAGTGATTATTTCTTCCTGGTTTTGCTACATATCACAAAACATGCTTTATTTATCTTGCAGCTTTATAAATTTGTGTGTTATCAAACTATCAAGCCATTTGGGGGAAAAATAGCAAAAAGTTGGAAATACTCAACATGTACATCAATAAGGGATAAAAGAATTTCCTGGTACCATTTCATTATAAAGTATAATTCAGTAGTTAACGTGAATTAACTAGATCTGCATGTGTCAATCAACATGGACCACGCTCTAAAACAGTGTTGAATGAAACAGGGAGTTCTAGACATTTACATAAATTTTTTTAAAAAACACAACAGTATTGCATATTTGGTTTTAAGTTTTTGTATGTAATAAAAATACAAACACATGGAGTGGAAGGATTCATGCAAAATTTACTGTAAGGAAGAACAGGATTAGTGAGATACAGACAGACTTCAATTTCATAGACAGAAGTAAAATGAAATCTGTCAAGTTTGCATTTATTAATTTTCTACATGGATGTTAGGAATAGTATTCTCCATGTTCCTTGCTACTTAGGTTTCTTTTTTCCAAATTAAAAAAAATAGTTATTTAAAGTTTGATGTCTCAAAACCTTATGAGGGTAATAAAACAACTATAAAGCAACCAGTGACAGAGAAAATAACACAACATAAAACAGCAGAAAACATATGAGTCAGCTGTAATTTCGGTAATTAGGCTGAGTGAATTGTATGGTTATTTGGGGAAAGGAGTTTCCATTCCCACATGGAACAGTGTCAAAAAGAAGCAGCTTGAGTTTTCAGGGTCACCTTGCTTTTGATAGGTATGTCTTTTAGAGGCCTTTGGGGAATAACCTTTCCAAGGCTCATTCCAACTCCTACAACTTTCAATCAAATGACACACAAGCAGAACCACCTGAACCTCACAATTACCCTGTCCTATCACCTTCAGAATACAGTAATCCTCATTACTGATGTGTAACACTTCATAAACCAGGAGACAGCAAACTGTAGATGTCTAGCAATGTAAGATCTAGCAATGAGCCCCAATCATGTGGCATTTATTGCACTGAATATTATGCACATTATTTCAGTTCATTCTCAACACAATACTGCAAATATGGTAATATGAGGTACATGTGACCCCGCCCACGTTACAGATGAAGAAATGGATACATAGGAGATTAAGACCCATAACCACAATGGGGTGGTTGCAAAGTCTCGTGTCTGAGTCTCCAGATTCACAGCACAGATAATTCCTCTCCTTTCTTCTGCTAGTAGAGAAAGTGTACAGCGTTTGATAAGAGCAAAACAAATTATTTCGAAAGCAAAGGGGCAGTAATTTCTGTCTTATGTGGTGGGAGTGAGGTCACCAAAAGTAGAAATTAGATTCCCTTTGGGTGGCTGACTGTCATTTCGATTGTTCTTAATTAGTATAGACATTCAACATGGCTGGAGCACCTGTAACATTGAATGGAATCGAAACAGAGGGTACAGCCTTGGTTGATTTTGCCTTCTTAGCCTGAAATCTCCCAGCCCTACAGCTCACTCCCAGCCAGGCCTCAGGCAAGAACTCACTGGCGTTCCTAACAGGCCCTGCCATGTACCTGCCATTTCAGTTCAGCTTTTGTACCCAGCCTCATAACTAGTGAGAGGCAAGGACGTGAGGTGAACCCCAATGTTTCAACACTCCAAAACCCACACCAACTGCATACCGACTGTCTTCCTTAAACCTTGGCAAACGCAAAAGAATCTTACCATTTGCCTGTACTGCGAAACTTTAAGAAATAATCTTCTGGGCTTACTCATAAACCTACTCCCTTCTATCTCATTCTGAGCTTTCTCTGGGATACGTAGAATGAATGAGACTTCCGAAAGATTGGATAGGAGAGCAACAGCCCTCCTTGGTTTCCCCAATCTCTGTATCTGCCCACGCATGACTGTCTCACTTCACAGCAGGCAATGGGCTCTTTGGTTGGAACTTAACTGAGGCTCATTTCCTAATAAAATCTTACAGAAATAAAGACAGAGGGGACTCTGTGACACGGGAGCTTGAGGTAGTCAGCTATGAAGGCTGCATTCCCATTAGCCGGTTAAGACGTTTTGATAGAGAAGGGATTCCTGAAATCGGAGTCCTTAAATGATTCCAGTTATGCTGCCTATGTTTAGGGTTCCAAATACTATAAGGAAGCTTTGCCACTATGTTTGTCAATTAATTCCTCAGGTCCAAAGGAGGTTTGAGAGAAGATTAAGCCATATGTTACTGATTTGTTTACACTGAACTCAGCAACATGTTGTTTAGAAAATAAGATTTGGTGGGGAGAGAAAAAAAAGGCAAAAAAAAACCCCTGGAAGTGCCTTTTTCGTACCATTAAAGATGCATTTGCTTTATAATAGTAGAGATTATTTGTCCAAACATAATTCAAGTCTAATCTCCCTTAACACCATAAACGTAAGATGAAGTCAGAAACAGCTGGGTTGCAGCTGACTCTATGCACAGCTCCAGGAAGTCCACCTACTTTTGGCAAAAGAACCTATAGGTTAAGGTGACAGAACTCAAGAAAAAATTTTAAATAAATTGCTAAAAATCACTTCCAAAATAAAGACCACTTGACTATCTATAGAAGGAACACAGAGGTAAAGAAACACTAAAGATAATGGAAGTTGAAAAAGAAAAAAAGTAACATAGAAATTTTAATAAAAACAATTAATGTGTTACCTTTCTATTGCTATGTGTCAAATACTCCCCAAACCCACAGCCTTAAACAATAACAATCATTTATTTTCTGTCATGGTTTCTGAGGGTCAGGCAAGACATCCATGGGATAGATTGTTTCTGCTCCATGATGTCTGGGGCCTGAACTGGAAGGCTTGAAGGCTAGAATCATCTAAACACTTGTTCACTCACATGCTTGGCAGACAATTGTGGTTATTGTCTGAGATCTTAGCTGGAACGCCCACATACAGCCCCTCCAATTAATTAGCCCAGGCTTCCTTACAACACAGGGGCTGGGTTCCAAGAGTATCATGCATTATCACTTCTTTTATAGCCCATTGGTCAGGGCAGTCACAAGGTATGACCTAGATTCAAGGAAAAGGAACAGAGACTCTGCCTCCTGGTAAGAAGTGTGTCAGCCATAATATGAGAAGAGGATGTGAGATGGAACAAATATGTAGATGTGACCATTCCCAGAAAAATAAAATCTGACATAAAACTAATAGAATCCCTGACAAAGTAAACCGGAATAATAGAATAAAACAACTATTACCAACTTTAATTGAAAAAAACTTTTCTAAAAGTATAAATAAAAGAGTTGACATTACTATAGTCTGTAAGGGTACACACCCACCTGAGAAAAGCAATCCAGAAACCCAGAGTGAGACATACTGTAGTAAAGTTATTGGAGTGTGAAGAATAATAAAAAATCATTTGGACATTCATGCAAACCAACCAATTCACTTATTAGTTAAGTAAAATTAAAGTGT
The DNA here is from genome assembly GCF_001890085.2 of Hipposideros armiger. NCBI lineage: Eukaryota > Metazoa > Chordata > Mammalia > Chiroptera > Hipposideridae > Hipposideros > Hipposideros armiger. The sequence goes on from NW_017731677.1 coordinate 1,189,191, forward strand.
AATATATTTTACACTAAAGCATTATTCCCGATAATAATGGAATGATATTTTAAGTTATAAAAGGAAATAAAATGGGAGCCAAGAATTGCACACACAAACAAATTGACTTTTTTTTTTTTTTTTAGCTGAGCCATCCTGCCACCTGTTGGCAACTCAGCAGCAGCAGCTCAGCTCAGGCTGGGCATCGAACCGCTGTTGCTCAGAGCTCACACTCTCGCGCAAGCTCTTAACCAACTGAGCCATTCGGCCGGCCCCAAATTGACTTTTAAGTATAAAGCCCACAGATAAAATGTTAGGAGCTTGCTAGAATTTGGGGTCTATAGTTCCTTTCCTGAAGAATTACTAGAGAATGAGAAATCCTAAATGATCCATGAGACATTGACATAAAGACTGATGGGCTGATACAGAAGATATATTCTGTAAGACACACATAATGGCTGTGCATTTGCCAGTCTATCATAGAATTAACCATAATGTTAATTGGTAAAAATATTACTTTAAAAAATCAACTTGCATGTTTCCAAATATGAAATGAAGAGTGATGCTCTGTCCTTGAACTTTGTGCCTGTAAAGAATATAAAAATCCAACAATGAAAGTACATTTGCTTTAATACAATTATGACTGATTTGTATTGTGTGGTTAAGATTCTAAAGCAAAAATTATCTACTTTATTAGTCTGCTTAAAATGAGAGGTAGTTTTATAGGTATTCTGAGGATTTCAAATTGTATAGGTCATTGTGTGACTTAATGTGGTCCTGAGGTCTTGTCAATAGATTCAAATTGACAAAAGCAACTAATTAGTGTCACTAGAAGACAGTAACAAAACAGTGTTTGACCATTTTTAATGTACTCTCAATAAAACTTTTACTATTCTTAGTTGGAATATACAAAGATATTCCCCATGTCTTCAAATTATCCCAATATTATAATAAAACATACAATTATGCATATTTAAAAATAACCTATAACCATATATTAACATCTTTTAAAAGGAAAAATTATGAGAATTTTGTGACAAAATGCCCAATTTTAATTTGATAAGCAGCAAGATCAATAATCATGTCTATTTAAGCTCATTAATTTTCCAAATTTTGAGTAAGCAAGTTAAGTTTTCCACTGGCTGTTCCCTGTCTTGGATACTCTTCCCTCAGATATCCACATGGCTTACTTTCCCCCTCCTCAAAGTCTTTGTTCCTTCTAAGTGGGAACTTGTAGATCACCCTACTTAAAACCGAATTCTCCATCCCCACTCTCTGCTTGTTTGTCTCCATTCTACCTCTCACTCTAATACAACATAAATTTGTTTTGTTTACTGTTGTATCCCCAGTGCCTTAAAAAGTAGCTGGCACATAGAAATCACTCAGTAAATATATTTGATTGAAAGAAAAAAATGCATATAATGGGTCAGGGGAGGTTCTAGATTATCTTTGTCATCAAAGATTAAACATCATATTGCAAGGCATTTTTTTGCCTTCAAAGTCCTAGAAAGAACCCTATTCGAAAACTAGAAATGATTCTTTTATCCTTGTTATGTAGCTGAGGAAACTGATATTCCAAAGTGCTACATTGTTCACTTAAGGTCATGCACTGTCTAAGTGGGATACTTACTGAGTCAAAGTCTCAGGTACCAAATTCAGGGCTCTTAGCACGGTAATGGTTAATTTTTAGCAATATATTTAGTCAGTGAAGTCCACAGATGTTACAATGAGCTTTTTCAACAATTAGATTCAGGTAATGAGTGAAATAAAATAATTGAGGAAAAGAAAAACAAATAATAGAAGGTATTTAATATAACCCAGTGATTCTCAACTGGGCAATTATGTCCCTCCCCTCACCCCCCAGAGGATATTTGACAATGACTAGAGACATTTTTGTTGTCACAAATGAGAGAGTACTACTGGCGTCTAGTGGTTAGAGGATTAGGATGCTGCTAAACATCCTGCAATGCACATAGTGTAGCCCCCACAACAAAGAATTTTCAGGCTCAAGATATCCATAGAACTGAGGCTGCAAAGCTCTGATAACCTGAGATTTGTAATTTGGCACACCAAGCAAGATTAACACACCGTGAAAATCAGTATATGAGGGATAGAACAATTCTTATCACATTACCTTAAATCATTTAGTTCATTGTTTTAGTTTTAAACATTATTATTTAACCAATGTACTTTGCTTACATATAAATCCCCTTAATTGGCATTTAATTACTATTCAATTCTTTTTCTTGTAATTAACTCATTAAATGTCTCACTAAGAGTAAAAACAACACTAAGCAAATGAGCTAATTAGTGTCTAATTATCGGTTAGTAAAGATTACTACAAATGACTTAAAAATGGCTAGCTTCTTTACCACTACTGGGAATTTCAATTACTAACCTTAAGTAATTGACTGCAATTTATGTAGCAGGGTGTATACATAAACTACATGACTGTTAGAGCTGAAGCAAACTTCCATCACTTCTTGGGGAAAGAAGTGCATTAGCCAAAGGATATTTTGGATTCATGACCACATGCCTCCATCCTGCGGCAGAGCCTGGAACGAAGAGTGGCATATTGGAGTCAGAATAAGCAGACAGAGAAGCACTAAACTAAGTAGGTGAGAATATTCCGGCTTTTCCAGGGCTGGAACACTGGTAGGGACGCTCTAACTTAAATCAGAGATCAGGAGTCAGAGTTGAACAACCCCAAAAGGTAGGTTTTATTATTATAAACTGTTTCATTTGTGATTGCCACCTGTTTTTCGGGTGAAGCAACTGGTACAGAGGGATTCAGCCACCTGCCCTAAGACACAGCAAGCAAGCAGGAATTCAAACCAGTAGCCCAGCACCAGATTTGCTCTCTTTATCTCTAGGAGCTAATGCCTTCTTTCTACTATGCTGCAAACTCAAGGTACAATGCCTGTCATTGCATAATGAAGTGATAGATTTGTTTCATTGGTGAATTTACTTAAATTTGTAATCCCAAAGAGTGGTCAGTTACATAAGCACAGCCCACCCTCTCTACCCTCCGACTTCAGACGCCATCCCATTGGACAGGCTTTAAATGAGAGAGAGATTTTGGAGCTAGCCAAACTTGGATTTTTGTTTTCACTCTGTGTATTACCCTTTTGGTAAGACACTTAATCACACTCAACTTCAGTTTTCTCACCTGTAAAATGGGAACAATAATGCTTATCCTAAAAGACTGTTATGATGATGAAATAAAATCATATAAAATGTTTACACTAGGACCTGATATATAGTAGGTGCTCCATTCACTTTTATTGCTATAGCAAATAGCAATCTGGAAAAAAAAATCTGTTGTAATTTTTCTTCATTATTGTGCTAAAATGAAGAAGGGTGCTATACCCCGTAAGTCAAAGGCTACACAAGAGAAGTTTCTTGTTTCTACACAGAAAAAGTTTTCTTCACAGGTCATCGTTGTGTGGGGCAGTGCTCCTTGTGACTTGGGAAGTGGCAAAAAAAAAAAAAGATAAAGAAATAGAAGAAGAAAGGCCATTTTTATGTAAGCTGATCTGTGCCTACTTCCCAGGGGCACCAAGAAAGAGCCCATAAACCCTTTGCTCTTTCATTTCATCCCCCAACATTTACTGAATGCCTACTGTCAACGAGGGGCTAAGTCACTCACTAGAAATATAGAAAATGTTTAAACAAAAGGAAGTCACTTATTGTAGGAGACAATGAGTTTTTCTCCATTCCACAAATATTTACAAATCACTAGGCATAGAAAAGCAGGAGAGAGCATGGAGATCCCAGCCACTCTTGGAATGTAACATGAGCAGTGCTGTGTGATAGGTTATCATAGGGGAATGGGACGCAAAGAGTAGGTGCACAGCACCTTTTCCAGACCAAGGCATCATGGGAGCTTCCCAAGGAAATGCTCTCTCCACTGAGTGTTGAAGGCCAAGTGCTTCCTGAGACCTAGAGGCAGTACAGCACTGTGGTTCTGAGCCTGTGCCTTGGAATCCCAGATCTGACCCTTACTCTCTGTGTAAGTTATTTAACTGCTCTGTGCTTCACAGTCCTCCTTCATAAAGTGAGGATCATAAGAGTACCCACTTCATGCTGTTGCTCAGAGTACTAAATGCATTAATGTAAAACCCTCAGAATTATATCCAGCTCATAATTAAGTGTCCAATACATTTTAGCAAACATTTTTTTCATCCTTCCCATTTCCGCTCAAATGAGACGTGAATGGCATGCACAAAGGATCAGAGACATGAGAACATGGAACCATTTGGAAAACCGCACATAGTTTGACTTGACTGAGCAGGGCCTTCCTCTGGGGGCACAAACAGAGTCCATATCATGAGGCAGGAGTCTGAGTACTGCTCTGACAATGTGGATTTTATCATGATGATTATGGGACATATATAAAGATGTTTAAGCATGGGAGCTATTGGATCTAGTTTCTACTTCAGCAAGACCTTTCTGTTACCAATGTGGAAAGCAGGCAAGCTAGGGGCAAAAATGGTGGCAAAGAAATCAGTTACAGTGCTATTGTAGTTAGTTTTCCACACGAAAACGTTAAGAGTCTTGACCTAGGGACAATGCAGTGAGGATGGACAAGTTTCTCGCAGGTGAGACATGACCTTAAGTCTCTTACTCATATTTTGGGGTTCAGGGTGTATAAAGGAAGATGTTTGCACATTTTTTTCTAGGGGTTGGACAATGCCCCCCCTTTTTTTTTTCTTTTTTCCCTATTTGTCAACAGACATTTCTTTTCTGAGTGCTCTCAAGGATGATGCATTCTAAGTGCTTAGAGCCTTAAAAAAAGAGAATGCAGAAGAATCATTTGTCTCCATGTGCAGGCAGCAGCAGTGGGCTTCTACACAGGACCCCTGAATGAAATGCCAGGGTAAAAAGATGTCCATTGATTTCAGTCCCCAAGCATGCTCTTCCTCTAATGTGTAATAACATCTCCATGTACTGTATTTCATGACAAGCGATGGGAGCAAATTTCCTCTTAATCTCATCCATTCCACTGAATTAAATCAAGCACTTTTGAAATATGCATCTTAAATTACTAACAATTTGGATTAGCACGGCTTCCATTAAATGTGCTAATAATGAGTTATCCAATCCCTTGTTTCAGAGAAAGAGTTCATTCATCAAGGCTAACTGAGCTGCTTTGGAACCTCCTAAAAAGTACAGATGAAAGTGATTGCATAATCATTTATTGTTAATGTGCAGAGCTAAATTTGTCGGCAAAATTCCTCTGGTATTCTTGGTGAATGACTCCAGGTGCAGTTATTAAGGTCAAATATTGTGGTGTCACTGTCAAGATTTTTTTCTCCTACAAAAACTAAGGGAGGATTACCTGTCTCTTAATAGAGAGGTCCCTCATGGACCATCTCCCACCTGCAGCTGTTAAAGCAATATTCAACTCTATAAAAATGAGTAGTTATCAAAGTTTCCATTGTAGACTCAAGCAAATCAGAGCCTCGTTACCTATAAAATTATAAAAAATAGATAGGCCTAGGAAGGAGGTTGCATAGCTTATTCTCTATTTCTTTGGCTCTGGATGAGACGATATATAAAACGGTGTGGTTCCCTTTGAACTGTGAAGACTATATGTTTGTAGCACATCTCCTCTAAGAGGCAGGCCTGTTCTCAGCTGATCTAGTGGGAAAGGCAGTTACCTCCTCTTTTTCTCACCATTCTACCTGGGCGCCTACCAAAGAAGTACCTTTAGCAAAGAAGCACAACCTTCCAAATAGAAGGACCGTTTATCTTATCAAGGGTATTCAAGGATTTGTACTTCCCAGCTGCACAGTCTAACTAGGTTTATTTAAAGCCAGTGGGAGGGTGACAGAGGGCAGTAAATTTTCCAAGACTGCCGTTTTCTAAAAACCTGACAGTCCTCACAGTTCAGAACTTGAGTACAACCTGAATATATATTCCAGAAGGACTTTAAAAATCAAGTCTAATCTCTCTCCTTTTTTTCATTTAACAAACCCAGTGATATGAAATGACTCCCTCGGGTCATATAACTACAATAGATAAAGCCAGACCAAGGATTAGAAGTCAGAGATTGCAGTTGTCCAAATAACTTAAGTGCCTTATGTTGTGGAATATACTCATGCTTCCAGTTCTCTTTTGATAAAATGATGATTTTTATTTTCCTCTTCAAGATTGAGGGGAGAAGGGATAGTTGGAGAATTTTAAATTCTGACTTGCACAATAATTGAGACTTGAGATATATAGAAGTTTACATGTAGCGAAGACACTGCTGAATTGTTTTATTGGCTCATGTGGCCAAGTGTCCCAAAGACAGACATTTCTTGTTTAAAGGAAGAAGCTCAACAATACAAAGGAAACCTACCCTTAATTCCCCATGCTCTCTGGGTAAGGACAGTTGGTGCTTGGTACCAGAACTGAGAACAAGACTGAACATGCATGGACAAAAGAGCATGAGGTTGGACCTTTTTACAACTCTTCAAGAGACTAGAAGAGCTACAAGGTAGAAGCAACAACCACAGTTTCAAACTCCTGTGCCACTTTCTCCCAACCTTATAAAATAATAAGATGTACCTACCTGTTCTCTCCTAGCACTGCATGATATTTAATTTAGTAGGGACTTGTGCTAAGGGCTGCATACTTAAAAGGATTTATGAGCAGACTGTTCGAAGGAAACTTTATAGTTTCAGGATCTCAACTCAAACACACTAAAGAGAGTGTTATTTCCTTGCTGGAATCTCAATTCCTACAACAAGGAAAACTACTGTAAAAATTAGAGCTGCTTTACTTAAAAGGGCCCTTTGTGGCCACAGCACATTTCTGTCAGGACCATGCATTATGACCATCAAAAACATGGGTAGAGTGGGGTTGGGGGGTTGGGGGGTGAGTAGTTGAGGCTCAGTGGTTTAAAGCCACTGAAAAAAACACTTAGAGATTTCTGCTGGTGTTGGCAGGGAGTGTGGAGATTTCTGAAGCTAACCAAGCAGCCAATAAGTGGCTTTTTACTTTTCTGTTGAAAGTATTTTAAAATGAAAAAAAAACAAAACAAAACAGAGAAACCACGGACTGAGAAATGTCTGCTAAGTCTAATTGTCTTTTGAATACAGACTATGGAATCTGGGCTACAGCCACATCTGGTGAACTGATCAAATGATATTTAGTTGAAAAAAAAAAGATATTTAATTGGAAAAAAATAAAGCTTTCTATAAATGAAAGAATCAGGAGGGGGGAAAAAAAAACCTCTTTGTAGCCCTCTAACACTAGCCTGAATGGGGCTTGACCAGAGCTCAGCAAACTACTTCTGTACAGGGTCACATAGTAAATATTTTAAGGTTCTTGGGCTCAAACTGTCACAACTACTCAACTCTGGCATTGTGATGTGAAAAGCAGCCAGTCAGCACATAAGAAAATGAGCATGGCTGCGTTCCACTAGGGTTTTGTTTATAAAAGCCGGCAGTGGCTGAAGCCGGCCTGCTGGCCAACCATAGTTTATCAGTCCCTGGTCTAGGGGATTGATGCCAGGTTCACTACCTAGGACCCTAAGGGATCAACTTTCAAATTGAAATGTCCAAAGAAGATATGCGTGTAATGGAGTCAACTGGGTTGCCATAGATGCCTCGTTGACCGAGGCCATATCAAACTTTGGAAAATTCCTTGACTTTCTTGTGACTTGACCTTTTTGACTTTCTCCTATAAAACTCAAGGATTGATGGAGTGAGGGTCTGCTTTTGATCTGGTCTGCTCTAACCCATCCTAGTTTAATTGTTAACAATAAAAACAGGAATGGAGGGGATGGTAGACTAGCGATAAATCCAATCTACCTTAGTCTTCTAAAGGAAAATCACAATGCATTTTATAAATGCAAGACTATCACTGAAATGAGACTAACAGACTTCAACTAACTTTGTTCAATTCTCTCCCTTGAATCACTTTGTAAATTTGAAATGGGGGAATCACTAGCAATTCTCAGGTGTTTTAACATACATGTTTTAGGGTTTTTATTGGAGGAACTATGTCTTTAAAATTGGCAGATCATTTATCACTTTGTTTTAAACAGGGAAAGGAATTGCCTCATGTCCATATGTGTTACCGTTTGTTAAAGGCTTTCCTTCAATGTGATGATAAATCAGTCTCCAGCTGTATGTCAGCAACACTGATACACGGAGAAGAGGACGCTTGGCTACTTTGCATACTTTAGGCTTCTCTTCAAATGAACTCATAGATTCAAAAATCTTAAAGGGAGAAAAGGCCTTAGCAGGTCTCTCCTCCCCGATCACTTACAATATGGCCACTTCTACATACACTGGGCTTCTTTTCAGCTCTGTAGAGGAACTCCTCTGACCGCTGAAGTAGTTTCTCTTAGCAAGAAAAACCCTCTACTTCTTTGTTTTGCCTTTGTTATCATAACCTCTCCTAGCTGATTTAGCCTAAAGAACTTCAAGGTTTTTTTTCTACAGACATAATATTTAAATACGTTTTAAAATATAGATTTTAAAATTTTCAAACAAACAGAATATTCTCATGCAAAAGAATGCAGTTTGATTTCCTCTGTGTGGTAGAGAAGATACAAGTTGGGTGGATTCCTGGATTACAGAAAAAATAGCCCTTCTTTGCCCCATTCCTGATCGTTTGATCTGTCATAGCTTATCCTTGATCCTTCGTCTATAGCCAATTTCCTTGGATTGGCCCGATAAGCAGATCCCCTTTTTGCCTGACTGGTGCCTATTTAAGGGAATCATTTGCCAGACCTGGACCACACCAGACTCACACAAAAGGCAGAGCAGGGTGTGTTAGTGTGTTAACAAGGCACAAAAAACTACACCCTTTTCTGGTGCAGTGATGAGGCATCTGGAAAGAGACTGGATTCAGAGCTAGGAGATCTTGATTCAGACAACTCTGGCTGTGAATATTTGAATCTGAGCCTCATCTGAAAAGGGAGACCATAATAACATCTACCTCAGAGTGGTGAGGATGAAAGGAGATAACATGGAGAAATGCTGTGTAGATTGTAAAGAGCTAACCAGTTATACTTGGCCTGATAACTTTCCTTCCTGTCCTGGGAAAGTTATCTCATGAACGTAACCCTACTCTCCTTTGAGTCAGATTGCCTGGGATAGAGTCAGGCATCAGAGATGTGTAGCATCCTCAACATCTTTTGGTAAGTTTCTTGTCTCCCACAGCGCTGGCTGCAGGCCATGTCATCATGTACTGTTGTAGCCTATACCAATGTTTGCCTGAAATACTTAGAGCCACAACACTCCAATTAGCCATATACCCAGGAGAGGGGGAGGAGGAGATGGGGGGCGGGGGGAAAGGGACCAAGGGATTAAAGGATAAAGAAAATATTACACAATGTTATATCAGAGTCAAATAATTTCTGTGCAAGGCAAGATTTTCTCAAGCTATCCCACACTTAGAAATAGTTTTATGCAGTCCTACAGGTCACAGAGACCAAGCAGAAAACTGGAACATGGCACAAGGGAATGCCATGCTGAAGCTAAGGACAACAGAAAGTTCCCAGAACATGCAGACAAATATGAGGATGCCGTGTGTCAGTGGTGAAACTTGACCAACTCAGCTGAGAGACTAAGGATCTTATGTATTCTAATACTAACAGTAAGAAGTGACTGTCCCAGCATAGATTGGGTGAGACAAGAGCTGCCTGAGAGCAGGAGAAACCCATCCATGAAAAAAAAAGAGTGAAAGGAAAGGAGCCAAACAGGGATATGATAAGCCCTTTAACTTTTCCTTAGTGAAGAGGGTTAGAAGTGAACCTGAGAATTATACTATAAAAAAGTACATACATCAACACCCCACTGTCACCAATGGACAGATCCACCAGACAGAAAATCAATGTGGAAACAGCAACCTTAAATGATGCATTAGATCAGCTGGATTTAACTGGATTTAACTGATATTTTCAGAGAATTTCACCCCAAAGCTACAGAATATACATTCTTCTCAAATGTGCATGGAACATTTTCCAAGATATAGGCCACAAAACAAGTCTCAATAGGGGCCAGCCGAGTGGCTCAGTTGGTTAAGAGCTCGCTCAAGAGTGCAAGCTCTGAGCAACAGCGGTTCGATTCCTGGCCCAAGCTGAGCTACCACTGAGCTGCCAACAGGTGGCAGGATGGCTTAGCTAAAAAAAAAAAAAGTCTCAATAAATTTAAGAAGATTGAAATCATATCAAGCGTTTTCTCCGACCACAATGCTATGAAACTAGAACTCAATTACAAGAAGAAATCCAGAAAGCACACAAATAAATGGAGGCTGAATAACATGCTACTAAATAGCGAGTGGGTCAAAAATGAGATCAAGGAGGAAATCAAAAGATACCTCGAGACAAATGAAAATGAAAACACCATGACCCAAAATCTCTGGGATGCAGCGAAAGCAGTCCTAAGAGGGAAGTTCATAGCAGTGCAGGCCTACCTAAAGAAGAAAGAAAAATCTCAAATCAACAGATTATCCTTACAACTCAGGGAACTGGAAAAAGAACAGCAAAATAAGCCCAAAGGGAGCACAAGGAAGGAGATAACAAAGACCAGAGCAGAAATAAATGAAATAGAGACCAGAAACACAATACAAAAGATCAACAAAACCAAGAGCTGATTTTTGAGAAGATAAACAAAATTGACAAACCTCTAGCCAGACCCCTCAAAAAAAAAAAAAAAAGAGAGGGGGGGGGGACTCAAATTAGTAAAATCAGGAATGAAAGGGGCGAAGTGACAACAGACTCCACAGAAATACAAAGAAATTTAAGAAATTATATGAGCAACTATATGCCAACAAATTTGACAATCCAGAAGAAATGGATAATTTTCTAGAAGTAAACAACCTTCCAATGCTAACTCAAGAAGAAACATAAAACCTGAATAGACTGATTACTACCAAGGGAATTGAATCAGCAATCAACACGCACCCAACAAACAAAAGCCCTGGAGTAGATGGCTTCACAAGTGAATTTTACCAAACATTCAAAAAAGAATTATCACCTATTCTTCTCAAACTATTTCAAAAAATCCAGAAGGAGGGAAGGCTCCCAAACTCTTTCTATGAAGCCACTATCACCCTGATTCCAAAAACAAAGAATGTACAAAAAAGGAAAACTACAGGCCGATATCCCTGATGAACATAGATGTAAAAATCCTCAAAAAAATTTTAGCAAACAGAATTCAGCAATATATTAAGAAGATCATATATCATAATCAAGTGGGTTTCATCCCTAGTACGCAAGGGTGGTTCAACATCTGCAAATCAATTAATGTGATACACCACATCAACAAAAAGGAAAATAAAAATCATATGATCATATCAATAGATGCAGAAAACGCATCTGACAAAATACAGCAGCCATTTATGATAAAAACTCTTAGCAAAGTGGTAATAGAGGGAACATATCTCAACATAATTAAGGCCATATATGATAAACCCACAGCTAACATCATCCTCAATGGGGAAAAGCTAAAACCATTCCCCTTAAGATCAGGAACAAGACAAGGCTGTTCACTTTCTCCACTTTCATTCAATATAGTTTTGGAAGTTCTAGCCACAGCAATCAAACAAGAAAAAGAAATAAAAGGCATCCAAATTGGTAAGGAGGAAGTAAAATTGTCATTATATGCAGATGACATGGTACTATATAGAGAGAACCCCAAAGACTCCATCAAAAAACTATTGGAACTGATAGACGAATTTAGTAAAGTAGCAGGATACAAAATCAATATTCAGAAATCAGTTGCATTTGTATATACCAATAATAAGCTATTGGAAGGAGAAATTAAGAAAACAGTTCCATTCACAATTGCTTCAAGAACTATAAAATACTTAGGAATAAATTTAACCAAAGAAGTAAAAGACCTGTATTCAGGAAATTATAAGACACTAAAGAAAAAAATAAAAGAAGATACAAATAAATAGAAACACCTACCATACTCATGGATAGGAAGAATTAATATAGTTAAAATTCCATACTGCCTAAAGCAATATACAAATTCCATGCAATTCCTATCAAACTACCTAGGGCATTTTTCACAGAAATAGAAAATATAATCCTAAAATTTATATGGAACCAAAAAAGACCCCGAATAGCCACGGCAATTCTGAGAAATAAGAACAAAGTCAGAGGTATCATGCAACCAGACATTAAAACATACTACTAGTCTACAGTAATCAAAACAGTATGGCACTGGCATAAAAACAGGAACATAGATCAATGGAACAGAATAGAGAGCCCAGAAATAAATCCATGCATATATGGACAGATAGTCTTTGACAATGGAAGCAACAATTTACATTGGGGTAAAGACAGTCTATTTAATAAATGGTGCTAGGAAAATTGAACTGACACATGCAAAAAAATGAAACCACCTCCTTACGCCATATACAAGAACAAATTCAAAATGAATTAAAGACTTAAATGTAAGACCTGAAACCATAAAAATCTTAGAAGAAAATAGAGAGTAAATTTGTAGACTTTACCCTGAGCAATAGTTTTACTGATACATCTCCATGGGCAAAGAAAGTAAAAGAGAAAATGTACATATGGGACTACATCAAACTTAAAAGTTTTTTCACAACAAAGGAAACCATGAATAAACCAAAAAGGAAGCCTACTGAATGGGAGAAGATATTTGTCAACAATATATCTGATAAGGGGTTAATATCCAAAATTTATAAAACACTTATGCAACTCAACACCAAAAAAACCAAACAACCCAATAAAAAAATGGGCAGAGGATATAAACAAAAAGAAAAATATATATATACAAAATAAACACATAAAACCCTATTGTATAGAATTTAACTTGTTTGATATACAAATAGTAACGCTTGTAAAATGTATAGTTATTGCTGGATCAATTGTTTTGATATATATTTTTTTCTTTCAAAAGTATTTTTGAAAATTACCTGACCTGAGTCAAAAAATGGATGAAAGTAGCAGCCCCATTGCTCCTAACAGAATTGTGTCATCACCAGGTACTTTTCTATCTAGTTTTGCCACATTCTATGCTTCCTGTGAAATGTTCTTATGACTCTTCCTTCCACATATTGCAAGCAGAAACTGTTAGAGTCTGGAATTTTCAAATCATGGATGCTCACGGGGGGTAGGGTGGTGTGATAACAGAACCATTTCTTTAATAAATTCAAAATCTTAGAGCTTTCAGGAAGAATCACTGAAAGAAGAAGACGTATGCAAGAGAATTTTGCCTTTTTGGTGAGCACATTTCACTTTTAATCCTGATGCCATCTATATGCGTTCCCTGAGGACATTGCCCTTGTTGGGACAGACTGGAAATTTTTAAACACAATGTGATTAAAATTAAAGAATTAGCAGAAAACAAAGAAGATACACAAATGTAAAAACAAAGGCATCACACTTAGAATCTTATTACAGTGAGTTAAACAGGCATTGTACTATACACAGAATATTTTTTTTAAAAAACGATTTAACCATACTGAGTTAAAATACTGGCTCTGTTTTCTTAGCTATACAATACTGGAAAATGTCATTTCCATGAACATCATTTCCTCATCTTTAAAAAGAGGTGTTGGTATATTTTTTTCATGTTATATTACATGGTTCAGCTTCCCAGCAATAGCTGAAAGATTCAGAGGTTTACATTTAATCCAAGATGCCTAATCAAATGCTCTATTCTGAGAATTTGGAAAGTTTTTAATTGACAGTCCAAGATTGAACGTCTTTGGAGTGGAGTAACATTGATACCATTGCTCTAGAGAAAAGACCGGAAACTCCTGCTTCTGAGATAGTAGGGACTGTTTTTCCCATGCTCCTCCCCAGGCATGTTTAACTCTTGCATTGGTCCTATGAGATACCCAAGGATCCTTCCAATAATTGTCTGTGGGTTTTGGGTTTTTGTATGTGGCCTTAGTAACTTGCTTTCTGTTTCTTATAATCAAAAGAATTTTGATAAAAAGGAAATAGGTATTAGGAAGGAGAATGTTACAAGTAAATATTTCTGAAGTAAGGAATTGGTCTAGTTAAAGTGGGAGTGGTGGCCCTCCCAGGATCCTGGCCTGGGAAGCCTACTGTGTAATATCACAGCAGTTGACTCAATAGTTCTTGGTTATCCCAGTCCACATGGCTTAGGTGGAATGGGACTCACTTGGCAACTGAATCACCCAATCTTAGAAACTCACTGGTAATGATTAATTCAGGATAGGCTCATGACCTAAGTTGATTGAATAACTCAACTTTCTTTTGGGGAAGAAAGATTTTCTCTATCTATTGGTTGATGAGGGGATGGAGCATAACACTGGAGCTATTAGCAGCAGTCTTGGTACCTTAAACAAAGAACCTGCCCAAGAAGGAATCAACACAGAGGAAAGCATGGCTAAGAAATGAGGAGAATGACATGATGCTTGAGAACATGGCTCCAGCCACGCCTGAATATTACCTTGATAGAAGTCCCTGGGGCCCTCCAAATTCTTTGATATCCTAGATAGCTCTATAATATTGTTAGAAGATATTTGTCACTGATACAATGCTGACTAATGCAACTTGACAATGCCATAGCAATCTGAATTTGGGTGTAACTGCTATGTTTGAAATGAGTGTAGGTGGTTTTAATTATGTATTTAAAAGATTTGTAATTTTTGATTTTGGTTTGTGTGTGTGTGTGTGTGTGTGTGTGTGTGTGTGTGTGTGTGTGTTTGCATTCAGCCCCATGTCCTAAATGCCTTGGCAAAACTTGTTATGTTTGAGGTACCTAACTCATACATACATGATTCCACAAAAAAGAGGGTCCATGTCTTCTGGACAGCCCAAGGTAAGAGGATACACACCAGCCTGTCCTATTATTAACACCTGCTGGAAGTCACTGACTAGACAAAGTGTTTTTCTCACCTTGTTAGGAAAAAAAAAATGACCCCACTTTTTGAGGATTGAGGATCATAGGCTATGAGGACACCATTACCACCTACTTAGCTATATTGGTGAGAATCTATTGACCTTTAACTGCCCTCTTGCTGGAATTCTTTATTTTGTTCCCAACTGTATCTAAGATAAATGGTTGACTAAAAGCTTACTTATGTTTTATCTATATTAAGTGATCCTTCTTGGGTGTGTAAAGGCCCACTTATCCAGAAAGGGGGGGAAAAATCTAATTCCCACCTCTGAAACTAGAAAATTTATTTCTACTCCCAGATTTATGGCCTGGATTTTTCAGGCACAGGAGCCAATAAATTTCCTTAGGCTCAAACCAACTTGAATTTCATTTTCTCTCACTTGCTACCTAAAGAGTTTTAACTGATCTGGTACCTGACCCATAATAGTAGGCTTATCTAGTCTTGCGGTCCTCCACAAGCCTGAGGAGAATCTGTTCTTTTGCCCTCAGAGCTGCTTGGCTGATGAGTCTCAAGGGTTCTATTCTTTATTCACTCCAATCCCCATGAGAGCAATGTGGTACAATGAGGTGTCTGCTGAAGGTATTCAACATATAAAGTCAACCCAAATGAATATTAACACTGATTTGTTTTAAATATTTTTTTACAATATTCTTGTAAAGATTGTTCACTTAAGGGTAGGAATCATGTCCTATTTTTAAATGTCCTCTATTTAAGAAAATGCTAGGCATATGAGTTGGACAAATTAATGAAGTTAAAATGAATGAGAAAAATTCACAGGGTGGGGGGAGTTAAAGTGTGTGCTAGAATATAGAGTCCCTGGAAGGCTATATACAAATGTAGCATGAGAAAACCTCTTTTTGTAGGAAGAACAGAAGACAAAATTCTATCAACCAAGCCTTGAAATAAGAAAATGGTATGCGAAAGGCTATACAACGATTTGATGCCATATGGGGGTAGATGTGCCTGCACTGATCAAAGAGAAAAGAGAAAGAGTACCCTCTCAGAAGTTGTATCTGAAGAATCTAGACACCGTCACATAATGATAGTAATCCAGGTGGGAGAAGGCCCCATTCTGCCATGTTATGGAGGTTACCATGTGCATTGTGCTCCCAGGGTTCATAGCAGCCCCAGGGTAGTCAGTGGGGTCATATCCAAGGAAGGACCATGCCCATAGGGGGATGATCTCACCTCCCTTCTATTCTTCTCCTTTTATCCCAGACTCATATATGTAATTAAAGCAGGGAAGGGGTCAGTAAAAAAGACGTTTGAACAATTTTAAAGGCTATGTTAGGAAAAAATCCTGGTCCATAGATAGTCCTAAGAAGCAGCTTTCCTCTAAATAAATTAAAGTTTATTTTGATAGTCCTAGCTTTCCAAGCAGTCTATGTGACACAGATAGCCTGGTTTCCCTGTTAACAAAATGGGCACAATGCTACTCTCCCTGTCTCCTTGTGGTTATTATGAAGTCCAATGCCAAAATAAAGGCATGTGCATGAAAGTGCTTTGTACAGTTGAACACAGTGATGGCTTACAAGTTTTATTATTGCCACTCCTTATGCCTGGACCTAGTGCCCTGGCTTTTAGGATTTGGCATGGTATAAGTCAAGCACCGATGCTGAATAATTAGGGTAGGCTAAATGCTGCAAGCAATAGCCCCCAAGTCGCAGTGGCTTATCACAATTTCTCACTCGTGTCACACTCCATCATGGGTCATCAGGTGATGTGTTTCATCCCAGGCTCTTGCATCTCATGGCTTCACCCAGCTTTAGGTTCACAGAGTCCTTTCGTTTGTACCAGCAAGATAGAATATGGACAGTGCATGAGAGAATTTTACATGCAGGGGCACATCATTCTGCTCGCATTCTATTACACAGAACTCAATCAAATTGCCATCCCTAATCACAAAAGGAACTAGAGAAGGTAAGTCTGTTGGTACCCAGGAAGAAGAGCAGAACGTGGAAGCTGTGAGCAGTAGTTCACAGACACTCAGCCAAGGTATCAACGACTGACGAAATTCATCATCTTATGTTACATGAAGAGATCCTGCCCATGTAGGTCCTCACAAGGCTCCTGGTTTATAGACCTTCCATAAAACCTAACTAAATACACTGTAACCTACATAAGTGCAGGAATTTTTGTCACTTTATTCCCCAAATGCTTAAATACAGTGGGTACTCAACATGTGCTAGTTGAATCAATAGTCAGTTTCCTGATTCCCGCTAACATAAAGCATTCAGTCCAACATCAGTGATGGTTTCCTAAATGACAAGTTGCTATCAATAAATGGTTACCTAGCCAGGAAACTTATTCTAAAACTTAGCACTTTCTTCATTCCCCTTTCAAACCCAGAAATTTCCATTGACTAATACAGAGCTTACCATGCAGTAAGCACTAATTATAAATGTGGTGAGTGAGTGAATAATTGAGTGAATGAATAGGCTACAGGCCCAAGAGTTTTAAAAGCAAGTGAATTTGCTATTTGGATCATTCAAGCCTTTAGAAATCAGTAACTTCAATTCTCTTGTATCCTCTTACTCTCCAGTAGGTTTTTTGGCCCTGATCCACTTTAGTCTAACCAACCCACATTGGTCTAAGTCTTCCGTCTAACAGTGGAAGAGATAACCTGGTAACGGGGTAGATGAAAGACTCCACCTTTAGTCCTTGATGGCACACTACTTACTCTACATTTTTTAGCAACTCCATAGATTTTAGGGTTGCCCCCCAACCCTTCCTCTGAATCGTAGCCCTTACTTGTCACTCATTTGAGAATTGGTCATACACTCTCTATACCAGCTTGCTATCTTGTTGTATTATTGTCATCTCTCAGGTTGTCATGTAACTTCATCTGGGAAGGGCTTTCCTCCTCAAATTGGTTGTAAACAACACAAGAATACAGTTCCTGTGTTATTTTCTTCATTATTTCTCACTAACAAAGTCACCTTTGCCATACACAAAAGAGGAATAGGATAAATGGTCCTGAGATGCCCTGATAAATCCATACATTCAGAAGACATGTGAGTGCTGACTGTGTGTCACGTGTGACACTGAGCATGTGACATCATGGTCCTCGCCATACAGGAGCACCATCTAGTGGGGAAAGAATAAATACCCATAATGCAATGCAGTAAGTATTATAAAAGAGTGTAAAGGGATAAAGGAGTATAGGAAGGAG
Source organism: Hipposideros armiger (assembly GCF_001890085.2). NCBI lineage: Eukaryota > Metazoa > Chordata > Mammalia > Chiroptera > Hipposideridae > Hipposideros > Hipposideros armiger. Next base: position 1,207,195 of record NW_017731677.1, read on the forward strand.
ATGAAGAAACTTAATAAACTGCCTAAGTTAAAAAAATGCCAGCTTCACCATTTATTGCTTGTGTGACTGGCAAATTACTTACCCTTTTTGACCCTCAGTTTTCTCATCTGCAAAATTTTAATAATAATTTTTATAATAATGGTATTTTAATAATAATGGTATAATCATAGGGTTATAAAAAGGATTAAATGTGTTAGCATATGTAAAATGCTTAGAATTATGCCTGGTCTCAGTAAATACCTAATAAATGTTATGTATTATATTCATTATTAGTTATTGTTCCTTGTAAAGCACAATGAAGATATGTAGGTGATTGGCATATTTTAAATGAATATTTTAAAAATAGTTTTTAAGATTGAGATGGTTTTAGAACGGTTTTAAAAGACACTAATAAGTTCAGGTATTATGGTTTACAAAATTGTAATTCTATTATTCTATTCTTATAAGTCAGATGAATCCAGTATATATTTATCGAAGTTCAGTTTGCACTGACCAAGTACATTACATTCATTCATCACTGGAATGGATCTGATAAGGACCAGATTCAGTACTTTTTGAATTATTACCGTAGCATACTAACTCGTGAAACATTCCACTTACCAAGAAAACTTGACTGCTTTCTTTGCTGTTTCTTTGGGTTGCAGAGATTCAAAAGTGAGATTCAAAGCTGAGTTGTTTGTAGAACTGCAGGCTGGTGACACCGTTGGGTATCTATTCATACAATTTTATGGTACAGAGTTAAAGTTGGGGGAAGAATTTAGTGCAGGGGGATTTGAGTCAAAGACACAGGAGGGAATTAGATTTGGGAGGGAATTCCTTGGCATCCATCACCCTGCTGGCCAGAGTGACCGGTTTCAAAACACTATAAAGATAGAAAATAAGTTCAGAAGCCACAGGATAAGGTCTGATGAAGGACAGGTGAGTTTCTGGGAAGAAGCTGCTTTTTCTGAACATGTTATGAAGCAAGACGGAATGAGAGTACCATTTTATCCCCTGAAATCCATGCTCTGCTGCTGCAAACCCAGTGCACTGGAAGTTCCCTGCCACCATGGGTGACAGCCAACCCCAGGGAGCCATGTTGTGTTGTGGGAATAGCTATGGAGTCACTGTCGCAAGACTTGACAAGAATACAGAGCAGAACTTGAGCAAACTTGTTCCTGCACACCTGTGTGCATGCGCCCCAAGCCTTAAGATTCCCAGGGGTAACAAGGGGAAGCTTCAAAACAGACTATGATTCTGTAACATGGAAATTAACGATCTGCGTTTACACGGGGACTATCTCTGCCATTTTCACTAGTGAGCAGTGAGAGTGGGAATCAACTTCACTTCTCTCTGTCCCAGGACCCATTTCTTTTTCAGAATATCCTATTGCCAAGTTACGGTACTTCATATTGTGGCCTCCACCACCACCGTAACAGCTACTTATGGGGAGAGAAACAACAGAAAAAATGGAATTGTAGACCTCCTGTTACTCTAAATTTCCACAATGTCCAATAAGTCTGCTATGTTCTGCAGCACGCACATGCAAACACACACCCACATCACCCTTACACACACAGCACTTCTTTTTTGTACCATAGGAAGGGTGTGTTTACACAGGTAATATTTATCAAAAAAATAGGGTATCATTTCTATGTTACCTAGCGACTTGGAGAAAAGCTAAGAAGGAGTGAACCATATCAGAACCACAGTGGCTGAGGTAGTGAAACAGATAGATGCTACATCTTACATGTGCCTCTCCAAATCTGAATCCCTCCATCCCCGAATGGTAGGAACACTTAATTAAATCCATATTTTTTAAGCGCTCCAATCTTTTTTAATGTCATAATTTTTCATCTTTTGCATCTGGGTAAATACTCCTATTTTGGCACAAGAAGGAGAAGGCAGGTTCCAGAAACCATTCTGCTGCTGGGAGATCCAGCAGCCTGAAAATGAGTTTTCCGCAAATGCAAGAGGCCACTTCCTTGCCCTACGCCTAGACAGCATGGCATTTCCTAAAGTGGCTCCATCCTTTCCACCACCTCCTACCCCATCCCAGCCCAGACCATATTGTAAAGAGCTCTCCCTGGTACGTTGCTAGTTCAACATGACTTGGAGTCATCCAGGACGGCTGCTGTGACCAAAGCAGGTTTTTAAATAGAGAAGATTTTCAGTTATTTGGATTTGCATCCCTCAATGATCTGTGCTACTACTCTGCTGCTGAGAGCTTTTCTCTGCTTTATTCAGCAGCAGGCTTTTATAGTGACAGCACACAGTGTGAGCAAAAAGACTCCTTCCAAATGTGGCCCCAAACAGTTGATATAAAAGGTTTAGCTATGGTCTTGAAAGGTTAAGTATTTCTATACATTCAGCTTTCATTTGGAATTATATCTTCATTTGACTCAAGGGAGTTTCTTTAAGTTCATGATTAATAAAGGCCTTGGGTCTCCCATATGTGCCCCAAATAGACCAGGAAAGGCTGAAATTCACCACCACAATGAATTAGTTTTTCTCTCCTCTAGGTTCCTACAGCACTTCAAACTTACCTTTAATTTTATATTTACTGGGTGTCATACTTGTTTATGTCTTTCTTTTCCTCTAACCAGTAAGTGCCGCGAAGACAATGTATTTTAGTCTTTTTTTTTTTTAATCTCCAAAGCCTAACCAAGTTTCTGGCAAGTACTTAACAGATACTCAATATTTATGTTATTGGATTGAAATTTTACCTGTCTATGAAAACCACTTTATGTCTTCGGGCACAAGTTGTATTACAAGAACTTATTTCTTTTCCATTTATTCCTCATGTCCACCTGCTTTTTACTCCATGAACCACCACAGACCTGCCTGAAACCATGAGAGGATAATAGCTCTAAGGGGGACAGAGAGAAGTGTTTAGAAGGAGTTAGTGCATATGGTATTGAGATCTCCCTATTTCATTAACCATACACCCCATCTTTTCCCATCTTTACTCAAGCTCAAATGCTCTATAACTTGTACTAATAAAGGGCAACTAGAGTATACATGATTCAAAATAGCCAATCATCTAAATAACCGCCTCGTTCTTTTAGGGAAGGTATACAGAAGCAAGAAGTCTAACTTAAAAGACATAAGGCTGAAGTCACACTTCTTACTTATAAGATGACCCTAGATAAGTCACTGGACCTTTTTGAAACTCAATTTCTTTACTTGCGATGCATATCTTTCTAGCCATAGGACTGGTGTCTGGGTCATACAAGTTGTTGTATTCTGCAAATCATAAAACGAGATACACCTCTAAGATCGTGTCAATATTACCTTTGAAATGGATTCTCTGCTGGCAATGAGTGATAGGTATGTTGACATCAGATTAACAGTTGGTGCTCTGCCAAGTAAATATTAAAATAAGTTTACAGTTCCCAAGACTAAACCAAGTGACAAGGTGGGAAGGCAGCCCAGCCACATATTAGGTACATGGGATAGCTAGCTGGGATTATAAAAGAGCCATGATTGATCTACTTCTGGTTCCCCTGCAGATAATCAGGAGTTGACTAAATTACAGCAAGGGCACAAGACAGCCCCTTACACTGCCGTTCCCCATATGGTGGAGAACGAAGGTTGCTTGTGCCAAATGCAGATCCAATTAAAATTTGGAAAGGTTGCTCCGTTATCACATTTGCAGTCATAATTAAATTTGCGAACTGAGAAGAGCTGCCAAGCTTGCATCTCTGTTTTGGAAGGTGGGACATCTGCTAACATTAGTATGGACATGGAGCATGGGGGAAAGTCACAAAAATGCTGCCTCAGAATGAATATGCAAAATAAATTAGAGTTTATTTTAGGGCTCTGACTATTAAGCCTTCTGTTGTTGAATGTGCCTCAGTTTCCTTGTGCCCTCTCCTAATTTGTGATGTTTTAAAATATAAATGGCTTTCCCCTGACATTGCTCATTTCCAGAGTCAAAGCTTTTAAAAGCTAGAATTCACATGTGACTACAATTTCAACCAGGAAGGTGATCTATGGTGAGAATTAAGGAGCTTTAAGGAGGACGGGTAATGCTTGGAGCTTCTAGAAAATGCTGAAATTGTATGTGACTTGATTCAACCCCTACAGGAGGCAGCAAAGCTGGTGGGCTCCCAAGCATGTGGTCAAGTAATAATATTAATGTATTTGCATAATATGGTGCAGGCAACAAACTTCAGCATTTCCAAATTATTTTAAACTATATGGCAATCTTATAGAGATCATTGTATCTCAATTTTGCAGAAAAGTAAATTAAGATTCTAAAACATGAAGTGAAATGCTGTTAATCTCACAGCCAAATGGTAGAGAGAGGAGGAATAGAACCCAGGTTTTCTAAATCCTACTCCCACTATATGTACCTAATTTATAAGCTACATAAATTTATGTCAACAGAGCCATCTACCCTGCCCCCCAAAAAAAGAGCTGAATATTTTCAATCTAAACAATGTCTTCAAGATTGTGATACTGAAAGAGTAAATTAAAATCCATTTTTCTGGGCCGGCCGAGTGGCGCGATGGTTAAGAACTGGCTTGGGACGCCAGAGGGCCCTGATTCGGATCCCACATATGAGGGCCAGTGACACTGCCCTCCACAGCTAAGATGCTGAACAACAGCTCAACCTGGAGCTGGGCTGCCATGAGTCACCAGCGACAGCGTAGGCTGCAGCCCCTGTGGCAGTGGGTTGCCATGGGCTACCATGTGTAGCCAGCAGCCAGCGTGAGCGGCCAGCAGCCGCAGTGAGCGGCCGTCCAGAAGCCAGCGACTGATGTGCCTCGCCCAAGAAGAGCACAATGATGATGCCAACTTGGGCCAGTGAAACAACGTCCTCCACAACTAGACCGAAGAACAAAACGAGAGCAACTTGTCTATTCCCCTTCCCCCAATTCCCCAGCGCTGTTCCCATCCCCCCAATTCCCCAATAAAAATCTTTTTTAAAAAAATCCATTTTTCTGCCTTTGAGGATGAAGCCCTAACTTGAGCAATGTGAACCCAAAGCAATGCTCTCAAAAGAGCATCGCCAAATTCTGCATGAAACTACAAAGAAAACCAGAAAGCACCCTGACACTGCAATTTACAATGTCAGAAAGGAAGGAGAAGAGTGTCATGGAAAGAACTGGAGGATGAGAGACCTGAGCTCTGGCCCTTGAGGCACAGCCTTGGCCAAAGCCTTTCATTCGTTTTAGCATCATTTGCACAGCAAGAAGAAAAGTTGTGGCTGAAGTAGTTTCTACTTAAGATCACTTCATGGTTCCCAGGAAGGACACTGAGCTAGAATCACCACCTTCTGTTTTCCTGATACATTGTCAGGTCTGAGTATAAATGACTCTAAGCTCATGCAGGTTTCATGCTTACCAACACTTTCCCTCTAGCAACTCAGCCCTCACACTCTCTTACAAATCACAGTGCGTCTTAAATGATAATAAACCTATGCAAGGGAGCAAACCAATTAGGCCTGCAATTAATGACATGACAGCAAGAGACATCTCAGAGCGGCAATTTATGTAAGAGGATTCTCCGAAGAGAACACAGACCCACTGGACCTGAATGGTAATTTCATATGAAAAGTGGCTTAAACGTAAGATGATGGAAAACTGAAACTTGAGAGCACTGTGGAATAGTCTGAAAAGTCAGAATTTTCCAGAAAGGGCTTTTGGTATTCCTGACCCAAAAGCAGACCACTATAAGGGTTTTGTAGCCTATAAAGGACCTTGATAGACGTGATTGAATTTGATCCTCATTGCAACCCTGTGAAAGAAACGGTGTCATCTCCCCCTGTTTATTAGGTGAAGTTGGCATTTTCTATGAAAGGGACTTAAAAGTAAGATGAAGAGGATTCAGGGTTGTGCCCATAGTCAGACATTCAGAAAGTGTTATGCATTTGAAGCCACTGGAACATGTGTTACAAGTCCACAAAATATACAACTTCACTTCATATGGTTGTTTCAGATAACCATCAAAACTTAATAATTCAAACACCCCCACCCCAAAAGGCAATCAGATAAAACAACTAAACATTCAAGAACATATATATCTGTAGAGATAGTGTTCAATCTTTGAGTCTCCTGCAAGTGGCCAGGGCCAATATGATGTAGTAGCGTTTTGGTCAGAGTTTAGCTTATTACAGGAAAAATTGTTTTAAGTATATGTGACATAACCAAACTATAGATGGCTAAATGAAACATTTTCCCTTTGGGCATTTTCTTCTTTGAGTTTATTATTAATTATTCTTATTATCATATGTGCTAGTAATATTTGTATAGCACATTACAGTCAGGTGCAACTGACAAAGAAAAATGACTCCAATCTCATATGAACTTAACTTTCTAATTAAAGTCTTATGATATATAATCTGTTGGCCTTTCAACATTTTACTCAGCTAACTTCAACAAGACATCAAAACTCAACCGAGTTCTGGAATAATTTTCTGACCTCCAAGTCTGCCATCGCAAGTTACATTTGGTAATTTTCTGTTACCCCATTGGACTCAAAGCTCTTTGAAATCAGAGGAATGCCTTTGTATCCTGGTTTTCTGTCACTAATAGGGGCCCAGTAAGTGAGAATGAATGCACAGATAAAAGCAGGAACTGGGGAATACGGCCCAGGTAACATACAGGAGACTATACATGGAACACAATTTACCACATTGTTATTTGAGCTGTTGGCCAATATTGTAAACTGTCCAGCTATATTTATATTCTACATAAAATAAACTACAGAAAGAGTCTATACTTTAACTATGTTTACATGAAACACAAACAGCTTTCTTAGGAAACAGATTCAAAATCAGGTGCTGGGCAGGGTCTCCAGGAACCATCTGGTCAGCCCATTTGCAGACAAGTGAGTATCTAAATAATCCAGGGGATTTTCTGTTTTATTTCAAGTCCCTTTCCCCCCTTCCCCCGCTTAAAACAGGAAAAGAAAGGGAGGGAAAATATCCCTTTGTAGAACATCTGGTTTCCACCTAGGAGAATCCTGCTCCCTTGCCCTGACCCTTCGGTGAACAGACTCCAAGCTTCCCTGGGAAACCTACTCACATACATGTGTCCCCATTCCTATTTTCTTCTTCATTCTTCCACTGGTTTAATCTCTTCCTCTCTCACATACACTTTTGGCTGCAGAACAGAATGTCCATTTCACACTGTTCAAAATCTCGGTTTCATTTTTCAGTGCTAAAACGATACAGTGCCCTGCAGCTTTTCAGACACTCATTTTTTTAAAAAAGGCATTGGCTGAACCAAGTTCATTGGCTGTGGGTTTAATAAACTCTCCCGGGTGCTGGTATCTTTCAGCCTGTCAATTTCGAAATCCTTCCTTGAGCACCATAGATCACTGCAGAGTGAGAAGTGCATTCACAAAGAGAGACAGCAGGAAAATACCAGAATGCAAAGACTGCAACAGAATGGCTCAAAGGCCGCCACTGATGAAGATAATTAATAGCCCCATTGTAAATAAAATCACTTTATGAATGCAAAAGGAGATACCACCATTAGAAAGAGGCTGTTGATGCTCTGGCACCTTCAGGGGTAATGAATATAACATACATTTAAGAAATACTCACGATGTCCATTTAAAAATTCTTAGATTTTCTACTAAGCACTCAACTCCCAGCCTAAAAGATGAAAGATATAAACAGCTCTATCAGTGATCTTTTTCTTATTCACTTATTTCAGTTTACTGCCACATCAAATCAGGACCAGTTTTAAGTCAAATCCTCCTTTATTTCTCTCTCTTTTACATCAGACCGCATTCTCTCTTTATATAACATGCTTTGCAACCTGCCCACATACTGCCTTGCATTGCCTTTTAATTGTGTATGTTTAAATGTCTTGTCTCATCCAATGAGATTATAAACCACTTGAGGGTAGAAATAATGACTTATCTCTCTCTTGTCTAACCGACAACAGCTGGCATCGTGAAAAGCACAACACAGGTGCTCCATGTAAACTCTCTCATATGAATAAAATGATAAATCTGAGGACTGAGAAAGTTTACTTCTGTCGTTCCTTCTGGACTTAACACAAATGCTATCTCAGAGCTTTCTTGACTGATGCATTATTGATTTTTACCTTTTTCTAAGGTGAAATGGGGCACTAACCGCCAACCAGAGTGTGTTACCCTAATCAGCAACAATTTCAGTCTTATCCTAATCAGAAACCATTGTGCAGTTAGGATGGTCTCATAAATGACAATCATCTTACCATTGTTAAATGGTGAATGCACCATAATATCATCAAAGCCGAAAACTGTCCCCAAAGTGTTCTCCGAAGTAATCATACTGAAAGATAAGGCCAAATTACCTGCTGGAGCCTCGTTTTTCTTTGGAAAAACTTAGAAGAGGCTTGAAGTTGAATAAATCACCATGAGCAATTGCAAGAACAAATCACCCAGGGCAATTTGATATCTTTCTGTCTTCACACACAGGGAAGATCATTTTATAGTCATGATTTTCATACCATAGTCTGGGCTCTGTAGTTCTGTTAGTGTGAATAATATTCTTCTTCCCCCATCAAGAATAGTGTACCTGAATTGATGCAGGCATAAGTTTTCCCAGAAGTAAGAGATACTGACACAGAATTAATTGCTTTCTCAGTTTCTTGGAAGTTGTTGGGACCTGAGACCAATCCTGAAAATATAGGTCTTGTCAGCCAAAAAGAGAGATCAGATAAAAGACATTTTAGAAAAACAGGGCAAGGCCAAGAACAGATAGGGTTTGGCTAGAATGAATTGATAAATTTAAAAATATAATAATAATTGTAATTCTTTGGGGGACTGTATTATTTACTAATTCAATCTAGATGCAGTCATCACCTAGTATGTGCAAATAACCATGCAGGACAATACAAGTCATACAAAGAGAAAGGTCACTCCCAAGCCCTAAATAATCTGGTAACCTAGTAGAAAATACATTATACACAAAAATGATTAGGATACCATTAGGCAATATGTGAAAAGGAACACCAGTGTTATAAAATATGAGAATGTTTCACACACCTACCTGTCGTTCCATAAAAATTATGATTCAGGAGGTTTGCCACATGCCTAAGAATCTGTATATCTTGACAAAGCTCAGAGAATTCTTATAATTAGTCCAATTTGGGAGATCTCCAATTAAAGAACTGGCAGTTTAGTTGGACAGTGAGATGATTTACACATGGACTGTTCAGTATATAATTACAAAATATCTGTTCACCTGGTTTTGAGGAATAAATAAGATTTCCACAGTGAGATAAAGGTAGATGTGGGGAATAGTCTAAAATAAGGGAATGACATGAGCAAAACACAAAGGCAGGAAGTCACAAAGGCTATCAGGAGAGCAGGAAATCAGTTCAAGATAGGAAGGTAGGAGCCAGAATATGGAGGGTTTGACTGACAAGGTATTAAGGGAGTTTAGATTTTAATCACCAGGGATTAGGAAACAACTGATCATTTCCCAGCAGAAGGATGGTATAATCAAAGTATTGCTTATTTAGAATATTTAGCAAACAGGAGCTTACAAAATACATTGGATTAGTGAAAAAAATTGGAAGCTTAGAAACAAGGGAGGATCTATTGCAATAGCTGAAGCAAAAATGTACTGGAAAGGGGGTGGGGCTTTAACAAAGGAGATGTGAGAATGAAAGAACTGACAGATCTTGGTTATTGATTCTCCATGAAAGGAAGAGCAGAGGAGGTAGTCAGATGACTAGGCATTGTTAAGCTTGATCGCCATGGGAGAATGATGGTGGTTATTAAAAAAAATAATAAAAATCAGAAGATGAGCTAATTTGTGTAGGAGTAGAGCTGAGCAGATGATTATTTTAATGTTAGATTTGCTGAGTTTAAAGGGTTTGAAGACTATCTGAACGAAAATATCTGGTATAGAGATGGGCCGGGAAGATAATATAAGTGAGTGGAGCAGGCCATGGATAGGACAATCAAAAGTCTTGCAGGTACTTTTACCATACGATCTAGCAATCGTGCGCCTTGGTATTTAAACAGTTGAAAACTTAAGTCCACACAAAAACCTGTACACAGATGTGTATAGAAGCTTTACTCATAATTTCTAAAACTTGGAAGCAACCAAGATATCCTTCAGTAGGTGAATAGATAAATAAACTGTGGAACATCCAGACAATGGAATAGTATTCCGCACTGAAAGGAAATAAGCTATCAAGTCATGAAAAAAATGAAAGAACATGAAATGCATATCACTAAGTGAAAGAAGCCAATCTTAAAAGGCTACATACTATGTGATTCTAAATCCATATCTATAGGATATTCTGGAAAAGGCAAGACTATGGAGAGAGTAAAAGAATCAATAGTTGCCAGGGATTGGGAAGAGGGAGGGATAAATAGATGGAACACAGAGGATTATTAGGGCAGTGAAACTACTCTGTATGATATTACAATGGTGGGTACACGTCATTATATATCTGTCCAAACCCATAGACTGTCCAACACCAAGTGTGAACCCTAAGGTAAACTCTGGACTGTGGGTAACAATGATGTTTCTATGTAGGTTCATCAACTGTAACAAATGTACTACTCTGGGAGGGGGATATTAATAGGGGAGGCTATTACATGTATGGTAGGAGGGGATCTATGGTATATTCCTTTTTTTATGGTATATTTCTGTACATTCCTCAAGTTTGCTGTGAACCTAAAACTCATAGTCTAAAAAAATAAACTATTTCATTTATTCATACACACACACTATTTGATGCCTAAAATTCCAGTGATTCATTTTTCTTATGTTACTATTACCCTTTGTCCCCTTCATAAATGCACATACTCCTCAGGAGTGGTAGCACATCACATCCCTAATGAATGTCGCTAATAAAGAGCAGAAGAAAAGATGCAGAATTAGAAAGGGGGGGAACTTAAGTAGAGAATTTTCTGGAAAAGGGGGTAGGTAAGAGGGCAAGGGGCACCAATGAAGGGATCAACTTCCAAAAAGATTTTCCTAAGACCGAAGAGAAATGACTTACCTGGCTAAAATACACCCTAGCTGTTGGCAGGTGATGAAGTGCTTGGGACTCTCATAGAACTGCTGCCAGGAGGGTACATTGTATAATTGCTTTGGAAAACTGTTGGATATTATCGACTGCAGCTGAACATAGGGATACATAACTCAGTATGTCATAATTCAGTAATTTCACTCCTAGGTACACACCCAATAGCAATGCACATGCTATGTTCACCAAAAAGGTATGTTCAAGAATTTTCATTACAATACTCTTCATACTAGCCAAAAACTAGACTTTAAGCAAATGCCTATCAACAGTAGAATACATATATGCATTGTGGCATAATAATAGATATTATAAGGAAAAGATAAAAAAGAACTATTGCTGTGTGCAGCAACCTAAGTGACTGTGACAAGCATAATGATAAATGAAAGAAGCCAGACACAGGAGATTCCATTTATATAAAGCTCAAAACTAGGTAAACCTGTTCTACAGTGATTAAAGTCAGGAGAGTAGTCGATTTTTGGAGGAGGGTTGTAGCTGATACATAGCATGTGGAAGAGGACTTCCAGGGTGCTAAGATACAATTTCTTAATCTGGGTAGTGGTTATAAGGGTGTGTTCACTTTGTGAAATGAGTCAAGCTATACATTTATTATGTCTGTTCTTTTCTTTATGTGTGTTCTATTTTAGGAGCTTCCTTACAAATTGTTGAAGAGTGGAGGATTAGAGTTGATTTTGAGCTCAGGATATCAGAAAATACTCCCTAAGATGACTTACAACATGAGCTTCAAAGGATTTCGCTCTTTAAATCCTACACATTTTTAATATTTATTTTGATCTATGACATAATTAAAACTTTATGTTGATAAAGGAGAGAAGAAACACATTTCTACTCTACAAAGAAGCTTCAATAAATTGATTGTTTTCAAATTGGTAGAATCACCTTCTTCAATATTAAGTGAGTAAATCACTTGTTTAAGGCACGTTCCGAAGACCGAGAGCTAAGGTGAAAATGAAATACAAGAACGAGACTAGTCCAGATTTAATGAGTTGGGGAATTGGGAAGAATGGATTTGGGTCACAAAGGAAAGATATTAGACTGAAGGGAAGGAAAATCACTCAGCGTCAGCTAAGTGCACAGTGAATGCAGCTTAGAGTCTGAAATACAGAGCCAGAGTTTCTGAGAGGAGCCCTCCCCTAGCTCTGTGGCTATTTGTTATGCAAAAGATGTCATATGAGCCAATATAAGACAGAGATGAAAATAACCACACACACACACACACACACACACACACACATACACACACCCCATGGACTGGCAGTGGCTACCTGAGCACAACGTCCAGGAAGGTCCTGAGGCGATATGCAGGCTCCATAGAAACGAGTACCAGAGTGGCTCATCTATATTTATTATGGGATGTAAGGTAACGAACTCATCCCAGTCTGCCTGAGAAGCTCCTGGTTTTGGCATGGAAGTCCCACGTTCCAGGACCCCAGGCAAACCAGGATGTTTCTCACTCTACCAGAAAATGGTTACCTGCTTGCTTTCTATGGTCTAGTTCAGAGCTTAGTGCTGGAAGAAAAATACCGTGGGTTGGTTATCTGTTCTGCACAGCCAATTGATTACATACCTTGAAAAAACCACTTTGTCTCTCAGAATCTCATGTTTCTTGTGAAGTGAGGAACATCATATAGACAGTATGGGGTTGTAGGGGATACGAAAGGAAAAAATGGTTATAAAACCAACAGCATTGCAAGTCCCATTACGGAATCTCAGTCAAGATGGTTACTTCATTCTTCTTTCTGGAGCAGGGGGTTTTAATCAGGGTTCCAGCTACCACCCTTCCCACAGCCACGCCCCTGTTAACGGAGCAAAGGCACAAGAACAACCCCATCCAAATCAGTTCTCCAAATCGTGTCCTGTGATATCTTGTTAAGCCACATCCAAAAAAGGGTTCCTGGGTAAAATACTTTCCAGACATTGTGGGTTAAAGACAGTTAAACAGCCTCTTTCACGTGAGTCCTCCCAGGGTCTCTGAGGCACCTACATGAGATAAAACCATCAGAGAGCTGTGAAGCGAGCAGCTTCTCTCAAGTATCTCCCAAATGTATTTAACCGCGAAGCATTCCCCACCCCCTGGGTCATCTCTTCAAAACACACCTAAGAAAAATGCTGACCCGTCCCCACTAGAGGACGAGCAACACAAAGCTTGCATCTGAATGATACATGTGTCCAACAACATGTGCTCCTCAAGAGAGGAAACTGGGGGTGAGCAATGACCTGAGAGTCAGAGACCTGGGATCAGGCCCACATTTTGATCATTTCTGAGCTTTGTGGCCCCGTCCGCTCCTGAACAATGCAGGCTACCGACTAGAAAGTCTCCACACCCCCTTCCAATAGTCACATTGTTTGGAAATGATTCCCTCGGAGGCAGCATTATTCAAATACCTTGATATTAAAAGTTAACCATAGCCTCTTTTCACCATTTTGCTCTTTGCTCTCTTGGTTATTAGTACTAGTTCTCTTCGTTTCCTTTTTAAAATGCTCCTGCATATCTCTGTCATTTGTGTCTAGAAAGGATGCCTCCCGTTTCTGCTTCTGACTACTTTCTGCTCCTTCGAACAGATTCCCCCCTTCCACATCCCATGAGGTGCTTTTCCCAGCTGAGAACACGAGTTTTCATAAAGCACCTCCAAAGACTGCCTGAGCAAGAAAATAAACCTCACAGCTACAGGGACCCGTGGTTCCCAGGGACGTGCAGATAATGCACTCCTGGATCTTATTTCTTTCAGATAAAATTGCAACGAGAATGCAAAAAAAAAGCACGATCTGAATCAATTCTTATGACAGTAATTGTAACAAGGATGGGAAATGGTACAATTTAGGCATTTGACACCCAAAGCTCCACTTGGTAAAAATCTAATCTATTTTTCATTAGCGTTTCCTCACAGAAGATCCCATGAGACAGGTGAGGAGCCCTGCTCCACTTGCAATCAGATTAGTCCATCTGGCCTCTTGCCGTCTCTAAATGCTGTCCTCTGAACTACAGTCACATACAGACACTCAAATGACATTCTTTTAGTTCCAACCAGGGAAGAAAATACTGTCCATTGTGCTGACATGTCATGTTAACAGTGCATGCAGAAAAGGTATTGCTTCCGTGAAAATTATGGGATGAATTTTTGATGGTCTCTAACTAGAGAACCTAAGAATTCCCAAATCGTGCCCTTGTACCCTCTTACCAAGTAAAATTTCCAAAGGAGCTCAACATAAAATAAATTATAACACACGGTTAATAAAATCCCTCTTTGTTTTTAGCTGAGCCTTGCCCAACACGCCATAAAGAAAAGTGCTGATGATACTGGGTTATAACATACAGCTTAGTTTCAAAGCCTAGGCAGGTCCCACGCAAGTCTGAATCTAAATTTTACCACGCCCTGGCCTAGAGCAATAACCAATATTCCAGTGGAGAAAGAAAAAGGAAGATGTCCAGCGCTATTAATTGACCCTTCTTATTTTCTAGTTTCAAGGCCTGAAGAAGTGCTGAGCAGATTAAGTAATCCGTGCTTATAGGCACAGTGACCCTGCACACTAGTGAATCTTGTCCAATCAATATCTTGAGCTCGAAGTCATTAGTCAGCAAACTACAGAGTGCGGGCCAAATCCAGCCGACCATTGCTTTATTTTTATAAATAAAGTTTTATTTGAACACAGCCATGCTCGTTCATTTACATATTGTCTGTGTCAATTTTCACTCCATGGTCACAGACATGAATAATTGCTGAAAAGACCATATGGCCTGCAAAGCCCAAAATATTTATCCTCTGGCATTTACCAAAAAAAAAAAAAGGTTTGTTAATCCCTGCTCTAAACAGTCAGATATACTAATTACCCTCCCCGTGGAAAACACAAGGAAGAGGCTGAGAAGCAAGAAGAGAAGCGAGAGCATTTCCTTCCTACTCAACTCTCTCTCTTCTATTTCTTTCACCCCGTTGGATTTAACAACCAAGCCTACATCCAATCAGGGGTGTGGCTTCCCCTTCAGGGTCCTCCATGGAACCAACCGTTGGATGGATATACATGGGTCTTGGTTTATTCCCTCTTTTTCACAAAATGCTTTTAGTGAAACCACAGATTTCTTTTTTCCCACTTCTGTGAACTATCCTTGGGACATACACAAAGACTTGTATCATCATATTGCTTATAAGAGTAGACAAACTTTGGGGGGATCAAAAACGCTACATACAGCCATCAGGAAAGAGCAGACCCACATGACACAACATAAATCAAGTGTCTTATTCATATTCTATTATTCATATTCAAGGATATATATTATACATTATTCATATTAAAAGTCCAAATAAAAGATGGGATATAAAATTATGTAATCAGTGTTTTCAAAACTTTTAAAAGCAAACACAAATATGCAGATGCACATACAGATACATATATAATATGTTAAAGGTAATTATTGCGTGATTTCTTTTTCGCACTTTCCAAATTTTCCATCAGAATGATTTACCTTTAACATATTCAAATGGCTTTGAGGCATTGCTTCAAGAAACTACTTGAAGGACCCAAACTGGAATGAAGCAAGTGAAGCATTAAATTTCCACCAAACTTTGTAAACTTTCATTTTAACAAAGGGCTCCAGAGCTAAGAAAAAGTTGAAAACCACCCTTGTTTAGAGTCATCTCAAAACTTCTCCGCAGCATTTTCCAAAACCTCCTCTTCTAGTGCATGGGAGGACAGGCATACATTTGTTCCTGATATTTAGATGAATGATAAAGGAAGGTGCTGAGAGTCCAGACCCTGGTGCTCAAATGTTTGACTCCCAAGGGAATGGGGCCAGACTGGTAGAGAATTCTGAAACTCGGGTATCTTAAGATGGAGTGGATCACAAAAATACCTTTCCTTTGTAGGCATCTCAAGAAGGAAAGAGACTGCGGAAACTGATCACTTCTTAACCCTTGAGTCCTTTCCCAGGGCAAAGGGATGGCCAATGCCATGGGCTGTTATAGCTAGAAATTGTTACATGTAGAAAAACGGACTGCTCCAACAACTTTCTTGTCAGTTTCCATTTTCTCTCGTTTTTTTTTTCTTTTTCTTTTGCTAATTCTTATCAGCATTTTCTAACTGTATTTTTTCACTTTTTGCTTTTAATTTCCTTTATGATAGAAGGGAAACTATGTTTAAGAAATAAACAAAACTCTCAAGTGTTGCTTTTGATTAGGCCGATTTGCCTCAATGAGCTGTGCAGACTAATCCTCAACAAAATCACAGGTAACGAAACGCATCCTCTGGGTTGACAAGTCAGTGTCGTATAACACTGAGAAGCAATTTGTCTCCTCCACGGCTCTCCATTGGTAACTGTTGCCTGAGGAACATGACAGCACTGGCTCATTAGCTGACCTCAGTGACGGCTGAGGAAGGAGGCTCCTCCAGTTTCACCGGGAAAGCAAATACGATGTTGACCATCAGGCCAAAGCCAACTATGTTCTTCCCACTAGCTAGTCATGATGAATACTACCTGCACACACATACACACACATCCCTTTTCTTAAAGGCTCCCTTCCCACATTCACGTTTTAACAGTTATTTTAGTTTTCCTGTGAGTAGTCAGTGCTATACATTAGGATTTCACAATAGTGGTTATCTCCATATCCTGGGATCCTGGCACACAGAGGAAGTCCCATCAATATTTGTTCAAACAACTCAGGTATAGATGAGCACAGGAGGTTTGGTTTGATGGACAACCATTCTCCAGTAGCCGCTGCTACCTCCATTCAGGTCAAAAGTTAGTATCAGGAATGAGCTTGCCCATGAGTGAAAAACACAGAGCAAAAAAAACAATCCCAGGCAGACAATGCTCTCAATTCCAAACAGGTAGGGAGACGGGAAACATTCCATCTAAGAATAGCAGGGCTGCCGCTGTTGTTGGGTCAAGTTTCAGAGGGAATGCTCTGGTTCCGAAAACGACTGCTACAAAGGTGAAGATTAGCCTCTTGTCTGAGATGGGTTACAGGAAAAGGATTTGAACAAAAGAAATGAAGATAAAAGTGAAATCTCAGGCCTGTGCCTCAATACCTAGAAGAAATTAGGCTGAGACTCTGTGGTCAGAGCCAGTTAATTCCTTCTGTCTCCGGTCAAGCTTCTTCTGATATTAGAGTGGGCCCGAATCTCCAAAATGGAATTATTCTAGCCCTAGAGAGGAGAGGGATACAGGAGACAGTAAAACAGGCAAAATGTACCCCTTGCTCACTACCATGGGGTACATTGACATTTAGTTGGAAATTATTTCGTATCCTTGCAGATAACCAATATGCCCCTTAATTTATCATAGCTCAGTGGATTAATTCCATTAATTCCTTTTTCTGGACAGCTTCACTTCTCATATCTATTTTTCTTAAGAAATAGACTTACATTCTGCATGAGCTTGGTTTCTCAGAAAAAGCCCAGAACCTAATAGGTATATGGACTCGAAGACTTTCATTAATTCACTTCAACATTTGACCTACTTTCCCATGTTATTTTGTTTTCACAACAAAATATTAAAGTAGATATTTTATCCCCGTTGTTACTGATGAAGAAATTTAAGCTTGAAAGGTGTGCAGAAAACAGCTGCAGAGTTTGGATATGAATCCACATCTCTTGGTGGATGCCAAAATCTACTTCTCAAATACTCCTCTAAAACTGGTGGAATCCTGTTAACTGGCCACTTGGAGTTTTATACTTTCAATTGAAATTTAGAACAATTGAGCATGTGTATAGGGAAGCAAGTAGAGGAGCCTTATGGGGAAGAAGCCGATGTGAACTGCAGGATTTTCAGTCTCGGAAGGGATTAAAATAATCCATTGAGTAAATCGAACAGATGTCTCGCCCCCATCCCCAGCCTCATTTCCTTCTCTTTTTAATCTTCATGAGTTGAAGCTTCGTTCACCCAAAATGAGCCAGCCATAGTTCATACTATGTATATTAATATTATCATAGTGTGTAAATATTTTATGTTCATCAGGGTGTGTTTTTTTATTATTTTTATTATAAGCACCTGAGATTGTTTGTGTTCTCTTGTTTCTATATTGTCTTCAAAAAATAAACTTCACCCTTGTTAAACATTGTCTTTAAATGTTATACAATGTTTCATTCTAAAGGAGCTAGAATGCTTTTAGAAATCAGTTCTGAAATACACACTTTCTAATATGGTTTGCATTAGAAACTATTTGAAAAAATATAGTTTTTGCTGAAGTGGCTAAGGGGACCATCACATGAAAATTCCAATAAACATCTGAACTTTAAGCCAATGGTAGAAAGCTGTTTTGAGAAGTGTGAAAGTTACCCTCTGTTCAGAAACAATTGAACGTTATAAAATTTCTCTTTAAGAAGTGAAAGAGAAGAGAGAAGAAACAGACATAGGAATTTTCTTCTCTCATCAAACATATAAATTGACAAAGGCAAATGTAACAGCTCCATAGGCCCCTCCCAGCGTTAAACATGTCATCACCCGTTCCTTATGTTTGTATCATCCCATTAAAAATCTAACACTTTGGGGCGGCCAGGTGGCTGAGTTGGTTAGAGCACTAGCTCTGAACATCAAGGTTGCCGGTTCGATTCCCACATTGGCCACTGAGCTGCACCCCTGCCCCCCCTCCCACACACAACTAGATTGAAACAACTACTTGACTTAGAGCTGATGAGTCCTGGAAAAACACACAGTTCCCCAATTAAAAAAAAAAAATCCTGAAAATTAAAAAAAAAAAATCTAACACTTTTTTTGGGGGGTGGGCAGGGACGAGGGTGAGGGGTTTGGGAAGGTATATGATGTGAGACAAGGATTTAAGGATTTAACTGTATACTAAGTTTACACATACTTGAGGTCTGGGTCACCTATCCTGTTCATTGATCAACCTGTCTACCTTTGTGCTAGTAGCATACTCTTCTCATTGTTGTGGGTTTGTGGAAAAGGGTTTTGATAGTTGAGCATCACAGAAATTATTCAGCTTTCCTTGTACTGTGACCTTTAATAGATATACTGATGACAAAACGCCAAATGCAGCCTGAGGAAAGTCATGCAAATTTTTCAGCCCTGATAGCAGTTTCTTTCTGCTGGCAGTAGGAGCAGGGGAGCTTTTGTGGAATTGAATTGTGCCTTTGCTTTTTTGACCCCCTGCCGATATGTAATCTTCAACAAAGTGACATTTTGTTACTCCATTCAGATTGCTAATGTAGGAGAGATGTTTTATCATCATCATTCAAGCTCCCTGGGATAAGAGCAGCAATTGGGCAGCACAGATTTATAGCGATAGCAAGAGCAGAGCCGCAGAGCCTGCTGCTCCATTCTTGCCTCATAATTCTTGTAAATTTTCCGTCATTATTTCTTTTTCACTTATACATTTGGTTTTAATGGAAGGGTCATGAACAAGCTTCTGCTTTTCTCTGATCGTCCAATGAAAGACCATTTCCCAGGCTGGGATGTAAATGAGGGTGCACAAACCTCGTTCTCTGCTAATAGGGTTTCTTGACCAGTGTTTTCCATTCTCCTTTTCCAAAATGATGAACATTTTCTGTAACACTGTGTAAGATAGCCTTTGCCCTTATACTTACAAAAACTATAAATGGTGCTAGGAAGTCAAGTTTACTTTCTGAGCTTTTTAACAAATGTTTCAGAAAAGAATCATCTCTCCTTTAGGACAAGTCCACAGAGAGACACCATGTGGTGACCCTGGCATGTTGTGACAGCTCGGATGTCACTTCCAGTGATATGTGTCACCATTCTTGTGGAAACAGGATTTCAGGGGTCAAAATTGACACCTGTCCCTGCACCCAAGGCTACCTCGCACAGTTTACTTCCAACCACTTCTCCCATATCAAAAGGACATGGGATGGTAAGATTGTTTTGCATTATGACGCTGAGACTAGGGAGACCCCACTGCAAGATTTAAAGCTGTTTCTCTAATCTCTGGTGTAAACTTCTACAAGATAAGTTTGCAGTATTTCTTATGCTTAAGGTTATACAGTAATTATCTTTCAGGCCCTTCCTCCTCTACTCTTGCCCCTTCCTCCTAAGCTCTAAGTCTTTTCCTTCTGGTAGTCATGACCTAATATCTTTCTTCCCTGACCTCCAGTTAATTTTCTGTCCCCAAATAAACTTCATTCGCACTGCATACTCATGTTGCTTCCTACTGTTAATCTTTGTCTTTCTGTTCATTTAGATTGAATCTATCTTTCAAGAGTGAGCTCAGGTAAAGCTGTTCCTGACTTCTCTCACTCACACTGGTTGCTATTAAATGTATCGCTTGAACCACACTACTTTTTACTTAGTTTTATCTACTTTATAATACAGAATGTTAGAGCTAGAAGGGATCTTGAAATTATCTATTCTACTCTGGGAAAAAAGGAGCATAGGAAAATGGGAAATACTGTTAGCATAAAATAAGATACCAAGAAGTCCTAATATATCAATAATCATAATACAGTAAATGAACTAAACTTCTCAATTAAAAGATAGACTGCCTGATTGGATTTTTTTTTAATTTCAGAAAGGGCCTAAACATTGAAAGACCAAAAAAAAAATTATATATATATATATATATATATATATATATATATATATATATATATATATATATAAAAACAGGAAAACACTTTTAAAATTAGTTTGCACAGAGATATTATCAGACAAAATAAACTTTAAGAAAAAACTTTTTCAGTAACTGACACTAACATTGAGAAAATGTCAACTTATCTAGAAAATGTAACAGTTCTAAAGTTGTGTCATTCTAATAAAAAAATGCCTCAAAGTGTACCAGCAAAAAAAAAACAAAAAAAAAAACAATAAAATTACAGGAAAAGAAATGTAAAATTCACCCTCATAGTGGAATATTTAAAAACATTCGCGCCCCCCCCTGCAACCCCCACCTCCTCCTCCCCACATACACATTACCTATAAGCCAAAGACATAGATACTGAAGATTTGAACAATATAATAACATGATTGATTAATGGACATATATAAATCAGCACCTATCCATTTTAAAATATACATTCTTTCCATGCATACTAGGGACATGTATAAAAATTAGCAGTTATAAATACTGACCATAAGTGAAGTCTCAAAAGATTTCAAAGAGTTGATATATAGATTATGTTTTTCTATTACAATGCAATTAAATTAGTAATCAATAATAAAAAGAAAAATTTAAGAAGTTCCACACATTTGGAAATTTAAAATACCTCTTTTAAATAACTGAAATGCTGAAAAAAAAATCTTAATGGCAATGTTAAAATACTCAGGAGGAAAATATTACATATCAAAACCTGTGGAATATGGCTAACGTGGTATTTAGAAGGAAATTTTAGCTTTAAAATAAGCTTATATGAGAAAAGCAAAAGCCTAAAATTAATGAGTGAAGCATAATAAAATTAGAAAAAAGTAATCAACGTAAAAGCAGAAAATAAATGAAATAGAAAACTAAGTCATTAAAGTACGTCACCAAAGATAAATTCAACTATTTACAGAGATAAGCTTGATAATTCTCCAGAAGATTAATCCAGAAAAAAGGACAGAGAGAAGAAACAAATTAAAATGTGATTAACAAGAAGGCAAAACTATAGTTATATTAGAGGGTTTTTGTTTTTTTTAATGCTAAGAGAGCACTATGAACAATTGTATGCCACATATTTTGAAAACCTAGATGAAATGAAAATACACTAGCAAAAATAATAATAATAACTTCACAAAGTAGTTTTGGGAAGAAGTAGAATAGTTCCATAACTATTCTGAAATCTTCACACAAAATCCACACTCAACTAATAATGCAAAAAATTTCCACCAAACTTCCAAGGAACATATAATTTCAATATTATACAAAATCTTCTAGAAACTAGAAAAATAGGGAAAGTTTTTTAGGATACAATTTTTTCAAATGTTCATCAGTTTTTCAATTTGGTCATGTGAAGAAGTAAGAGCTAGTTATACACTGGCCACTTTGTAATAACTCTCTGCCCTTGGAATTTTTTTTATTCTTCTTCATGTTTGCTTATCAATTTTATCCTCCATGTTTACACATAAAAATCTGAAAGCATATTATTTATTAAAGCTGCCAGTTTGAGGTATATAAATGAGTCCCAACTCCTTAAAATAAAATCAAGGATTACAAATCACAACTTTTTAATGTAGGAAAATAGAAAACAATCACAATATTCTGTATCAACTCTTTAGAGAAATGATTGTATCCTCTATTTAAAGCAATCTAAGAAATCATAAAGAGAATTGAAGTTGTGTGACCATCTAAAATTAAGTCATTTGCATTAAAAAATGAAATGTAAGTTAAAAAAGAAAACCAAAATTATGAAAATATTTGTAGCAAGTTGTCAATTTATATTACAAGAAAATACCTGAAGCCACATGTAGATAAAATGGGCAATGGATAGGAATAGTTTACTCACACAAAAGGAAGCTCTAATAAAGAAATACATGGAGTGCTTACAGCTCTTTCTGAATTTGTCTAGTAGGTCTTCTGGTTTATACCGGAAGGCCCCAATTAAAATAAATTTTAAAAATAAATAAAAATAAATACATGGAAAATGTTCAATGTCACTATTAATAAAAATGTAAAGTAAACCTTGAGACAACAATTTATACCTATTATTAAATTGTTTGAATTATTCAAAATTTTTAAACATCCACACACAAAATGGCAACATTGGTATACTTCTACATGCTGGTGGCACTGAAAGTTTGTACAATAAGTTTTGAATGTACTAGGAAATGTATCCTGAAGAAATAAAAGAACAAAATAACAGAGCTATATCCATGAAGATAGTGCACTAATCTCTGTAACAACAAATAATTGAAAACAATTTATGTGTTCATGTAAATGATGGCACATTAACAGAATTATGTAATATTACACTGCCAAAATGTTATTAAGCAGCTATCAAGAGAGATAATGATGACACGATATAACATTATGGGATGTGTTAACAGCATAATGTTAAGTAAAAGCAAATTATAAGTCAGATCACTAAGAACAACTAGAAAAAAATACAGAGGGTGCCAAAAAAAATGTATACACATTTTAAGAAAGGAAAAAACTATTAAAATTGTAATAATATATACCAATAACAAAAGATGAATACAAGTCACGT
This sequence comes from Hipposideros armiger, assembly GCF_001890085.2. Classification (NCBI taxonomy): domain Eukaryota; kingdom Metazoa; phylum Chordata; class Mammalia; order Chiroptera; family Hipposideridae; genus Hipposideros; species Hipposideros armiger. The sequence goes on from NW_017731677.1 coordinate 1,230,270, forward strand.
TTGACTTCTACAATTACAAAAGGTGCTCAGAGTGGTTACCATCAGCATCCACACACTTCTGATTGTGACAAACTGCTTGAGCAATGCTGACCCAAGTGTCCACTTGTATATATATTTTTTGGCACCCCCCAGGATATGTATGTGGAGTTGACAGGACATCTGAAAACTATATAGTAAGTGATTTATATTGTTTAAGCTTCCTTTCATCTTGTTGTAAAACTGTCTTTAAATTATTGTTAAAGAAATTGTTTTGGGCCAGCCGTGTGGCGCGTTGGTTAAAAGTTGGCTTGGAAGTGCTGGCTCTGAGCAGCAGGGCAACGGTTCAGATCCTACATGAGGGCAAGTGACACTGCACCCTCTATAGCTAAGATGGTGAAAAACAGCTCAACCTGGAGCTGGGCTGCTGTGAGTCGCTGGTGATGGCGTAGGCTCCAGCCCCTGCTGCAGTGGGCTGCCGTGAGCCGTGAGTGGCTGGCAGCTGGCATGAGCTGCTGGGAGCTGCTGGGAGCAGCCGTCCAGTGGCCAGCGAACGTTTGCCTCACCCAGGGAGAGAGCAATGATAATACCAACATGGGCCAGTGAAGCAACGTCCCCCACAAATAGACTGAAGAACAAAAAGACAGCAACTTGTCTGTTCCCCTCTCCCCCAATTCCCCAACACTGTTCCCCTCCCCCAATTCCCCAATAAAATCTCTAAAAGAAAAAAAGAAATTGTTTTAATGAGCAAGAGATAATGCAGACTAATCTTTCAAATCAAGGGACTTCAGTGTAGACACTTATCCCACTGAATGGAATTGAAAAATGGCAATTTAGCTTCCAGTGGATTTATTTAACAATAATGTCAAAGCCATTTAGCCACATAATATGCTTTTAGTAGCTGATCACTAGTACTTTTCCAAAACTTTTTTTCCCCTTTTCATTTAATCAATCAAATTCATGTACCAACCAAAGAAATACCAAATACTGTTCTCATAAGAGATTTGACATAGATAATATAAGTCCTGTGATTCATGGGGAGTAGCTACAATTCCCCAACGAGAGTCTATTTCACAATGTGCCTGCACTCCAAACATTCTCTGAGATACATTTCGAATTTTAATATCCAGATCACTTGATCAAATTTAGCCTCAGTTGAAAACTGAGAATTTCCATTAAAGGTGATTTGGTCATCAGGCTACTGAGGACACGGACATGAGGGAAGGTACAGAACATATTTGCATTGAATTTGCTTGTTCTGTGAGGATGGCAGAATCTTTGCCAGCCCAGATCAAATTCCTTGGCTATAACTAGAGGCCCACATAGGACCCCTCCACTTATATTCTATTTTCTGCTCACCACCTCCTATCCTCTCCGTCACCACATGGAAATCCATACAGGAAGGAAAGAAACTGAGGTATGGTGATAAGAAGTGCCCTTAAAGTATCGGACACCCTCTGTGTATGGAGAAGCCACCATTTGAATTTCAGGTACTTTCATATGTAGGAAAGTATGTGCTTTACAGTTTATAGAGTAGCTGCCTCAGAATTGATGGCGAGTGGTGGCAGCCTTTGGCTTCAATGTTGAAAAGTAAATAACTCCTTATGAGATAATCACTGTTAAAACTGAGACACATAATAATGATCATAATAGGTAAGATGAGTAGCACAAGTAGCACTTTACAAAATGTCTTCGCGTATAATGTATGCAATTCATGTAACTCCTGCAGCAACTATGCATCCAAATAATATGATTAATTCTCATTTTACAGATGTTCAAACTGAGGCTTAAAGAGATAGTAAGTAGATGGACCAAACTATGGGGTTTGTATATAAGTATCTTTATTTGCGAAAGATGTACGAGTATGTTAGTCCTCCATAGTTTTGACTCAACTCAAAGTAATGCAGATAGGAAGTTGTATTACCAGGATTCAATAATAGGTCTTCTGACTCCAAATCTCGTGCTCTTTTGCAAACAGGCATTGATACTCTTCTTAGGGAGGTGTGCCTTTTTCTGATCTTTGGGAAATAAACATATGTGTGTCGGGCTATATAACAGGATAAGTTGTTATCTGAAACCCAAAGCTAACTTTAGCTGCTTCTGTGTTTCATGGAGGAAGTGGGAAAGAAGGGTAGAGAATGTGGCTTAAATCATACCAACCAAAAAATAAATCTTGGACTGGCCAGGTGACACGATGGTTAAGAATTGGCTTGGGAGCGCGAGCTCTGAGTAGCAAGGCCCCGGTTCAAATCCCACATGGGCCAGTGATTCTGCGCCCTCTACAGCTAAGATGGTGAACAGCAGCTCGACCTGGAGCTGGGCTACTGTGAGTCACCAGGGACTGCGTAGGCTGCAGTTGAGCTACAGTGGGCTGCTGTGAGCTACCATGAGTGGCTGGAAGCCAGCGTGAGCAGCCAGCAGCTGGCGAGAGGTGCCATGAGCCACTGTGAGTGGCTGTTCAATGGCTGGCAAGCGACTGCCTCAGCCGGGAAGAGCGCAATGTTCACAACACCAAAATGGGCCAGTGAAGCGACGCCAGTGAAGCGACGTCCTCCTCAACTAGACCGAAGAACAAAAGGACAGCAACTTCTCTGTTCCCCTCCCCCAATTCCCCAATAAAAAACATCTTTTAAAAAAAGAGAGAGAAAGAAAAATCAATTTCTATACACTCATTAAGAGAGGGGAAAATGAAAACTGAAGCTTTAAAGCCTCAGCCAGTTCTTCTGTTGCTAGTTCTTCTGTTCTAAAGGCTTTAGGTGATTATTTTATTTTATATTACTCTTCATTTTAGCAGAGCTCATTAATGAGTCTTTGTATATGCAATAGTAAACCCACACTCAACAGAAGGGTGGAAAGATAAATTATTCTCTACAATGTGAGGAAAATTGAATACAGGGAGAGAAAGGAGACTGTCTGCCAACGTGTTGGAGAGGTTCTTAAAAGCAGCTAATACTCAGTTTTAAGTTTTTTTAAGTTTTTGTCTGCAAGATGATCACCCTCCATCATCCTGGACCTTCTCAAAGGCTGCGCACACACACACACACACACACACACACGCACACACACACTTGCAGATGCACATATGTGCACACACACAGAGACCTTGCATAAAGGATTTGAGGAATAAACAAAGGAAAAATGTTAAATTTCATATTTGATTTACTGTACAGCAGAAAGAAGAGTCATAGAAGGTTAAGTTGTAATTGGATTGAATTACCAATGTGAAAAGGTGACCAGGAGAACGTATGTCCCTGAGAATCTATAAAAATGTATGAGAAAGTATTAGACTTGGCTCAGAATTTAAATCTCAAAGGGCAGGTTGATTTCACAATCTCTGGATAAATAATACACATATTCAGCAAATATTTACGTAGTGCTTATCAATTGCCAGGCATTATTGTTAGATGCTAAGAATATCCAGGAGACCAAGACATAGCTCCTTTTCTCAAGAATGGAATTGGTTAATGTGAGAAAAAAATAAGGAAAAGGACAATTTCAATTCAGTGTGATAAGAACTAAGAAGGAAGTCAGTCACACTGGTACGAAAATACAGAGAAGAGACACCTAACCCAGTCTTAAAATAAAAAAGATTTGATAAACACACCTCCTAGATTTTCCAGAACAAACTCAATTTCAAATAATTTGCCTCCAGAGATATATTTTAAGGTACCAGTCCATTTACCCTGATAACGATTCAAAAAATATGGCCATTGCTTCCATAGTCTATCAGGAGTTGATCCATCTTTATATGTTTTTCCAGCTTTAAAATCACCTTAGAAGTACCAGTGCGTGGCAAAATAGAATAAGCTCACTATGCAGCCTCTCTCCCACTGCTTACAACTAAAACCCCTGCACAGAATACAAAAAGCAAGCAGCTGAGAATTCTGAAGAAATACACAGTATCAGGAAACTTAATAAACAACCAATGCACCGTTGAGTCCTCTGTTTTTTCCCTCCATTTTCTTCTTCTTCAACTCCAGGGCAGTGTAGAAATGTACAGTGGGCTCAGACAGCAGTAACACTGAAAGAAACGTCATTTTTCAGGCTAGAGGACCAAGAAAAGGGGCTCCTGTGAGCCAGACAGTATGCAAGGAAATGCCAGTGGGGCTGGCTGTGTGGGCACCTGAAATCCTGAGCAAAATCCCATCTCTCTGGCCAGAAGAAATCAGGGAAAAGATATTTGTAGTTCAAAGAGCATAGGGGAATATCTCTGTTAAGTGTTTCTCTCTTTCCTCTTACCTCATCACCTCATAGGCAGCCCCACTTGTATGGAATTACAAGACAGTGCAAGGGGCTAAAACACTTAGTTTCTCTGGCAGGAGAAACTAAGAGAGAAGACCCCCAGAAGCTACAGAGTACAAGCAGGACTGGGACGAGGGTGAGGCAATGCAGGCAACTAAGGGGCAAAATTTAAGAGGACACTGGCTCTCAGGGTTGTGCAAGTGCCAACCCTGTACAATGCACCACGTTCAGAGTCCCTCCTAAAATTTTGCAATGTGGGTGTCTCATTTTTAAGAAGAAAAAATCTTGGGTCGGCCGAGTGGCTCAGTTGGTTAAGAGCTCACTCAAGAGTTTGAGCTCTGAGCAACAGTGGTTCAAGTCCAGCCCGAGCTGAGCAGCCGCTGAGCTACCAACAGGTAGCAGGATGGCTCAGNAAAAAAAAAAAAAAAAAAAAAAAAAAAAAAAAAAAAGAAGAAAAAATCTTGAATGCAGAGAAAACTGACATCTTACATAAAAGGAGAAAAGTGACCGAAATGAATATGGATTTCTCATCAGGAAGACAGTGGAAAAACATCTTTAAAGGGTCGAAAGAAGAGGACTGTCAACCTAGAATTCTGTATCCAGTGAAAATATCCTTCAAAAATGAAGACATTTCAGATGAAGGAAAACATATGAAGTTTCAGATGAAGAAAAATCAATTACCAGCAAATCTTCTCTAAAACAAATGCAATAAAAAGTTCTTCAAGTGGGAGGGAAATGATAGCAGAGGGAAACCTGAACCTCAGAAATAAAGGAAAAGCAACAAAAATGATATATATCTGGGTAAACATAACAGGCTCTTCTTCTCCTAAGTTTTCCTAAGAGCACAAATAAATTATACAAAAAGAAAAAATAGGGAAAACTCAATAAAACCAAAAGCTGGTTCTGTGAAAAGATTAATAAAATGTATGATCATTAAGGAAGACTGACCAAGAAATAACAAGGTGAAGATGCAATTTTCTATTGGGTTCTCGGAAAAGTCATGACACAATTTTGCAATGAAAAGTCATGAAACATAGAAAAATATGTCATGACTTTTCCAACAACCCAATAATATCAGGAATGAAAGCAGTACATCACAAAAGATAGCACAGACATTAAAATGATAATAAGGAAGTACTTCAGGCAACAGTAAGCCCATAAATCCAACAATATAAATGAAAAGATCTAAATTTCTTGATAAATACAAAATACCAAAAGTCTTTCAAGAAAATTAGATAACTGGAATGATCCTATAGTTACTAAAGAAATTGAACTTCTGGATTAAAATCTTTTTATGAAAAAACTCCAGTCCCAAATGGTTCACTGGCCAATTCTGCAAGACTTAAAGAAGTTATATGAATTCCACACAGTTACTACTATAGAATAAAAGAGGAGACAATACATACAAAATAATTTTACATAGCCAGCATTACCTTGATACCAAACCCAAAGACATCACAAAAAAATACAGAGCATAAATCTAAGTTCAAAAATTCATGACAATATTAGCAAATTGAATCAAGCAATATATAAAATAGATCATAATCTGTCTGGATTTATCCCAGAAATGTAGGTTGTTTGAACATTCAAAAGTCAATTAATATAATTCATCATCTTAACATACTAAAGAGGAAAAACCACACAATCATTTCAATAGATGCAGAAAAGGCAATTGAGAAAATGTATACCCACTGATTATTTAAAAACAAAAACCTCTCAGCAACTATGAGTGTATGGGAACTTTCTTAACCTAATAAAAATCATCTACAGAAACCACTACAGGTAACATCATACTTAATGGTGAAAGACTAAACACCAAAATCAGGAATAAGGCAAGGATGTATGTATGCTTTTACCACACTAATTTAATATTGTGCTAAAAGACCTACCTACCCAGTACATTGAGGTAAAGGGGGAAAAAGGGGGGGGGGAGGACAGTAAATTAGAAAGAATAAAACTCCCTGTTTGCAGATGATATGATTGTCTATATAGACACTCCAAAAGACTCTATAAATGAGTTCCTAGAAATATGAAGTGAGTTTAGCAAGGTGTCAAGATTCACGGTACATAGACAAAAATTAATGATATTTCTATATATTATAATGAATAACTGGAAATCAAAATTAGAAACAGCACCATTTACAATAATACCAAAATAATTAGGTCTAGATCTAACAAAAAGTGTGCTGGGCAATGTGATGAAAGGTAGAAAACACAGATGAAAGAAATTTAAAGAGCTCTAAAGAAATGAAGAAATACACCCTATCCATGGATTGGAAGAGTCAATATGGCTGTCAGTTCTCTCCAATCTGATCTATAAAGTCAATGCAAACCCAACCAAAATCCCACAACCGTTTTGTAAGTATTGACAAGCAGATTCTAAAATTTGTATGGGAAGGCACAGGTACCAGAATAACCAAATAAATTCTGAAAAAGAACAGTCAGAAGACTTATATTATCTATTTTCAAGACTTAACATAAAGCTACAGTAATTAAGACAGCGTAGTACTGGTGAAAGAATAGCCATGTAGAGCAACAGAACAGAACAGGGAGTTCACAAATGGCCTACTCATATACAGATAACTGATTTTTTTTTACAAAATTGCAAAAGCAATTTAATGGAGAAAGGATAGCCTTTTCAGTTATGAGGCCAGAATAATGAGATATCAATATGAAAAATTAAATACACCCTATATCTTACCTTTATATAAAATATTAACTGAAAATAGATCTACATATAAAATGTAAAACTATAAACTTTTAGAAGAAAACATAGATCTTTCTGACCTTAAATTATGCAGAATTATTAGATATGACACCAAAAGTGTGACCCATAAGAGGAAAAATCTTCAAACATTGTACATCAAAATGTAAAATTTTTTTTTTTTTGTCCCATGAAAGACACTGTTAAAAGAAGGAAAAAACTGGGGCTGGCCGAGTGGCTCAGTTGGTTAAGAGCGCGAGCTCGCGCGCTCTGAGCAACAGGGTCACTGGTTTGATTCCCACATGGGCCAGTGTGCTGTGCCCGAGTGGAGCTGCCAACAGGTGGCAGGATGGCTCAGCTGGTGAGAGCACCTGCTCCTAACAACAAGGTTGCTGATTCGACTCCCGCATGGGATGGTGGGTCAAGCCCACCTGCAACTAAGATTGAAACGGCACCTTGAGCTGCACGGCCACAAGCTGCTGATAGGCAGCCAGATGGCAACTGGACTTGGAATTGAGCTAGCTGCACCCTCCACAACTAAGACTGAAGGACAACAACTTGGCTGTTCCCCTTCCCCAATTCCCCAACACTGTTTCCCTTCCCCAATTCCCTAGTAAAATCTTTAAAAAAAAAAAAACAGGAAAAAACTGCCACAGATCAGGAGAAAACATTTCCAATTCACATATCCGACAAAGAACTTGTAAACAGAATCCACAAAAAAACTCTTGAAATTCAACAATAAGGAAACAATGTAATTTAAAAGTGGGCATAAGATCTGAACAGACACATCACCATAGAAGATATATGAATGTCAGATAAGAATATTAAAAAGTCATCAGTATCATTAAAAATAAAACAAGATTCTACTATACATCTATTTAAACGGTTAAAATAGAAAAAGCTGAAAATACGAAGTGCTGATGAGTGTGAGAGCAACTGGAATTCTTATACAGTACTGGTAGAAACACAAAATGGTTCAGCCAGCTTAGAAAATTGTCTGGCAGTTTCTTATAATTAAACATATACTCACTGTTACTACCCTGCAATCTTATACCTAGGCATTTACCCAAAAAACATGACAATTTATGTTCACACAAAAATTTGAATGTAATTGTTTATGGCATCTGTATTCAGAATCACCCAAAACAAAATAACTGAGATGTCCTTCAATTTATGAATGGATAAACAAATTGTGATGCAGCCACCCGATGACCCATATAACTCAGCAATGAGAAAGAATGAACGATTGATTCACATGGCAACATGGATGACCCTCAAATGCCTCTTGCTCAGCAAAAAAGCCATACTACATAATGTATGATTTTATTCCACGACATTCTGATCAGGCAAAACGATAGGCACAGAAAACAGACTCATGATTGTGACAGATTGGAGCTGGAGGAAAGATTGGACTACACAGGAGAAGTACAAGAAAAATTGGGGGTAATGGAACTATTTTATATCAAGACTGTGGCACTGGATACACCCCTTTACTCATTTGTGGTATTGGATACACAACTTTACTCATTTGTTAAAGAACTGCACACCATGAAGAGTGAATTTTACGGCATATAATTCTTTTTTAAAGAAAACATCTTATACATCTTATATATGCCTGAACACATAGGAAGGTAAAAGACTGCTGACATTTGACCTCTAGCAAGAGTTAATAGGAAACATGCCAAAACACCAAGTACCGAGATCATTATGAGAAAGTTAACAACTATATTTTGTAAAGGCTTTCATAATGGTATATACTAAATTAACAGCCAGCGTTTCCATACCTAGCTTTCACCTTTAACTCAAAAAGGATGTGATCTCATCAAATGATAAGGCTCATTGTGCAGAGAGCACATTACACATGACCCTCTTAGAATCATTGTGCTTCTGAATAAAATATTTGGAGGCACTTAATGGAAAGGTGGGAAGTTCACTGACTTTGTTATTATTATCATAATCAAGGCAAAATATAGCTAGCTAAAAAGGTCTTGCCAAGATAATGACGATTTCTTAATTACCTGAGTCTTTGTAGCAAGCTAACTTTATGTTAAATTCAATTTTCCCTTGTCACACTAAACACTTAATCAGAGAGAAACTCAAAGTGGAATCCTGGAATTTGAGAAATAAAAGAAACTACAGGGATCACAGAATCAGACCAAGCCCCATATTTTACAAGCATGAAATATAGTATTCTACCTTGTAGAATGTGGGACACAGAATTTAAAGTCTTAGATGATTGCAGATGGTTTCAGGCGAGAATCTGAAGTTTAAAATAGCTGTATATGAAATAGGCAGAGAAAAAGAAATGGCCTTAATAATCTTAAAATACATTAATCTAGCTTCGCTGATTTCTTGTGACTTTGCTTTTAACAATGTGCGGATTTTGTTGGAGGGTTTTGCAATTACTTCTAGTTTTATAGACTTTGAAGCCAGGGTGACATTTTCTGAGAAACAGCAGGGGAGCTAACAAGCCCCACAACCCTATCTATGTCCTCAGCCCCCAGCCCAGCCCCAGTTTTGTCTGCACCAAGGAAAGGAAAGAAGGTGTCATTTGTCAGGCTCCTAGAAACAAAAGTCACAGAAGGAGAATCGCAGACAATCTAAGAGCATGTGAGAAGACTCCATAGATATTAATTTCCAACCCTTTCTTATCTCTCTAATAGAAAAATTAGTATGTATCAAAAGGAATTAGTGCACAGCCCAATGTGGCCCACTATAGGTACTGAATTTCCCTAAAACATCGTTATCTTAAAAATCATGCAAAATTTGCTCTATAGCTTATCAGTGATTTTTTTTTAAAGATTTTTATTGGGTAATTGGGGGGATGGGAACAGTGCTGGGGAATTAGGGGAAGGGGAACAGACAAGTTGCTGTTGTTTTGTTCTTCAATCTAGTTGTGGAGGACGCTGCTTCACTGGCCCAAGTTGGCACCATCATTGCGCTCTTCCCTGGCGAGGCAGATCAGTCGCCAGCTTCTGGACGGCCGCTCACTGCGGCTGTTGGCCGCTCACGCTGGCTGCTGGCTACACACGGTAGCCCATGGCAATCCACTGCCACAGGGACTGCAGTCCACGCCGTCGCCGGCGACTCATGGCAGGCCAGCTCCAGGGCTGTTGTTCAGCATCTTAGCTGTAGAGGGCAGTGTCACTGGGCCTCATATGTGGGATCCGAACCGGGGCCCTCTGGCATCCCAAGCGAGTTCTTAACCATCGCGCCACTCGGCCGGCCCCAGTGATTTTTTAATATACAAATAAAAATTTCCACAAAGCCAAACATTACTTATTTCTAGGAAATCCCCTAAAACTTGCTAAGATAAGAGCAATGTTTACCCTTTGGCTCTTAGCGTCCTTCTCCCAAGCACACATAATGCGATAAAGAAAGCAAGCTGTGTTATAAATATAAATGCACACTCACACATACACACACTATAATCTGGTGAAATTGGAATTTTCCTGGGTTGTAGAAGCAGAGATTGGTCTGGCACGCATGCTCCCACAAAAGAAGTAACATAAAGACTGTATTGTACTCTGCAATGTTTAATTGTTTTCTCTCTTAAGGGAGTCCTTCTTCACTCTACTAGAGACTGGTCCCCCTGCAAGAATTGTTACAGCTATCAAGCCTCACTCTACAAAATTATAAATTTCTTTTCCCAGAAGAAGTGACTGTGAGAGCCTAAGAATGTGGGCAGGTTAGAAATGGCCCTGAATGTAGACACATCTCAAAGTCTCATCCATGCCATTTCAGAAAATAGAAGGGAGAACATTAAGATGGGTTAATACTTTCCTTCTTAAAGAGAAAGGACATTTAAGTGCCAAGCGCTGTGCCCGGCACTCGCATCTCATACCTCGTTTATTCTCTATTACATCTGTGTGTGTCTGTGTTCATGTATTTTCTAGGTAAAGAAACTGAACCTGGGGTAAAAGTCAATGCTGCGATTTCGCAGTGGAGGCAGGGCTGGCATCTCCTGTTCTGTCTCACAGCAGAGCCCAGGTACCTATCACACCATGCTTTCTCCCTGATTCTTCCACAAGAACACATGTGCTGTCACTGGGCTGGTGAAATAGTAAGCATCTGCCCTGCATCAGATTCTTTGCCTTCAGAACCAGCTTCAAAATCGAGCTTGACTAGAAGTCATTCAAAGCTGCCTGTTGTGATTGTCTTCCTCACATTTTTCAGAGAAATAATTTTGACATTATCAAGAACCATTGAAGATGCACATACCATAGGACCAATAATTCCAATTTGGGTGGATACTCTAGAGCAGTGTTCTCAACTTTCCTAATGCCGTGACCCCTTAATACAGTTCCTCATGTTGTGGAGACCCCCAGCCATAAAATTATTTTTGTTGCTACTCTATAACTGTAATTTTGCTACTGTTATGAATCGTAATGTAAATATCTTTTTGTTTTCCGATGGTCTTAGGTGACCCCTGTGAAAGGGTCATTCGAGAACCGCTGCTGTAGAGAAATGCATCAAACGTTCACTGAGATCCCTGTTTAAGTATGTTGATAACACTATTGTTTGTCATAGCCCCAAACTGGGGACAACTCAAAAGTCCATCAGCAATATGACAAATATATCATAGTCATTCATACAACTCCATGCATACAATGACATATATGCAAACATAAAAATAAATGCATTAGCTACATAACATGAGTTCATCTTTCAAATAATGTTGAGCCAAAGAAGCAAGACACAAAAGAATTCTTACACTAGTATTCATATTATATAAAACTCAAAAACATATAAAACTTAACTATATTATTCAGGAATGCATTCATAAATGCTAAAACAAGTTTAAAGGCACAAGGGATTAATTACCATAAAATTAATTATAGAAGACACTCTAAAGGGAGAGAATGTAGTCTGATGGAGGAGGGCCTCTGAGGGTTAAAAACTCTCATATTCCTTGACTTGGGTTCTAAGTGCAAAGTATTCATTCTATAATTTTTACATACTTTTCTACATAAGTGTTTGATTTCAAAATTATAAAATGTTTACAAAATTAAACATTAAAAAATTAAAACTCTGGCGCTAGCCGAGTGGCTCAGTTGGTTAAGAGCTCACTCAAGAGTTTGAGCTCTGAGCAACAGGGTCCCCAGTTCGATTCCCAGCCCGAGCTGAGCTGCCGCTGAGCCACCAACAGGAGGCAGGTTGGCTCAGGTAAAATACAAAACAAAACAAACATAATAGCCAAAAACTGGAAATGACCCAAATGTCCATACACAGTACGAGTAAATAAAAGTGGAATCATCATACAATGAAATGCCAAACAGCAATGAACAAAAACTAGCTCCTGATCAATACATAACCATATGGATCTCACAGATAAAATGTTAGAAATCAGACACTAAAGAGTCTCTATATTTTATGATTCCATTTATTTGACATTTAAAAATAGACAAAATGTTTTCTATGATGATAGAAGTTAGACTAGTGGCTGGCCTAGATGAAAGGGAAGCTACTGGGTGGGGACGGAGATGGCGCCTTCTGGGACCCTGAACGGTTCTATGCCTGGAGCTGGGTGGTAGTTACACCAGTTCATATATGTGCATAATTCATTAATCTGTACATTTAATATTTGTACACTTACTGTGTATGTTATAGCTCAAGAAAAAAAAAACACCAAAATAAAAACTATCAAGTACTGTAATTTAAAAAATACATGTCAGTCAAAAGGAGAGCAAATTATTTCTTTTCCCATGAAGAATTAATGTCCCTGTCCCCAAATGTTTTATGTTGATGATTAAAATTTTATAAGAGAATTTTGTTAAAAAAAATTACATACATTTTGCTTATAACTTAACCATAAACCATGACCTGTTTTCACTTATCCATCTTCCCTTGTATACACCCTGTTACATAAGGAGTCATTCTGGACACAAATCTTATACAGAAAGAAGTCAGGATTTGAAATCAGAGAAAATGATTTGATCTGGATGGGCATTTATTACCTAATCTCTCTACATCTTTGTTTGCTCACTTATAAGAGGGAAGAAAAACATTATCTAACCTCACACAGTTATGAGAATTAAAGTAGGTAAAGCACATTTATAAGCACTGCTCAAATGTTTGGTAATTTACATTAATAGAGTGATCACAGTGTAGATACAATTCTTAACTCTGCTAGTCTCATTTTCTCTATAATTAGCATTTCCATGACATGTAATCTTCATAGTAGAAGATTTCCATTCTCCAATTTCCATACTCCCTTCATTTCACCAACAGAAACTCAATTTTAGTTGAAGTTGGCAATGTACCCAGCCTACTGATAAATCATGATTGATCTAAACTAGTCCCGAGAAACCTGTTCCCGTCTTTCCCAGCCTTCCTTGCAGCAGGGGTTGGGATCATGTGACTAAGATCTGACAATGAAAGCTCAAGGAAAATCCACTGGGGGAATAAGGGGTTTTTCTAGGAAGGCATTTATTTTCCTGGCAAAAGCAACAGACTTTGCTGGCCTTCCCCTTCTCCCTCTTCTTCCTGCCTTGAATCTATATGTGTTACTTACAGCTTTGGAAGACATTTTGTGTATATGAGAGAAAGTCCTAAGAACTTCAGAGACATGAGTCATGAGATCACCAAGGCCCTGCAACAGCTCATGCAGTCACCGACCTCTAGACATCTTATGATATAAGAATAACACACTCAAGTTTCTAGAAGCCATTGTTAGAATTTGTTATTGCAGTTGAAAATATTCCAAACTAATATGATAGTTTTAATACCTTGGGAAAAATTCATCAAACTGATATACTTGAATGTGTCATTTACTTTTTGCCTGAAATTTAGATTTGGTTCAGCATTTACACATGGTCTCCTGTCTTCCATGTTATTGAATAAATAGGATGCATGCCTACCCATGAAGGAAATGACTGTGTTTCTAATTTTGCACTATTAAAAAAATTCCAAGCTGAAAACCATAGTGCATATATTTTTCTTTGGAGTTATTTCCATAAGAAATAATCTTCTTTCTTTCTCTCTTTCTCACCCACTATGCTCCCACTGACCTTTCGTTTCCTGGAACATACCCAGCTCATCCCAACTTAGAAGATCTTCACTAGAGCTCCTTTTGCCTGGACTGTTCTTCCGCCAGATCAGTGTCTAGCTGGATCTCTCTTGGCATTGAAATCTCAGCCTAAATGCCACTCTCTCAGGGGGTCTTTCTCCCCAGTCACATAAAAGCAGCCATCCATCACAGCATCCTGTTTTAATTTTTGGCAGAGCACGTATCATAATGCCAACTTTTTCTTTCTTATTATTTCTTTATTCAGTGTCTGCTCCCTTACCCCTACCTCATGGCCAGAAAGCAAGCCCCATATAAGAACCTCATTTGTTTTGATCACCTCTGTACCCCCAGTAGCTAAAATAAAGATTGGCAAGCCACCGCCGGTAACCTAATCCATCTGTCTGTTTTATAAATAAAGTTTTATTAGAACATGGCCACTCACATTTGTTTACATATTGTCTATGGCTGCTTTTGTGCCTCAGTGACAAAGCACAGTAGCTGCAACAGAGTCCAGATGGCCCACAAAGCCTAAAATATTTGCTATCTGCCCTCTACAGAAAGTTTGCTGATCCCCAATCTAAAAGAATACCTAGCACAAAGCAGGCACTTAATAAATCCCCAAGAAGCATTAAAATCTGGTCTCCAAGGCTATTGAGAAACCTTACTGGTTTTCCCATTCTATAGATACAAATTTTTCCTAGCGAAATATCTAGTCCCATTTCCACAAGATTGCTCTTTAGTGGAACTACTTTATAAACCCTAATTCCACACCAAACTTTTATAAGGAACAACTCATCACCTTAGAACAGAGGATTAAAGGTTAGCTAAACATATCCCTAATCATGAGAGCATCTCACGGGCAGAAATCTAATGTCTTTCCCAAGTAAACAGGATGAATCAGGCTCCACCTCCCTTTCTTCACAGAAGCACTTTTGATCTCTATTTGCCAACACAAATTACACTAACGGCCAGTGAAATAAATTTCCTATCACACCTGGTTAAAATTGTGTTATAATGTCAACATCTTTGGTTTTCCAAAAAGTAGAGCCCTTTTTTTTTTTTAAAGATTTTTATTGGGGAATTGGGGGGATGGGAACAGTGCTGGGGAATTGGGGGAAGGGGAACAGACAAGTTGCTATCCTATTGTGCTCTTCCCGGGTGAGGCAGATCAGTCGCCGGCTTCTGGACGGCCGCTCACTGCAGCTGCTGGCCGCTCACGCTGGCTGCTGGCCACAAACGCTGGCTGCTGGCCACACACGGTAGCCCATGGCAAACCACTGCCACAGGGACTGCAGCCCACGCCGTCGCCGGCGACCCATGGCAGCCCAGCTCCAGGGTTGAGCTGTTGTTCAGCATCTTAGCTGTAGAGGGCAGCGTCACTGGCCCTCACATGTGGGATCCGAACCGGGGCCCTCTAGCATCCCAAGCGAGTTCTTAACCATCGCGCCACTCAGCCAGCCCAAGTAGAGCCCTTTTTAATTCAACTGTTTTTCACGTGCTTCTTCCATCACTGAAAGAAAACGGCTTTGAGCCTAAGTTAGGGAAGTAACGCCCATGTCCATTAAGAGTCACTTTTTTGTTTTTGTTTCTCAGGAATATAACTTTTACTATTTAGTATAAAAATTTATTGAAAGTTTAATACCCAGAGGATTGATTTGGGGAATCCACATCCCATGATTTTTCTTGCTACAGAAACCTCAGTGTCTTCTACCAGCTGTAGCCAGGGCAATTCTAGCCAAATTTTATCTTTGGCAGAGCACAGGTGGGCAGGGTTGAGAAAAACGTTGTATGCAAAGAAGTTGTATTGTGAACCCTCTTCAACTACCTCAAGATCTCTATAAAAACCCCTGGAATTTTATCACGGAAATCAGGGGGTCCTCCCTTTGAGATCTATCACTTACACCCCAAGCCAAACTTGCCTGCTCTGCATTTCTTCTTTCAGAATTGGCCTTGTTGACATCAACCTGGTTTATGCCTCTACCAAGTCCCTTCAAACTGAGGTTTTGTTTAGTCTCTGTGTCCATTTTAAATCCATGACCTGTGGCCCTCAGGCTAAACTCACCCCATCCCCACATTAAGCCAAGTTCCCAGGTTTTCCAGGTCTGTGAGATTTAGCGAGGGAATTGCAATGGGCAAATAAACATAATATAAATATGTGGGATGCTTACCTAGTCTCAAAGAACAGTTTTATTTATTGCAGAATTCCATTGTTCCATGTGATAGAGGTAATAGTCTCATTCTGTTCTTTCCAGAAGTGGGAAGAAAACCAATGGAGAAAACTATCCAACCCTTCAATCCCGGCTCTTTATGCCCACCTAAACCATGCACAGCTCCTGAATGCCTGTGATAACAAGCTCCAGGTACTTGAATGGCGTTTATAACAATCATCAAGGAACTCCTCTTGCTTTATTTCTGGCTATGGTTCTCTTTCATTTTATTGTCTCCCAGATTCTGATCTTTATCTCCCATTTTCAGCTCCATTTGTGTTATAAATATTGCACTCATGAAAATTAAAATATGAAAATAAACAAATGAACAGATCTAGACAAGATTTTTTTCACCACAAAAACATCCTCTGATGTACTAATGAATTTTCTAGGTTTTTTTTTCCTTTAACTTCCTTTCATGTACCTAAAATTGTATTGAGTTGGAACACAACACATTTTCAGGAGCATTCTAAATGCCTCAAGTCAGAAAGAAAAATCTGTCCCACGTAATATTTAAAAGAATGGACTACATCAAAACAATGGAATCTCTTGGTGACTCCTTTCAGCCAGAATGAGCTATAGTTCAAGAAATGTCTTATAAAACTTCAAACTCTCAAAATATAACTAAATCAATTAGTTGGAAAGATCACTGTCTTAAAGGTTTTTTTTTTAAATTGATACTGCATAAATGCACTAAGTGTGGAACTATGATCTTTGATGACAATTCTATTCAGTGTTTCCATCATTTCTATTTGTCGTGTCTACATGTTAGTGTGTTTCCTTTCTACTTTCTGCAGGTATTTCAAATACATCCCTAGATCCAATTATTTGGGAATAAGTTATCACTTGGCACAATCTTGGATCACTTTGGTATTTCCCAAAGATTATTACATGGCTCGCTAATGCTGTGAGATGTTCTAAATCAAAGATAGGCACTCTGTGATCAAGCATAGTTAGGAAATACCACTTTCTTTATCGGTACATAGGAAGTTCAATAGTAAACACATCTATACTATATATAAATATATATATATATGTATATATGTATATAGTATATGATATATATATGTATATGTATATGTATGTAGTATATGATATATATGTATATGTATATAGTATATGATATATATATATCATGTTTCCAACCTGACAGAACAGGGCAGTGGCACTTTATGTGACAAGAGTAACATATGCAGGCAAGTTAACAGAATCTCCAACTGTTGTGTTGAAACTGACATAGTTAAGTTACCATGTACTTTCCAAAAAGAATCAACTCACAGAAACTAAAATAGAAAATCATAGTAGCATTTGTAATAACATGGAAACTGCCATGATTAAACAGTAAGGTATTTTATATTATGCATACTGTTACCACAACAACCCTTTACAGCAGGTATTAAATACATTTTTAGATTAAAAATAAAACTGAGCCTGAGGAAGTTTAGGTAGGTAAACTTTCAAAATGACACCACTTTTAATTTCTGGGATATGATTGCCCTGCTCTTTTTTTTTTTTTTTCAAGATTTTTTTTTTTTATTGGGGAATTGGGGGGATGGGAACAGTGCTGGGGAATTAGGGGAAGGGGAACAGAGAAGTTGCTGTCGTTTTGTTCTTCAATCTAGTTGTGGAGGACATTGCTTCACTGGCCCAAGTTGGCACCATCATTGCGCTCTTCCCGGGCGAGGCAGATCAGTCGCCGGCTTCTGGACGGCCGCTCACTGCGGCTGCTGGCCGCTCACGCTGGCTGCTGGCCACTCACGCTGGCTGCTGGCTACACACGGTAGCCCATGGCAACCCACTGCCACAAGGGCTGCAGCCCACGCCGTCGCCGGCGACCCACGGCAGCCCAGCTCCAGGTTGAGCTGTTGTTCAGCATCTTAGCTGTAGAGGGCAGTGTCACTGGCCCTCATATGTGGGATCCGAACAGGGGCCTCTGGTGTCCCAAGCCAGTTCTTAACCATCGCGCCACTCGGCCGGCCTGCCTTGCTCTTTTTTTACATCAAGTTGCCTCTCATGTTTTAAACCTGTGGCTTTGGAATAGAAAAGTAAATTTTTTATCCTGTCATTAGGACATCTTAGTATTAAAAACAGTTAAATAATCTCTGACAGTTTAAGTATTGCTTTAAAATACGTAATCTCATTTAATCCTACCTATGACTATGCACAGAAAAGGCAGATTTCAAATTCCCCACATTACAGGGGGAGAAGCTTAGACTCAGTGGTGAGACGTGTGTAAGGCAGAGCCTGGACAAAAACCAAGGTTGTCTCATTTTCATAATTCCCAAAGCACTGCACAGAAGAAAACATGAGGTAAACACAGAAGAAAATGACTTTGGTTCCCCTTTTGCATATGGACAGAAGATCAGGAAAACCACAAATCACAGGGGAAAAAAAGAAAACAAAAAACCAGGGGCAACTATGATGGTTATGGCTGAGAGTCCCTCAATTCCCATGGGATTCAGGCACGTCATGGATTATAATTATCTTTCTGAATGCAAATTTCCTTTACCTCTTGGTCACCATTTCTCTTTCTTTGGCCTCTATTTAAATATTTAAATTGTTACCAGCTGAGACATTGTAGAAATAAAATAAACTTCTGTGGACTTTTAAAATCCCCTGATTATTGATATACAAGACAACTTGGATGAATCTCAAGGGCATTATTGCTGAGTGGGGAAAAAAAAAACGCCAATTTCCAAAGTTACATACTGTATGACTCCACTTCTAGATCATTCTCAAAATGACAAAATTATATGAATGGAAAACAGATTAGTGTTTTCCAAGGGTGAAGAATGGGGGTGTGGGGAGTGTCGGGGAGACGGGATACCAATAGGTGTGACCAGAAAGAGGTAGCCTGAGGAATTTCTGAGGTGATGGAGCATTTTGAATCTTGGTTGTGGTGATGGTAACAGAATCTACATGGGATGAAACTGCACAGAACTACACACACACAAATGAGTGCACGTGAACTGGTCAACTCTGAATGAGCTCTGTGGATTGTACCAAAGCCAATATCCTGGGTTTGATATTATACTACAGTTTGTAAGATGTTAGCATTGAGGGAAACTGAGTAAAGGTACCCAGAAACTCTCTGCATTCTTTTTTACAATTTCCTGTAAATCTGAAATTATTTCAAAATTGAAAAAGAATGTAAATTCCCTGATCTTAATGGGGAACCCTACTGGATCACCACTGTCTATGATCTCGCCAGCCATGCCTTAGGCAAATCTACTCTACCGTCCCCAAAAGTCTCCTCCCCTCCAGGAGATGAGACAAAGACTCTCAGGGCTGCTCTCAGACATATCCCAAATCTAATCAGGTTGTTTCTCTTTTTAAAACAAAATAAAGTTCAAAATAAAGTTCAACTTCCTCATTTAGTATGACATACAGGCTCATTATAATCTGAATCCTGCTTAGTTTTCCAACCTCATTAAATGCCCCTCCCCCCACCCCACCTTCAGAAATGTTTTCATGCTTGTGATTCTAATTATGCTTTCTTCCTTCTCTCTGGAATGTCTTTCTTCATGGCCTTCAGCTGTCAGTCCTCAGCAGCCCAGCAGTATTGCTGGCAGCTGGAGGTATGAGCATCTCAGGAGATCTCTCGCCTCCCTCTACAGGCTCATAGTAGTTTTTATGGTTTGTTTTTGTTTTGTTGTTGTTGTTTTAGATAGCCTAGCTTTGCTCCCAACAGGCCTTGCAGCGAAGGGGCAGCATAGGGCAAGTCAAAAATCTCAACTCATCAACAAGCCCACTCAAGGAGCTTCTCTCCCCAGCCGGGATTCTCAAGCCTGTGCATTTGCCAAGTACTAAATCCACTCACCCATTTTTCACAGCTATCCTTCTGTGAGTCCAGAAGCAAAGCCTAACCTAAATTATCCCCAGAAGGGGAGCGTGTTGGTTTTTCTCTCCCACCATTTCAGGTGTTTACTACCCACCAAAGTTTTCAAAATCAACATTAGAATGTGGCAATGACAAAAGGTCGCACTAAGACTAGGATATTGAAATAATAAATCAGCTGGACTTTGCCTACATGGGTTACCTCTGAGAGGCTGAGAACAAACAGCTTAATTTGCATCACACAACTCCAGGGGTTCACACGCATCCATTTCAGAAAAGAAAATAATACAATCTAGCTGCAACTTAACCCAATGCATGAGCCAAGGAGGTGAGGATAAAGCAAAGAAAGCCCAGTGGCGTTCCAGAATCCAGGACGACAGAGCCAATCCAGTCACACTGGTGTGTTTATCCTGGGGATTTCTGACCATCTTTGGTTTTTTCTGCTCCTACCTTTCCATCCTGGTAACTAATGCCATTGACAGGTAGTAGCCCTCCTGAAGGAGGTACAGTTCAAACAAAGTTATTCTGAGGTCAGTGAAGAGACACATCAGCATAACAGAGTGGAAATATATTTGTGAGGTCAATTCTTGTCCCACAGAGCACACATTTCTATCTAGCCCTGAGCTAATTTTTAACTGAGGGCCACTCTGATTAACCTTCTCTCTGAAAATCTCTTCTCATCATAATGGCACTAAGCTAGCTCAATCACCAAGCAATACATATGGATAAGAGAAAGCATTGTCAATTCTTTTCAATAATTCAGCAGCATACTAATCTCTGTGAACTTTGAGGGACTCTGTTAATGGCAGCTTTATGTTGGCTATCCAGGACCACAGAGTATTTACCACACGTTTCTCACCTCAGGTAATGGAAGTGCAGAGGTTCAGGCTCAACATGGTGACCTTGAACCCACCTTCCCCTCCAAGGACACACTGAATCTACAGCTACATATGAAACAATTTCCTCTGGGGAAAAAAAAACCCAAAACTAGCTAAGCAATAACCACTTATTAGGCAAATGTGGGGAAAAAAGCCTATATCCAAGCGGCTCAAGAGAGGCTAAAGTTAAATCCCACATTAAGCCCTACAGCAAGGACAGGCAACTCACCATTTGAGGAAACTCAAAACCCGAAACTTATCCCTGAGAAATGAAGGGTTTCAGCCCCACATCAGGCACACCAGCTTTTAAGACCCACACCTGAGAGAAGGCCCCAAAACATCTAGCTTTGAAATTCAAAGGGGCTCACATCCACGAGACACACAAGGCTATAAGCGACCTGAGAAAAAGCTCATAAAGTGCTCAAGCAGCTTGGACTCACCTTCCCCAGGGCCCAGCACAGCGACAGCCGATGGAAAAGCGCCCCAGTTTTTTGTGAAATGAGGCTTAGACATTTTTCCTAAACTTGTCAGCCTGAGGGGCAGGCATCTCATTTCATACACACCTCGAGGCCGGTTGAAAGACCCTACACTGCTGCTGGCTGGCAGGCGCCATCTTCCCTCTCTCCCTGGGGCTTGCTCCAGCTGGAGCTTATATCTCTGCTGGAGGCCCAACTTTTGCAGCTGCCTCTAGTTCAGCACTTCCAGATCACCTGGCTGGTGCCTAGGAGACTTACACTTGCAGATCCCACAGGACCGAAACTGTTGCTGGGAATGACGCTTTACCTCGGTTCTTGTCTTTTTGAAGGAAAGAATTTAGTCAAGAGACAGAGCTTGTGCAAGCATAGAAAAGCAAGAAGTTCATTAGTAAGAGTACACGCCGAGACATGGAGCAGGCTGACCTAAGAGAAGGAAGCAGCCTCCTTTCATTGTGTGAGGGTTTTTGTTTCTATGGATAGAACTGTCTCTTCCTCTCCCTCTCCAGTATCCTTCTCTCTTTCTGCTGGCATGTCTCGTCCTCCCTGCTGGTTCCCAAGGTTGTTTCCTAGGGCGTAAGTATGAACCCATCAATTTCCCGTGATTTATTTGAGAAGCTCATTAAATAGAGGCAAACTATAATTGTATGGTCCTGAGAAGCAGGATTTGCATTCTGATAAGCGGGATGTTTTCCTGCCCTCTCTGGAATTTTCTTCTTCTTCTAATTACATAGCTTCTTGGTAAGTAGGAGCAGCTGCAAGGGGCCTCCTAACCTGGGCCAGCTGTTCATTTCTACTTTTTAACCTATCCTATCATAACCCATGGAGAAAGCATTCTCTACCAGCTACCACCCCCCCAGGGCACAGCAAAAGGCAACAGTCCAAGGAGCCCAGTCTTTCTGTGAAAGAACTACAGTGGTGCAGGCTCTGAAAGTTCAAGTGTGAAAGTCAAGCTGAAACCCAATAATCTGAAGCATTTGGAACTGACCACGCATCATTGCTCTGTGGGAGTAGGGCCCTGTTGTGAAGAACAAGGTTCTGATTCTCCATTTCTTCCCAACCACCTTTCCCACCGGGTAAGTAATAACCCCAGAGCTTTGCCCATAACACCTCAAAGAAAAGGGGAAGATATAGTTGCTGAAGCAGAGGGTGCAACCCAGTGGGCATAAGGGTTCCTGCCTTCCAGCCACCTAACACAATTTCAGCCAATCCAGTCCCAGGCAGTGAAAGCCACTCAAAGAAATATCAAAGCAATGTAGATGCCTAGAAGTTACCTGGCCAATGTGATGATCCAAGTTAAGGTATGCGTTAATACAGCCAATCTACCCAGATCAAAATACCAGCTACTGCAGAATCTGCTTAGAAACACAAGAGCATAGAGCTCTTAGTCATTTTCTAGTTCAATAAAGTTACACGTATCTTAAACTCTAAATGCTCTAACTTTATAATCCATTGACCTCTACCACATATATGTAGAATTCAACTTCTACCTAATTGTGAAATGTTAAAGTCCCCTATTATTGAGTACAGACATACCTTATATTATTGCGCCTCCCTTTACTGTTTCACAGGTGTTCTGTTTGTTGTTGTTGTTGTTGTTGTTTTACAAATTGAAGACAAGACCCTTCACTAGCAAAAAGATTATGACTCACTTTATTGTGATACTTTATTACGGTGGTCTAGACTCTAGAACCAAACCCACAACACTTCTGAGGTATTCCTATATCTGATTAACAACTTTAAGTTGAAGAATATTCCTAACAAAAATATTTTGAATCTTTGCAAAACAGTTTAATCTAATTAATGCTCAGCTGTATGTCCCTTAGGAATGGGTTCAAAGTACAATAAACCATGCTTTTTGTAACAACAGCCCTCTATTCCTTGTCTTCATGAAGAATTGGCAGGTTATAGGTTCAACTATACACCACTGAATATTTGTCATTTTACCTGATGGAGAATGTTAATAAGAATGAAAGACTTTTTAGAAGTAAGAATTGATCTATCTTGAGCTTTGTTCAAACACCCTCCTTGGGACATGGTGTGGTCCACATGATAAGCAAAGACTCCAAAAACCTTAAGCTAGAGGGTGGCAACCTATCTAAGGCAACATGAAATGAAAAGGAAACATGCACACAAGCCAAAATCTATTGAAAATAAGATGCAGAATAAAAGCAATTAAAAAAAGGGAAAATCCACAGTGCCAGAAATGAGAGACTTAGGGAAGGAATCAAAAGTTTGGGGTCAGAAAGGGGGTTAGATCAGACAAAGGTTATGTCAGGAACAAGCCAGGAAGATCCAAAGTCATAAGTGAAAAGACTATTCAGGGGTCTGTGGCATGCTTGACAATTGCACAGGTAGAAAGGATGTAGCCAGCTGGCTTAACACATCAGAAGTAGGCTGCAGATGCTTTTGATCACACAAATGGAAGCAGTGTATGGGTCAATCATCGTGAAATAGGTCATGGACTCTAAATGATTCTTCCAAGCCTTTGTGAAATCACCTCTTTGAAAAATAGATCACAGGGGATGGGCTCTTGGCACCATCAATTCAGAACCTAACCAATGTTTTAAAATTTTAAAAGACTATATTCTAAACCCTCTACTTTAAAATTTATACTTAGCATAAAAATGAAAATCAGGTCCCTTAATTTTACTATCACAATGTTAACTCTTCCATTTGTGCATCTCCCTGTAAAGTATATGGGTCTCCATCAATCAATAACACAAAATATTTTTACTTAAGAAAGGAGATGCTGATGTCCACATCATGTTATATTCTACCCATCTAATCTCCAAACTCTTACTGAGAAAACTGATATTCTAGAGAGATAGGCAAGAGATTGCTAAATATTTATTTCCCTCAATCTTCTAAGCTTCATTTCTGAATCAAGTCAAATAGTCAGAAAAGCCATGTGCGAGGGTTATTATATTAGTTATATAACAATACCTTCACAGACCAGTTTATTCATATTATTAACACTATTGAGAGGATCAAAAATCTGCCATCTCTTGCAAAACTGCTATTAAAAAAACTAGTATATTGTGTAATGCCTACTATATAAAACATATCAAAAGCAAAATCAGTGCAAGGAAAGCATTATATCCCCTGATAAACAGAAACTTTATTAGAAAAGGATGGTATTAAGGTTTTCCACCAAGACATCCAGGAAACTCAAAACTAACATTTTTGCACCTTCCCCATTATTAATTTTGTGTTTCTCTACTCTTGTCTTGTTGGAGGCACTCTCAAGACATTTTTGGAAAAAGGAAGTATATAGATTAGTAGATATTGGAAGTAAATGTCAGAATACTAAAAGTGGAGCAATAATTATAGCTTCACTATTAGTTTGATTTTTTTATGAGTGTATAACTCATGGTTAACTTCATCTATTCATATTTGGTGTTAGGAAAGTTCCCTGTGGCAGAAACCATGCTATACATTCACCAATTTCAATTTCATTTTCCTCTTCCTAGACATCCAGGAAGAATATACTTCTTGCCCAAGTATAGTGTAGTTAAGTTGGCACTATATCTGTGGATCCTGGCCAATGACATTTAGGGGGAACCAATGTATGTCACTCTAAGCATGACACTTAAAAATCTTCCAGATTATCTTCTTGCACTCTCTTCTCCTGGGTTAGCAACCCTAGAAGTCATGATGAGAAAGCAACATCATAAGAGGCTACAGCCTTCATCAACCTGGGTCTCTGCGTGACTATGTAGAATAGAAGCTCCCTATATTCCCGTGTAAACATTTAGCATAATTGGTAAATTCATTGGTAAATTCATTAAGTGGTCAATTTTGTACTTAATTGTAATTAATTGGAAAATGATTTAGTGCCAATTGGTAATTGGTAAATAAATTAATTGGTAAACTTTTCTTTTGGAATAAGCAACTGAGATTTCAGAGTTAATTTTTTTTTTTAAGATTTTATTGGGGAATTGGGGGAGGGCAATAGCATTGGGGAATTGGGGGAGGGGAATAGCATTGGGGAATTGGGGGAGGGGAACAGACAAGTTGCTGTCCTTTTGTTCTTCAGTCTAGTTGTGGAGGACGTTGCTTCACTGGCCCATGTTGGTATTATCATTGTGCTCTTTCCAGTGAGTGAGGCAATCGGTCACCAGCCACTGGGCTGCAGCTCACGGCAGCTCATGCCAGCTGCCAGCTGCTCATGCTGGCTGCCAGCCACTCACAGTAGCTCATGGCAGCCCGCTGCAGCCTACGCCATCGCCGGCGACTCACGGCAGCCCAGCTCCAGGTGCAGCTGTTGTTCACCATCTTAGTTGTAGAGGGCGCAGCATCATTGCCCCTCATGTGGGATCCAAACCAGGGCCCTGCTGCTCAGAGCTGGCGTCCCAAGCCAGCTCTTAACCAACGCGCCACTTGGCCGGCCCCAGAGTTAATTTTTTCTTTTTTTTCTTTTTTTTACCACATAGCCTCTTTTTTCCTGACAGGTCCCTGTGATATATATGATTCACAGAACTCTTTATAAAAACTCCTACCTTTTATTCTTGACTTGGATTGCAGCTCACATACCTTTCTGCTTTATCATCCCAAGGAGCTGGACTAGAAAACATGCAGAATTCTATGGCCTCCTCTTTATATGATCTTTTATTTTAATTGTGGCAAAATACGCTTAAAACTTCTCATCTTAACTGTGTTTAACTATATAGTTCAGTACTGTTAAGTACATTCACATTGTTGTGCAACCATCACCACCATCTATCTCCAGAATTCTTTTCGTCTTGTAAAACTAAAACTCTGTACTCATTAAATAATAACTCTCCATCGTACCCTGCTTCCAGCCCCTGGCAACCACCATCCTACACTGAGTGTTATAAATTTGACAACACTAGGTACCTCCTATAAGTAAAATCATATAATACTTGTCTTTTTGTGATTGACTTATTTCACTTGGCCTAAAATCCTTGAAGTTCATTCATGTTGTAGCATGTGTCAGAATTTTCTTCCTTTTTAAAGCTGAATAATATTCATTGTATGGATATACCATATCCATCCATCAATGGACACAGGTTGCCTCTACCTTTGGCCATTGTGAAAAATGCTGCTATGAACATAGGTGTACAAATATCTCTTCAAAACTCTGCTTTCAATTCGTTTTGGTTAAATAGCCAGAAGTGGAGTTGTTATAGCATATAATACTATTTCTAGTTTTCTGAGGAAATGCCCAACTGTTTTTCACAGTGGCCACACCACTTCACATACCCAGCAACAGTGCACAAGGGTTCCAATTTCTCCACATCCTCACCAGTTGTTATTTTCTGTGTGTGTGTTTTATAGTTGCCATTCTAATGGGCATGAGGTAGTATCTTTGCAGTTTTGGTTTGTATTTGCCTAAGGATTAGCGAGTGGTGTTGAGAATCTTTTCATGTGCTTATTGGCTATTTGGAGAAATTATTCAAATCCTTTGCCTATTTTTTAACAGAGTTCTTTCTTTTTGTTGTTGTTGTTGAGTTGCTTACATGGTGTTTATAGCCCAAACCTTAGCAACTAGCTCTTTCTTAATCCTTTTTTTTTTTTTTTTGATCCCTTCAGAACTACTTTTCCCCAGAGATGAATGCTTAGAAAAGCTTTTTTTTTCCCCCCTAAGATAGGCTTTCTCCTTACAGGCAGCTAAAACTGGGATAATTATTTTCACTAAATGTAGAGACTAAAGTAAATTATATCTGCAGAGGCAAAACTTCTTGAAAAGTTAGAGCTTAGTGTATGTCATAATAAATGAATTGCCACCAAGGATCAGGCCAAAACGTGGGGGACCAACAGTGAATGAAAAGTGAGGCAAGATCAACCCAAGACCTGACCATTAAGGCCATGTGAAGATAAGCTTAGTCCAAACAAAGATGGCTAAGTGATCCATAGCACGTTTTCCACAGGCTAGAGCTATTTGAGGTGCATTTCCAGAAAGTAATTAAATTCTTATTTGTCTAACCCAGAGAATTAAGCCTGTCAATCTAGGTCAGGGTGGGAATACCCTTCCCTAAATTGGGTTTCTCTAGTGGCTGTCCCACTTTCTTGCTTCAGAGAGACTCTCCAGCTGTTTCTATTTCACGCCACACAAGTACAAGTGTAGGAACAAACCTTTTCTCACCATTGCTCAAAACTAACATTTTAGCGTGGTACCAGGGTTCCCTGCCTCTTCCTCTGGGACCCTACCCTGCTTTTCTCAGTGGCTTACACATGTCTTGGGGTCTTACAAGATGGAGCAAGGTGATAGGTTGTTCAGGGACAGAACAGTCTCCAAGTACAAAAAGCATCTTCCTGCTGGGTGTCGGTAGGCCATGTGCTAATGACTGGTAAAGAGAAATTCTCCTTAGAGGAGAAGGAAATCTAGCAAAACCCCTGGGCATCAGTGAGGCACCCTGGCCACTAACAGGGAGACTGGATGATCACCCCCACCACTGATGGGCTCTGGTCACTGGAGGGTCAACACCACTTGCTCTAGAGTCTGAAATATGAGGAAGCTGACTCGCCAGCGAATCATCCCCTCAGGTGGGTTCGCTTGACATCGGCCCCAGCAAGCTTTTCCTATCTTCACTTCTAGATGCGTCTCCCGCAGACCCGGAGAATCCGTTCTATAATTGAGAAGAGGAGAGACCTGGATAATTGTCATGCGTTGTCCCTAACAATCTGAATATGAAAAGCACACTTTCCAGGACTCTTAGAACCTAAGCTTAAGAAACTCAAAAGCAAAAAGGGGCACAATTTTTTTTCTGTACTTTCTGCTAATACATCCCTGCCCTGATAAAAGAAAGCAAAGAAAGACCTGTGTGTCTGAATGAGCGTAGTCAGTTGGTATTATATTAGAAAAGTCAATCCACAGGCAATGACCACAAATATTTCTATTATTCATATCTCAATCAACACTTGAAATTTGGTTAATTAGCCAGGAAAGTAGCAGACATGGGTTTTCTTGCTGAAATGTGTAACATATTACATAGTATGGTGAATGCTAGATGGAACTCTGGGAAAATTTAAGGTATTTAAGATACGTGGATTGGCTAACACATTTTAGAGATATGCCCCACTCTTGCCAAGAACAGGCTTCTGACTTTTTCCCTTACAGATGGCTCCTATGGATAGATCCTTAAATGACCTTCTATATGAAGCCTTCCTGAGTACACTTCTATTTGACTATAAGATGAACAGAATCCTGCCTCTGAAACAATGCCATGTCTGCATCCTCCAAGTGATAGACACAACACCCCAAAATACAGTGAGTAGAGAGTTGATGGCGCTTACAGAGCAGATGGTACAAACTGTTATGTGCCTCGTCCATACAATGATTCCCCAAAAATTTCTCTGTGTGTGGTACAGTTTGACCTGAAACTTGCTTTCTTACAAGCCTGGCAGGGAGGTTGCAGGAAGTAATGAATCGTCCTTCATTTAAACTCCTTGGGAAGCTGTAGTAAGAACTTATGTTTAGGGCATGACTAAATCAGCCAGGGGGAATAATAAAATACCAGAAAAAAATAATTCAGTATTGTACATGTAATTTTTTCTGCTACAGAGAGTTTCCAGATTGTCGACCATGCACCAAAGCAAAACCCACTTCTATAGCCAACAAGGGTTGGCACCAGGAATGAAAAGTTCCAGAAAGTGTATATATAGCAGCTCAAAGTTACAAAGATGCTCCTCAAGTTACAGATGGGGTTATGGAACAGAACATTGTAAGTTGAAATACCATAAGTTGAAAATGCATTTAGCACACCTAACCTACCGAACACAGTAGGTTAGCCTAGCCTATCTTAAATGGCTCCAAACACGTAGGTTAGCCTACAGTTGGGCAATTATCTTGAGTTTCATCTCAAGATTGGTTGCCTTCCTCTTCTTCTCACCAGAAGCAGCAAACACATATTCATGTGGGCATTGTGTAAACATGATGGAATGAGAAAACACAAAACACAATAGTATTCCAAAATGCTAGCAACACAGTATGCTATAGAATATCAGTCGTTTGCCCTCATGATATTACGACTGAATGAGAACTGTGGTTCACTGACACAGCCCAGCATCATGAGAGAGTATCGTGCAGCATATCGCTAGTCCAGGAAAAGATCAAAATTCAAAATTCGAAGTATGGTTTCTACTGAATGCTATTGCTTTCACACTATTGTAAGTCGAACCATCGTTAAGTTGGGGATGGTCTGTATAGGCGACCAAGTATGCTATATTTGGTAAGCCATTCCAGGTGGGAAGATGGCTGAGCCTTCTCATTTACTTCACAGTTGGCTCTTATACGGTTTTCAGGAACTTCGGAAGGCCTGGGTCTGGGGGTGGGGGGCGGCGTTCTGTATATGTATTCATGGGAAACTAGGGGAGACAGAGGCAGGAAATAAAGCAGAAGCTGACAGTGTAGCTGTCTCCTTTTCTTAGTAGACAAATATATTTTGTGACCAAATCAGTCATATGGGAATCTCTGGCCAACACTCAAGTGGGCCAACTTATTTGTTTTTCTATAACTGAGCTAAAATTCCATTTTTAGTAATCATTCAACCAGGTGGTGAAAGCTTCATCTCAGGTATTTTAGAGTTGCCTCTTCTGTCCTCAGCTTATGCCACATTCCAGGAAAATGACATGGTGTCAGGGTTTGGTCATGTGATGTGGGATGCATGGGTCACATAGATCTGAATGCATATGTTAGGGTTCCCCTAGGAATAGATCTTGAGACAAAGATTCAAGTGCCTATAGTTTGTTTGGAGCTGATCCCAGGGAACGTAGGTAGGAGAGTGGGAAGTGAGATGGGGAAAGCTAGGCAAGGCAGCTGCTACAGTAATGAGCTTCTTCCTGCTGGGGAATTCTGAGGGTCAACCAATCAGCCCATAAATGGATAAATAGGAATATTGGACTTATCCCACCTGAGCACAGGAGAGCTTAAGGATTTGTGTACCAGGTCCCATTATTCTACTGGCTGAGGGGTAGCTGCTGGGGCTAGGAGTGACACTAGTTCTCCAACACTGCTCCAGGGACAGGCTAGGTGGTGGAAACGAAGCTCTCTAAGGACCCATGCAGCCAAGCTCACTGCCATTTCCTCTCTGGGGACTTGCCAAGTCTCTGAGATTCTATTCACACAGTCTTCAGATATACCTGTCATTTTTTATTGCACCCAAATCAGCCTGAGGAGGTAGGTCAAGGTGGGGATGCCCCCACCGCTGCATTTTCAGAGACTTTTAACATCAACACCCACATTGCATTGCTTCTCCTCAGACTTATTTTCACCTCCCAACCTATGGAATCCCTGTCTAGTTTCTTCTGGTCTGATTCCTAGCTCGGACTCATCTTGTATTCTTCTAACTTTACTGTTTATGCTCTTGAAGGCAAGGCTGTTCTTTTGAAAAAATTCAGAAGGTTTTCTTGGCTTTCTTTTTCATTCCCCATAACTCAAGGCAATGAATGTCATGGATCTAGCACTCCAAGTGAGAGGAAAAAGTACACACACACACACACACACACACACACACACACACACACACACACACACAAACCTTTTAGTAACTACTCCAAAAATATCATGAAACCATAACTGCCAACTTTGCTGATTGCTCTTTTGCTTGATGAGAACTTATTCATTCATTAAGGGTCAGTCTTCTGCAGACACCCTCAATTTGGGGACAATAAATTCTTTATCTGACTGTTCTATTTCAGGGGCTGTAACAGTATCTACTAACATAGATATCCCTAAAATTAAACAGGTCCTTCTTTTTCATCCAGATGGTTACCAGCCCATCAATTTTGTCTCTAAATGAGAAGAGCTAACCTTGTTACACTTTCTGGGTTTACTGCTGGATGTTTCAGTTTTGGTCCCTTATGGTTCCAGATTTGCAAATGAGACAGAGCTGAGTGTTATCTCTTAGCTCATGCCAATTAGATGACAGGAAAGCTATTGAGAAGAGATGATATCATCTGTCTTGCAAGGGCATCACCCAGATTGGCAGCTCCACGTTTAACCTCCTCGTTTCCTTCCCATGAGTTAATAGCTCAGCTCCCCGCTCCATAAGAAGTCACCTGCTTTATTGAAATTAAATTCCAGATATACTGGGGAGAGTCACTAGAAAGAATCTGTCACTTGTTGCCTTTGTTACCCTGGGCTGGAAAGGTCCATACCCTGAAGTATGGATTGTGCTGAAGGCTTAAGGAAGACTTTCGATGTGACAGATGAAAGGGGGTGTTAGGAAGTGAGGACTCTTCCCTGATATTCAGATATCTATGCATTTCCACAAAATTTCCACAGCACTTTTCTCTTGGCACAGGATTCTTTGTTTTAGGAATTCCCTTTACAATCAAGCTGGGCAAAAGGAAGCATGTAATTTTTACAATTACTTTTTTTAAATTTTATTGAGGAACAGCCATGGTCATTGGTTACACATTGCTTTCATGCTACAATGGCATAGTTGATTGACTTTTTTAGGGAGGGTGCAGCTCACAGTGGCTCATGTGGGGATAGAACCAGCAACCTTGGTGTTATCAGCACCACGCTCTAACCAACTGAGCTAACTAGTCACCCCCAGGAAGCATGTAATCTTTATCACAGCTTCTATTCCACATGCGTTAGCTGCTGTAATGCAAAGGACCTAGATTTCGAGCATGTGTACAAGAGATGAGACTAACGAGATTTTGCTAGTAGATTAGATAAGAGGAGTAAAGGAAGGGGAGGAATCAAGGTAAATTCCTCAACTTTGGACTTGAGCAATAATGTAAATCATTGTGAAAATAAGAGGCCTCAGGAGACTTAGAAATTAAGAACTAAACTCCTTAGAAACTAGGGGGTCCTAGAGGCTGGTTATGCCTGGTTTACAAGATTCTGAGCCTCTAGAGCAGGGATCATATTATATATTTGCTTGTGTCCAGCAACTAAAATACTGGATGTCATTCAAGATGTGTAGATTGCTATAGAATCAAGCTCAAGTGGAAAATTATATTAATGAGGGTGCAGGGTCAATAAATCAAAGAACTATGAACGCTACCTAGCATGGCTGCAAAACCAATTCTTGACACGATGTAATGATAATCATCATTACAGTCACTAGCATTTGAGTGAGTAACTGCATCAGTTTTAGGGTACCTCATACGTACTGTTTCAATTATTCTTCCCAGACCCTATGGGGTAGGTCCTGTTATTATACTCATTTTACAGAAGAGGAGACAAAGAGAAAAGGTATCCAAACTTGTCCAGGGTCATGTGGTTAGAAGTGAAACCCACGCGGACCATCAAGCCTTGGCTCAGCACCACTAGGCTTACTATGGACCAATGGTGACTGATGTTCCAGACATTCTTGACATTCGCCGCAAGTGAATCAAGAAATTGTGTGGAAATATGCCTCTGATAAGAGAAAGCAGAATTTCAGGAGGGTAGATGGCTCCAGCTGAAGTTCAAGGCATGGAGAGCTGCTCTGTGCAGGGCTATGCCCTGACTGCTATATTGGCCACAGGATGGCCCAGTGCATAGGATGGTAAACCATGACCTCTAAAGCTGCATTTGGGGTAGACCTATCCATTTAATGGAAGCAGTGCCTGCTCTCTCATTTGGGCTAGGATCTCCAAGACTGAGACTTGCAACCCAGGAGGGCATTTATATAGTTTTTCTTTCCTCGCTATATGAGAGTTCTCCAGATAAACCAAACCAATAGTGTGTGTGTGTGTGTGTGTGTGTGTGTGTGTGTGTGTGTGTGTGTGTGACATTGGGTTGTCAGAAAAGTCATGATGTATTTTTCTATTTTTCGGTGCAAAAATGCGTCATGACTTTGCCAACAACTTAATATTTTAAGGAACTGACATTCGATTCTGGAAGTGAGCAAGTCTAAAGTCTGCAAAATGGACAAGCAACCTGGAGACCCACAAAGAGCCAACGATGCAGTTCAGACCCAAAGGCTATATGCTGGCAAAATTTATTTTGCTCAGGGAAGATCAGTCTTTTGTCTTATTTAGGACTTCAACTGATTAGATGAGACCCACACACAGGGCCCTCTAGGATATTTTCCTACTTCTTCAAACTTACACTGATGTTTTCTTTCTTCACACTGCTTTGTACATAATTGTTTCTATGCAGTTTAAAACTTATTTCTACTCTCTAAATCAGTGTTTTGTTGTCCCCTCTTAGCTGTGGTTTTGCTTTTCTAGGTTTCAGTTACCCTCAATCAACCACAGTCCAAAAATAGTAAAGGGGAAACTGCAGAAATAAAGAATTCATAAGTTTTAAATACGCACTGTTCTGAGTAGTGTGATGAAATCTTACACCATCTTGCTCCATCCTGCCCAGGACATGAATCACCCCTTTTTCCAGCATATTCTCTCTGTATACGCCTCCCACCCATTGGTTACTTAGTAACCATCTTGGTAATCACATCAGTTCTCACAGTATCAAAGTGCTTCTGTTCAAGTAATCCTTACTTTACTTAGTAATGGCTCCAAAGTGCAAGAGTAGTGATGCTAGCAATTTGGATACACCGAAGAAAAGCAATAAGTGTGTGTATATATGGGGGAAAAATCAAGTATGTACACGTTTGAGTACTATGTGCAGCTTCAGGCATTCACTGGGGGTCTTGGAACGTATCCCCCATGGGTAAGGGAGGGGGGCTACTATGCTCCTTAGAACCACAGGAAGTTAACCGGGCTCCTGGTCACATGAGATTTGGAGTTTATCTAGGTTTCTTTATCCCAAGAGTTCTCAGAGCATTTAGTGTAGGTACATTGAAATCTCTGATGGAGGATACAATATGCAGCATTTCAAATTTAATTTCCCACAGAATTGTTTCTGATGTAGCTCTTCCACAGTTTGTGTTCTGCAGCATACTCTTTAGCAAACGACATCTAATTGTTTTGAATTTGTCAGCCTTGTCTTTCAGGTCAAACCATAAAGTCCACACGAGTAGAGAAATAATTGTCTCTTTTGTATCCCCCACAGCACCAGCGCACTGCAGGAAGTAGAGCAGCTCAGTAAATGTGTGTCGTTTGATAAAATTATTTTAAGTCTTTAATCAGCATATATTTTCCATTGTGGGGAGTGCCTGCTATGTGCTGGGTATTATCACAGGCACTAAGAAAACCAAAATTCATTAAATATACAACCTCTGCCCTCCTATAGCCCAGTAAAGAAGAGAGGCAAGTTGATAAATACTTGGAAAATTGCTTACTAATTTACTACCGTGTCACGTTTACAAGATGCTAGGGTGAAGCAAAGAAGGGCATAGCTTCATATAGGGAACAGAGAATGGAGGGGGGTGCTGGAGAAGGTAACAACTGAACTGAAGCTTGAACATTGAGAAGGAGTTCTCCAGACAGGCAAGGGGTTAAAGGTCAGGGGTTTTAGGAAAAAGCGAAAGGTGTGTCCAAAACCATAGACATAAAAACAGCACGGCTCATTTACTGGATCATGAGAATTCTGAATGGCTTGTGCGTGAAATGCACGTGAGGCTGCAGTGGGGGCTGGAGGAGAGGAGGAGGAGGAGGCAGGTCATGACATGCCTGGTACCCCTTACATGCCACAGTAATACATTTTAACTGTTCTTGAGGTAGTGGGGAGCCAGTGACAGAGTTTGGAGGTGCTTGAAAGTCTCAAGGAAGTTACTGAGAGGAAGAGAAAGGTGGAGCCAAGGGGCCCCATACTCTGCAGTTATTCCCAACTAGAGAACACCGCTGCTAATACCACAGCATGAGGTCTGTGTTTCTTCCTAATTGAGACAAATCCCTATCGTCTTAGTTGGATGATACCATAATGTCTGTACGATTGTCATTTCCCATTCCATGTAGGCCCTTTTAGAATAACCATGTCCCTCCAGTATGAGGAATTACTAATTAGATACTTGGTTATTTAAAAAAAAAAGATTAATGATAATATGATCATAAACAGATATCATTTGAAAACCTCATGAGATCTGAAGAAGAGAGTGATGTCAACAGCATCCTTGGAGATATTTCAGGTTTATTGATTTTAAACATTATTCTTTAATATGAGGGTATGTAAAAAAAAGATATTTTGGTTGAAGCATACTCTCAAAATTATGATTCTGGCATGCAGTAACATCAGTAATTAATGAAATTTCTCTTTGGGGAGAATGCAACATATACTTTTAAACATGTTAAAATTTTTACATGGCCCTTTAAGGATTCTTTTAGAGTGAAGCTCTTAGTGACGCTCACTTGGTATCATAACTTGAGATAAGTGTCTAGGCCTTGAGATGGTGCCACTATCTTCTCCCTTCTTTTCCCTCAAGCCCCACTGATTATCAATTTGGTCCTCCCTGCACTGTACCACTTTATTACCCCATGTGCCATGAATGACCGAAATTTACTGTTTGTGTTTTCAGAGTAACAAGGTTTCACAGAGATTCTTTAATTCCCTGCGTGATGGAGTGAGAAATCAAGAAAGTATGCCAGGTTCAAAGGGGCTACAACCTGCTTGCCGTACTTGGTCATGCTGTGACAGCAGCTTTCTTTCATGGGTACAGTGCAGGGAGAAGGCAGGCCCACTCCAGGAATGACGGCAGGATATGAGATCATTTTTAACTCTGGGAAAGCCTCCTAAACGAAATCACCAAACAAAACAGGAAAACAATAAAGCTCAAAATGACTTGGTTGTTCCCACAGAGGGCAACAAATAAAGGACAAAGCCCTGGCTGATCCCAAGGACTCTGGCTTGAGAACAGAATCAGGGACAGCCCCACAGGCAAGCAGAGGAGGCTGCTGCCCACCTGGAAGAACCCAAAGGGTGCCAGGTGTTCAAAGTCAGCTCCTCACGCTGGGCCACAGGAATCTCAGCCTCCTTCTCAGCTCTGCCAGTAAAAGATCTCATATTTATCAACCCAAGGTTCACATGTTCTAGCACTCCCTAACCATTTTAAGAGGTAGATTAATAAGCCAATATGTCATTTAATTGATACACCAGCTGGTGCTAAGGGGGTTTCCCAGGGCTGCCTAAGTGGCTTCACTCAGACCCCAGGACCTAAAGGCCTCTTTTTATACCATTAGCAGATCCTGCCCTGAGCACAGCACAGGGATTACTGTGATATAACATGACAGGTGCATTCCTGGAACAACTTCAGGTTTTACAACATTAAACTTAAAAATAACAAGGCCTGTGCAAAATATGAGGACAGGGCACACCACTTAAGACGTATGTAACTTTGTAAACTGAGCGTGATGGATTAACAAGAATGGGAACCTCAGGACGGAACTTGGAGAACCCAAACAGGCAGGTCAGCAGGCTTGCAGAATGCCCCATGGATGTGAAGATGCACCACGATTTCCCTGACCGCAGGGATGTCAGAGCTTGTGGAGAACAAGCTGTGGGTGTGGACACACGTAGGCAGAGCTCCATGTGGGGGGTTTATAGCACGGGAATGTCTTGTGTGAGGCGAGTGCAGGCTGAATAAGTACAGGGGGCATTTCTTTCTTTCTTTTTTTTTTTTTTAAGCGGAGCCATCCTGCCCCCCGTTGGCAGCTCAGCGGCAGCTCAGCTCGGGCCATGAATCGAACCGGTGACCCTGTTGCTCAGAGCTCACACTCTTTTTTTTTTTTTTTTTTTTTAAAGATTTTTATTGGTGAATTGGGGGGATGGGAACAGTGCTGGGGAATTGGGGGAAGGGGGACAGACAAGTTGCTGTCGTTTTGTTCTTCAGTCTAGTTGTGGAGGATGTTGCTTCACTGGCCCAAGTTGGCACCACCATTGCTCTCTTCCCGGGCGAGGCAGATCAGTCGCCGGCTTCTGGACGGCCGCTCACTGCGGTTGCTGGCCGCTCACGCTGGCTGCTGGCTACACACGGTAGCCCATGGCAACCCACTGCCACAGGGGCTGCAGCCTACGCCGCCGCCAGCGACTCATGGCAGCCCAGCTCCAGGTTGAGCTGTTGTTCAGCATCTTAGCTGTGGAGGGCAGTGTCACTGGCCCTCATATGTGGGATCCGAACCGGGGCCCTCTGGCATCCCAAGCGAGTTCTTAACCATCGCGCCACTCGGCCGGCCCTCAGAGCTCACACTCTTGAGTGAGCTCTTAACCAACTGAGCCACTCGGCCGGCCCTCCAGGGGGGCATTTCTAAACCTTCAGCTTTCCTGAGAAAGGGGGGCAGCACAGCGGGCAGCAGGTAAGAAGAAATGACAATGTGGCATCATGGAAGCCCAGAGGAAAAGTGTAACAATAAGAGAGACGCCAACTGTATACGATGCTGCTCGAAGATCAAGTAACAGGAGATCCCTGGGTCTGGCAACCTGGGAAATATTGTTTTGCTTGACAAGAGCAGCCGTAGTGGAAAGATGGAGACAGAAGCCCAATTGGAATGAATGGAATGGCGAAGATGTGACAAGGAGAGCAGAGACTTTAGACAAGAGGTAAAAGGGCCAGACAGTAAATACTTTAGGCTCTTCAGACCTTACAGTCTCTGTCACAGTGACTCGACTCTGCCACTGTAGGGTGAAAGCAGCCCCAGAGAACATAGAACCAAGTGGGCGTTGCTGTGTTCCAATAACATTTTATTTATGGATAATGAAATTTGAATTTTATATAATTTTCACATGTCATGAAATATTATTCTTCTTTTGATTCCCCCCCCCCAATGATTTACACATGTCAAACCCATTTTTAGCTCTTGAGCCCCACAAAAATGGCTGTCGGGCCAGATTTGGACTGTAGGCGATGGCGTGCCCATTCCTGCAATAAACCACTCTTGAGAGGTTTTCCGTGAATGGTGTTGAGTAGATGACATGGAATCTATAGATCAAAAGAGCATGCAAGCTCCATGAACATTTTCATGGAACAGAAACATTTTCTCTCTGGTTTTCTAGTCTGTCTTCAGCTTCTAACGGGGCTTAGCTTGTAACAAGTGCTTATTAACTGTGTGCTAAATAAATAGATTATTTTAACCTACATCTGACTACTAAGTCTGTCTACTTTCTACTCTGTCCCACTACTATACAGGCACACAGGTAGCTCAAATTAGAGCCTGCAGAAGTTCTCACTGGATAATATGAGAATAAGCTGTCGGTGTGCGTTGTGACTCCTTCACTCTTTCTGGGATAGGCGTCATATACCTGTCTCCCACTCTAGCAGCCTGCTTCCTTGGCCTCCTGAAACCTACAAACATCTACCTGTGTGCTCCGACTGTAACCCTGCAAACTCATTAGAGACTACATATCCTGTGCTTTGAAAACAGCCCTGGTTGAGGAAGGAAATTCCCCACCTGGATCCTGATGTTAATTTTCTTTTTAGTGAAGAATCCTTTTATTTAATAGAGATACCTAGCTAAATGAAAATAACAAAGCTTATGCAACATGTGCAGGTAGGACAAACCATTCAAAAACGTATGTAACTTTGTAACCCCAAGCACTTTGGATAACAAGAATGGGAACCTCAGGACAGAACTTGGAGAACTCAAAGAGGCAGGTCAGCAGGCTTGCAGAATGCTCTGTGGATACTAAAATGCACCCCAAAATAAAAAGGTCCAGCCAAGAATATATAGGTAGGTAGGTAGGTAGGTAGATAGATGGAGATAGATAGACAGATGGAGATAGATAGACATAGATAGATATACACATATATACATATATGCACACATACATATTCACTTAACTACATATACACAAATATATACATAGACACACATACATATACACATTTTTTTCTTTGCCCTGTCATTTCCTCCCTTCTCCTTAGAGTCTTGTTATCTTGTCTTGCTCACAAAAGGCATCTGAGCTGCTTTACCTGATAAGCCCATGAATGAGGTAAGTCCCTTCAGACCCCTCCAGGGTCTCTGGCAGCTATGCTGACTGAGGGAGCAGATAACCCTGGGTTTGAGGAATAACAGAATGGGCCTTGATCCCACAGCCGACTTGCTAAGCTCTCTGCTATACACACATCCAGGGTCTGTGTTTTCCAAGATCACTTAGGGAGACAGAGCCAGGGAGAGTCACTGTCAGCCCAGAATTTCCACTACAAAAATGATTCAAGGAACAAGCACTCGCCTTGCTTTTTCCCGCCTCTGAACTCACATCCCTTACAGGGTGAGCCACTTGGAATTTAATCACACACCGCACTGGGGTATTAAAAGTCCTCCACCCACCTTTCCAGTCTTATCTTTCTTTGCACACACTTTTTGATCCCCCACAGCCTCTATTTCAGTCACACTGAATTTTCTGCCATTTTTTAACAACCCATGTTCCTCCTTTTATTTTTTTCACTCATTTTGCAGCCTACAACCTACTCATCTCCTGCCTCTCCCCAGCCTTCATCTCTTTCTCTCAAAGTCCTCCCCATCCTTCAAGGCTTTATCATAACTCTCTTTCTTCCAGGAAGTTTTCCCAGGTGCCCATGTTGGCATTCACATCTCCAGGCCCCACCATCCGTTTTACTTCGTTTCCTCACCTGTTGCAACTTCTGCCACATAGAGAGAACGTGTGTTCTAGAGTTAGACAAATGTGGTTTCAATCATATTTCTGCCAATTACTCATGAAAGGATCTTAGTGAAGTCAGTTAGCCTTTCTTAGCTTCTGTTTTCTTATTGATAAAATGACTAAATGTTTCCAAGTTTGCTTGAGTAGCAAATGAGATAATGAATGGAAAGCCCCTGGCATAGACAGTTTCCAGTTTGCTCCTTCATCCTACTCCATTCTGTAAAGGATGACTGTATCCACACAACTTCCACATTTGCTCCTACCCAAGCATTTTCTGTAAGCGAACTGGCCTATTTTCTCAAGAGGAAAGGAACGAAATCCAAATGCCTATAACCAGCCTCTTGAGTTAAACAAAAATAGAGTCAGAGAGGTATAGAGTGGAAGGAATCCTAAGAAACCATCTGGCACCACTACCTGTCTTCAAACAAATCAGTGTGTGTCACCTGGTAGCCATAGGTGTCTGCACATGGACTGAGCCTAATGGAATCAACGGCCATTACCTGGTGCTAACATTCTAGGCCCACAAAATGGCTTTAGCAAAATATTTTTTCTCTTTTTCACGTCCCTTCAATGTGCTGACTATACCTATAATCATGGCAATACTACCTTGGTTTGTAACTAAAAAGAAATTCTTTGGGCCAGCGGAGTAGTGCATTGGTTAAGACTTGACTTGGGATGCCAGCTCTGAGCAGCAGGGCCCCGGTTCAGATCCCACATTAGGGCCAGTGACACTGTGCCTGCTACAGCTAAGATGGTGAACAACAGCTCAACCTGGAGCTGGGCTGTGTTGAGCTACCATGAGTGGCCGGTAGCCAGCGTGAGCAGCCGTCCAGAGGCTGGCGACCCATCTGCCTCACCTGGGAAGAGCGCAATGATCACAATACCAACATGGGCCAGTGAAGCGACGTCCTCCACAACCAGACTGAGGAACAAAAGAATGGCAACTTGTCTGTTCCCCTCCCCCAATTCCCCAATTTTAAAAAAAAGAAATTCTTGAA
Organism: Hipposideros armiger; assembly: GCF_001890085.2. Taxonomy (NCBI): domain Eukaryota; kingdom Metazoa; phylum Chordata; class Mammalia; order Chiroptera; family Hipposideridae; genus Hipposideros; species Hipposideros armiger. The sequence goes on from NW_017731677.1 coordinate 1,270,991, forward strand.
AGAAACAAAAAGGCATTCACCTTATCTGATCTTAGATTTTTATGTTACCATGTCTTTGATATTTCTGATCTCATCTTTAATTCCCCCTCACCTTTACACATCTCATTTCAAAGTGATGATGACATTGGAACAAGTGTAGCTTCTTCCATTTTGCAAAATGGAAAATGTAGAGTTATAATGGTGAGGACAATATGGCTATGTTCCATCGATCTCTCTACAATGACCAGTAAAATCTTGAAGCCCAGTTAATGGAGTCCCTCATCAAAGGGTAGGCTCGAGCTTGACCTGTGGTCATCACTGTCAGGACATGTCTGACCACGTATGTCTGAGATTGAGCTGACATGACCCTGGATACGAAGTGCTTCGAGTAGGACATTTTCAATTTGTAATAAAGGAGAAAAAAAGGGCAGAAGAAGCAAGGCAGGAGTTGACAGCCCAAGTTTAAAAAAAAATGCTTTCAAAAAAGGAGATTTACTCAAGAACATGATCACATTGAAAAATCTAACCTCCTCAGGCAAAGCAAACCGCATGCCAGTAAAGGTCAGTTATTCCTCCTCGATCAGAGTTGTTGCAACCAACCATTTGTTTTAAAGTGAGTTGCTTGGTGTTTGTGTTTACATATCCTGGTCTCTCTCATGTAGGGAGACTACTAAAGGAAAGGGGAAAAAAAAAAAACAGGAACATTTCCTATGACCCATGGTTGGGAATATTAAATGGTGCTTGGCTACTTAAATATGCTCTTTGTACTGGCTTCAAAGTGCATTATCATACTTCTCAGTTGATGTTGAAACACTTAGCCAAATGGTTAGTGCCCAGAAAAACTATGTTGGGCTTTAACATCTGCTGCTTAAAAACAGGTCATGTCAGGATTTTTTCACTAGCTCTTGAATTAACTCTTGGTCATCTAGCGTGAAGTAAGTAATGCCTAAAATAGTCCCTGAATTGTAGAGCAATCATTGAATAGCAAAGAAGAAATACCAGGAATCTGCTTAGGTGATATCCAGAAGAGGGGGTTAGAACTTTTAATAAGTTGGACAAAAGGCTAAGGGAATCAGGGTTCTGCACCCAATTCCACTGTGTGTGGGGGGGGGGGTTTCCCCCACCAACAAGCAATGCTCTGACACCAGCTGCATGTCCCAAATTCAACTCAATTCTGACACTATCTACCTAAAGACACTGTCAGACCCCATAGGTTAAGGGCTCAGTCCTAAATGACTGCCCCCTGCTCTGCCACTTCAGAAGCCAATCACAAGTCCAGGTTATCACCTGTGCTTGTCACCAAGTGGCTATAGATTGGAGGTTCCAACAATCCCTTCCTTGGGTTTCATTAATTTGCTAGAGTGGCTCATGGAACTCAGAGAAATATTTTACTTGGTAATGAGCCAGGTTAATCACTATCATATATGCACCATGTAAGGCCCTGCAATAGGGGTTATACATACCTCCTACCATTTTATCCTCAGAACACTTCTGCAAGGAAGGAATTTTTTTTTCTACTTTACAAAGGGTTTGAGGCACCAGGGTTGAATGAACTTGTCTAAGGCAACACAGCTTGTTAAGTGGCAGTGATGTGAACTCCATTTGTACAGTGCCTAAGCAAAGGTACTTACCACCTTGCATCCCAGACCCCCAGAAGTCAGAGATAGGAAACTGAGAGGCACAGAAGGGGTCAAAGGAGGCAAAGCCAAGAGGAGAAGGAACACATCTATCAGTTGACATGTAAATATTTCATGTAGTGATAGAAAGTAAAAGGTGAGATCTCACAGTTTGTCCTGGATTACCCATGCGTTTACTTTTACACTCTTCTTCATGGTCCTTTTAGCTTCATCCACAGTCCCTGGTTTTCAGTATAAGTTTCTGTCTCTCTGATTGGTCCAGGGACCTTTCTGACTCCCTTATCTGGAATATTATCTCTACCCTGTAAGTGCTCTTGGCCCCACTGTAGCTGGCAGTTCCTATGAGATGTACCCACTCCACCAACACTAGTTAGAAACTCCAGAATAGAGATCAGTGCTGGCCTCTTTGGTTTCCTTCCACCTGCTGCCCTGTAACTTCATCCCTCCTAGTCCACCACTGGTGTGGGATTAAGACCCAAGCAGGAGGTCACAGTGGCCAAAACAAAGTAAAGCTTCAGGATAAACACAAATTCCAATTCTAAGAAGACATGCTAATGATGTAGAGTTCCAAAACCCCTTATCCCTTTTTCTTTGGTTCCAAAGAGGCCACGAATCAGCCTTGTCAAACACCTATACAGATTTCATCTGTTAAGTGGCAGATAAAAAGAACAAGGACCCTTTGCAGACACTCAGGATTGAGTGGAAATTTGCACTGCTGGCCTCCAGGCCACCACTGAGAAAACATTTTTCTCTCCGCCAGACAATACTGGGAACCCCCCTTCTCAGGTTGTATGTGTTGGGTCAGTGGGTACGCCGATACCTTTCTTCTCAGGACCAACCTGTCAGCTACCTAGCTCTTTCTGGTTTCCCCCTGGATTCCACATTTTTACTCAGGAAGTGCTTAATTGGTGCTTTCCTATGGCTTAGTTCTCCTTCCATTATTGCCTGAACTCTGACAGCCCCCTTGCATTCCTCCTGTTTAATGTTTAATGCTCTGATGACTGTTACTGATTAGGACTAAATGTTACCCTAGGATGCCCAGGGAATAAATGTTTTTATTAAGAGTACAAGAGAGGGAAAGCCATTCTGAAAAATAGAAAAGATTCCTGTGATCTCCCTCTCGAGACTCATTGAGCAGAGAGCAGAGCTGGCTCGTGCTTATTATTTGATCAGCTGGAGCTAATCTGTGTTGATGCCTCCTGCCAAGTCCTGCCATTTGTGTGTGATTTCTCATCTACTAATACATAATGTATGGATCTGGATATAGGCAAATCCATTATCCTGCTTCAAGGAAGCAAAGCCAAACGAATGGCAACGTTAGCCTAAGACTTCAGGAAAATAGGAGAATTGCAGACCTAAGGTGTGTGTGTGTGTGTGTGTGTGTGTGTGTGTGTGTGTTATAAGTGTGTGGGGGAACTTTCAAAGAGGAGGGAGGCAGGGAAAGGGGTGCAGAGAGCGAAGAAGAGGAAAATTTTCAGTGCTTGCAGCCAGAAGAACCTGGCTGTTCTGTGTAAAGGATCTCTGACTATAACAGCAAAGATTCACATAAACCAACACCCTGCCGATGCCAGGATTCTTGGCTTTCTTCTGTGAAGTTATCAGATGCAACAAGATATGTATTTAGCTCTATTGAGCCAAACGACGGATCGTCATGAACAGATACTGGAGAAATGAAAAGTAAAAGGATATTCGGGGGGAAGATTGTCTCTGCCTTGCGTGAATTCTTCAGTTTCCAAGAAATCTGAAAATTGATGGCACAGACACAGTGTCTTCCTATCCATGGGGGGTTAGAGGATGTGAGATTGGAAGGGGTGGGGGGTGCTCTGTAGCTGAACAATGACTACTGAGGGCTTGTGAAGCTGGTTTAAATCCATTTCTCTCCAGAGGTGGATTTTTAAAACTTTTAAAACACGCCCTGTACTCTTTCGGTTATTTACATGTAAAAATGTTACTGACGTGTTATTATTTTTCAGAAAATAGAGATTTTCCAGGTAAACTCAATCCAGAGTTGTATGATTTAAGATACTTGTAAGAAGCAATTCTGCATACCACTGAGAATTCCTAGGACTGAGGCCAGTGGCTAGCGCACAGTAGATACTTGAGAAAAATAGAGGAGTGAGTGAATAAAGAAAGGTATCATATGCATTCAGCTAAAGCATGTGGGTGTAGGCAGATAATAGCTTTATAATATTTTATAATTATAAGAACATGTTTACAAACATTTTAAATGATTATGACCACCTTCCAATATTTGGTAATGAGTTCACCTCTCTCTGAATGAAGCAGAAACCAGATGAGAGCCCTATATTTGTGAGTAGAATACAGGAAAGACAGGTCCCCACTGTGTGAACTTTTCACTTGGGAAGTCATATAATCTGTACGGTTGGTAGGAGACTCAGCTATATAACACACAGTTTATATAAGACTCAGCTATAGAGCACACCTCACACAAGAGAAGCAAACATCAGGAGATGCAAAATGGTTTGAGATACTGAGAATACAATTCCTGATAAGTGGGGGAAATTCTGGATGGTTCACATGATACCAAAAGCCAACTTTTCTCTAAAACAAATATTGCAATTTGATGGTGGCCTGCGAAATGCAATGCCTTAATTTTTGTAAGACAGGATACCCTGATGATGTGAGCACAGACATAGAAATGAATATATTTTTATTCTACCACGACTAGCGGCTGCCATGTATTGCATGCCCTGTGCTATGCACATTGTGTGACTCATTTAACACTCAGAACAGCCTGAAGCTGAGTGTCATTTACCTCCATTTTATAAGTGAGCAAATCAATGTACAAAAAGTAAAGTATCCTTCCAAGGTAACATAGCCAGGATGCAACAGAGGTGAGATTTGAACCCAAGTCCATCTGACTCCAAAACCCAGCCTTTGATCCCCCAAGAACCACTGCATTCTGTTTTGAGAAGGGTGAATGAATGCAGAAAGTTCATGTTTTGTTAGTTTACACTAACTCAGACATCAGTTTAATACATACCTTCATATCCCCAGTGCCTGTGGAAACGGGTCCTATGCTGGGTACCAGGGACATGAGGGTGAGTTAAGCATAGTCCCTGTTCTCAGGAAACTTATAATCTAGGCATGAGAAATAGGCGCATGCTCAAGGGGATGTAGCATAGAGGCCCAACAGTTGTGCTGGTGATACCACAGAGGAAGTAACTGCCTATGTTAGGAAGAAGTCAAAATGAATATTTTTGCAAAGAATTATGGGTATTCCTAACTGGCATACTCAATAATAATATTAAGTACTGAAGTGAGCACAAAGTGTTATGGCCAATGATGTAAGTTTCTAATTCTGTTATTTGTGAGTTTTTGGGGTTTTTTGTACAGAGCTCTATATGATTATGAAGTATTTTATGAACTATATGCCATGTCAAACATGAAGCTATAGGGACAGATGCCTTGCAAAACTAAAACAGAGAAGCAAGAATATATTTACTAACACAATGAGAATTATTTCTAATAATAAAATGTCACCATTTTACATAATTAAATTAGTACTTCAGGAAATACAGCATTCTCTGTAGTGGAGCTGATTCTGTCCTTAGATAAAGTAAAAAGAGAAAATCGCTGTGATTTTCAACATGTCATTTAACTACAGGCTAATGTAGTTATAGATAAGTATTTTTAAAAAGCAATATAGGTCAGAAAACATAAAATACCTGATTGGAACAGAAAATAAGCTCATGGTATTGGCCAGACAAAAGAACTCTATGAATACTTTACTACCTAATGGCGAATCACATGTATAATAATAATAATACCTAAAGATGGCTCTATGAACATAGAGAAATTCTCATTTGAAAAAGAACTAAAATAATTCAGTTTAGAAAGACTTATTTTACACATAAAAGATTTATCTTGAACACATTTGCACAGGTGTAAATTTCAGGAAAGTTTTGAAGCCATGAAGAACTTTTCTCCATGTTTTGTAAAGAATTATTGTCATTATCAAAGAAAGTTGGACAAAAAGTTCTTAGCAAGGCACAGAAAGCATACACTATAAAAAAATTTGATTAAAAAATTCTGATTTCATCAAAATTTAAAACTTTTCCTTGAAGAACACTGCTAAGAAAATGAAAAGAAAACCATCAACCAAGAGAGAATATTTGTAAAACACATATGAGATAATGGGCTGATATCCAGAATATATATATATATATATATATATACACACACACACACACACACACATATATATATATATATATCATAAGTCTCAATAATAAAAAATAAACCAATTAATTATGGAAAAGATTTGTATAGACACATCATCAAAGAAGACATATAGGTGGCAAAGAAGCACATAGAAAGATGCTCGATATCTTGTGATTTATTTCATACCTACTAATAACTAATAACATCATTAGTTGTTAGGGAAATGTAAATTAAAACCACAATGAGATATTACTACACACCTATGAGAATGGCTAAATTAAAAAGACCGAGCATACCACGTTTGGTGAGGATGTAGAACGACTGCAATTGTCATTCACTATCAATTAGAATGTAAAATGGTTCACCACTTTGGAAAGCATTTTGGCAATTTCTTCAAAAGCTAAATATATACTTACCATATTCCACTTCCAGATAATTACCCAAGAGAAATAAAAACATATGTCCACAAAAAGACTTCTCTATGAATGTTCATAGCACTTTACTTAAAATAGCCCAAAACTAGAGGGGGTGAGGGGATAGCCATCACGGTGCATCACCTAGTGAATGAATAAACAATGTGTGGTATATCCACACAATGGAATATTACGTAGCAATGAAAAGGAACAGACTATTGATACCTGCAACAAGGATGAAGCTCAAAAGCTTTATGCTAAGTGAAAGAGGCCAGATTTAAAAGGGACATGCTCTAAGAGCCCATTTATATGACATTTTGAAAAAAGTCAAAACTAATGTGAAAGAAATACATCAGTAATTACCAAGTCTGGTGGGCAGAGCGGGAGAAGATTGACTACTAAAGGACATGAAGAGGGCCGGCCGAGTGGTGCGTTGGTTAGGAGTTGGCTTGGGATGGCAGCTCTGAGCAGCAGGGCCCTGGTTCAGATCCCACATGAGGGCCAGTGACGCTGTGCCCTCTATAGCTAAGATGGTGAACAACAGCTCGACCTGGAGCTGGGCTGCCATGAGTCGCCAGCAACGGTGGAGGCTGCAGTGGGGCTGGCCAGCAGCGGGTGTGAGCTTTCTTGAGCTGCCATGAGCCTCCACGAGTGGCCGTCCAATGGGCGGTGAGCGACTGCCTCGCCCGGGAAGAGCGCAATGATAATACCAACTTGGGCCAGTGAAGCAACATCCTCCACAACTAGACTGAAGAACAAAAGGACAGCAACTTGTCTGTTCTCCTTCCCCCGATTCCCCAGCGCTGTTCCCCATCCCCAATTCCCCAATAAAATCTTTAAAAAAAAGGGGCATGAAAAGAGTTTTGGGGATGATGGAACTAACTATGGATGTCGTTATTGTGGTGGTGGTTTTCACAACTGTATATATCTGTCAAAATTCATAGAACTGTACACCAAAAGGGAGTAAATTTTCCTGTATGCAAATTATACCTCAATCAACCTGACTTTAATAAAAGAATATATATATGACATACTTATTTCATTTACCTTTAAATTTTAGTAAAAGAAAAGTATTTTTACACAACCTAGATTCCAAATAGAATTGTCACATGTAGGAAGTCATAAACTATCATTTATTCAACAGTAGAAACAAAATTACTACTTGAATTTACTCATAAATGTGTTTATATATATTTTTTTAAATCATCAATCATGAGCTACTGAACCTCAAAAATTCCTCACCTGTAAAAGAATGTATATTAAACTGAATGTAGGTTTTTCCATTACACACTTTGGAGTTAATCATTCTTAGCTAATCTTTTGCCATCTTTAAAAAGCCCCAAATTAATACTTCCTTTAAGGATGATAGAAAACAGATATCTGAACTGGACTGATATCTGAAATGGACCCCACTGGTTACATTTCTGCTATGTCACAATGAACATAATAGAGTAATTAGTAGGAATGCCCTTTATGTAATTTTAAGGATTATTTCAACCCGCACGCATGACACGTTACCTCTGGTCTGTAGCACGCTCTCTAAGGAGCAGGATTGAAAGAAGAATTACACTTTCAAGGGTGAACCTCCTGAATAACTGCCGTAAATGCACACTCATGAAAGCTGACACCCGTGAGATGATTCCAGCTTACTGTGTGCAATCTGAAACTCAGCAATTGCCTCTGACTGACAAAGAATATAACTTCATATTATTGTTTCTGAGCTTTCTGAAACAGGGCATCTGGCCTGGCACATGGTAGATATACTTCTCTCTCAGTTTATTTTCATCTCATTGTATGGAATATTTCCCATAGAGAACTCACAAGGGGGAGATGCAGGAAATTCAGAGGAAAGTGCTTCAGGCACTGGTGGAATGCAGCGATCATTTAATTTTTTTTTTTTTTTTTTGTAGAGAGCTCAAGGAGGCACTCATATCAAGGGAGGAACTGTAGCTGCCCTCCACAGCTGCTGAGGCTTAGCATGACACTAGGATGACACATCCATACATCTTAATAAAGCACCATGCATTAATCTATTAGTAGCAACTCAAGGAAATACTCCCGTGGCCAAAGCAGAGTGGATACGGAGTAAAAACTAACAAGATGGAAGAGAGGGAAGTATTACAAAGAAATTTCGTGATAATGTTTTCTGTCCCACCCACCCCCACAAAAAAATTCCCTATCTTCAAAATGAAGACGAATGCTTCATTGTGAAGGAATTGCTATTGGAAGAATTGGTGGGGTATGGTGGGAATTGAAGGATAGAGAGCTGCTCAAGCAAGCCAGATGTGTACTGAGGTTTTTTTGGTCCGTACTGATACTTGGGGAATCAGTAGAAACAGCAACTGTCCGTTCCTATAGAATATCAGCAACAGAAAAAAACAATGGAGATGCAATTATAAGATATGTTACTTAATTTAAAAAAAAATGTGAAAGCATTATACAAGCCAATGGTTTGGGAGACAGATAACAGCCAGCTGACTAGCTTTTTTCAGGTCTAGAGTCAAACCTGTTTGCATGCAATGGATGAGATCAACTGAAAGGTGGGTAGTAGTGGTACAACAACAGGAATGCTGAACTTAGAATCAAAAGACTTGCATTTGAATCACCATTCTGTCACTTGCTAATGGGGTGACCTTTGGCAGGTTACTGAACTTCTCTGGAATTAAGTGAAATAATGAATACGAAAGTGCCTGGTGCTAGCAGACACCAAGTAGAATTGTGCTTGATCTGTTGTTCATCTGTTGTGGAGACTGTAATGCATGCAGTTCGGCCTCATGGGATAAACATTTCTTTGTAAATTGTTTATTGTAAATAGTTCATTAGCCTAGGACTCATCAGTCAAGATGTCAATATCTTTCTTGAGTAGGCCCGCCCAAGCGGGGTCACTCTCTCCGTTGACCCACCTAAATACTTAGCATATCCTGCCTGCACTTGAGTGTACTTGCTGATAAATTACTTTGGAAGCATTCTTATGTCTGTTCATGTGTGCATGCCCTGTCTACTCAATTAGGATTATTGACTTATTGAACCATAAGGCATTTTAGAAAAGAGTTTAGGCCAAACTCTTCATTGTACAGGTGGGAATATCACAGCCCAGGGAAGACCAGTGACTTCAGTGACTCAAGTCATGCATCGATTGGTGACTGAATCAGTATTAGGAGCAAGTTCTCTTCCCTCCTCGGCCAACGCTTTTTTCTGCCACATTCTCATCACAGACTCTTCTAAAAATAAGCGTCTGAGGACAAGAACCAATTTTGCTGTTATTGTTGGTTATCCCTAAAATTCAGTACACATTCATACAACCTAAACGACCAGAGACATGTGAAACTTTTGATGTTTATAAATTGTTACATTCAGAAATACCAGAAGTATTCTTCTAGTGATCAATTTATTCTATAAATACCATTCTTTCTTCAGAAGGTTAATAATACTGTTATAGGTATAGATATCTTTATGGTTTATAAAACTTTCATATCTATCGTCAGATTCGATCAGTTTGAAAATCATGTGGAAGAGTCAGAGTAGGTAGCATTGTCCCCATTTCACAAGTGAAGAAACAAAAGGCCAGAGAGGTTAAGTAATTTTTTTAACTGTACACAGCAACTCACTGGTGGAGCTGGCACTCCAACCAACTCAGGTTTTCTAGTTTAATAATCTAATATACTCCTACTGTACTATGCTGTATCACATTGATATGTACACTTTCAATAAAATATTAACTTCGAGTATCTGTACTGGATTGGTCAGAATTCTTCGAGATGTAAGTGATTAAAACCCAGTTGAAAAAGGTTAAGCTTTTTGTGTTTTGTTTTGTTTTTAAGGCAGGAAAGTGGGAGGGTAGGCAGGGGATGTGAAATTCATTAGCTTAATAGAACCAAACCATACGGAAGGCAAAAGTGGAGCAGCCGTAAGGAACAGCCCTCGTTCTGATCTTCATAGTTTAGTCACCAGAAGAACGGGAACCTTTCTTTCCCAGCATCCTTTGGAAACCCTAAAGAACATCTCGGGTAGGGGTCAGGGGTCAACGTGCATCAGATGTCTTAGGCTGATCTTTACATCCAGAGTCTATTGTCAAAAAATTGAGAAATGGAAAACTAGGCAGAAAAAAAAAACAGTACTTGTCTACCCATTGAACAACAACATTGGAACAACTCTCTGGCAAAATAAGACAAACAAAATACCTGATTTGTGTAACTGGCTGATTTCTATGGTGTAAATATTCCCACCGTGGCTGATTTCAAGTTACCAACATGACATCAGTCAGATCACAAAATTCCTGAAAATGTAGCAACTGGTTCTTGTGAACCAGTAGGAACCAGACTTAACACACATCACAGCCAGGTAACACTGGTTAACCATACCCAGACCTGAACAGGTCAGGAAATGCATAGAAGCTATCACTTCATGGCAGGTGTTTCTTCCTACCCCAGGAAAGGAGTAACAATTCAATTCAGCTAACATTTATTGACTATCTACTAAATCCCAGGTATTGGGCTTGTCAATAAGAAGATTAGAAGATATATTAACATCCTCAGGGATTTTATACTCTAGAAGGAAGACAGACCAACTAAAGATTAGATGAAAATGTGAGACGTACTATAATAGAAACATGAATTCATTCCTCCTCAAATAGTTATGATTCGTTTATTTATTTATTTATTTATTTATTTATTTATTTATTTATTTATTTATTTTAGATTTTATTGGGGAAGGGAACAGCAGTGGAGAATCTGGGAAGGGGAACAGGCAAGTTGCTGTCCTTTTGCTCTTCAGTCTAGTTGTGGAGGATGTCGCTTCACTGGCCCATGTTGGTATTGTGATCACTGTGCTCTTCCCAGTAAGGCAGATCGGTCGCTGGGCACTGGAATGCTGCTCACGGTTGCTCTTGGCAGCTCACACTGACTGCCAACCACTCACGGTAGCTCATGGAAGCCCACTGCAGCTCCACTGCAGCCTACGCCTTCGCCGGCGACTCACGGCAGCCCAGCTCTAGGTCAAGCTGTTGTTCACCATCTTAGCTATAGAGGACGCAGCATTACTGGCCCTCATGTGGGATATGAACTGGGACACTGCTGCTCAGAGCTGGCGTCCCAAGCCAACTCTTAACCAATGTGCCATTTGGCCGGCCCTGATTTGTTTATTAAGTGCTAAGCATTATGCTTACATTCAAATGAGGAAGCTAGACAGTTAATACAAAAAATCCTAATGCGGAAAAGAGGGCCCAGGGTAGAAGGAGCATAGCAGGAGAAAGTTAATAACAGTGGAAGTCAGAGAGGAGAGCAGGGGGCATAGGCTATAGAGCAGCTGTTTTTTAAAGTGTGGTCCCCTGGACCACCTGAGTGGCATGTTGGTTAAGAGTTGGCTTGGGGGCTGGCTAAGTGGCTCAGTTGGTTAAGAGCTTGCTCAAGAGTGCGAGCTCTGAGCAACAGCATTCTATTCCCAGCCCGAGCTGAGCTGCTGCTGAGCTGCCAACAATTTGAGGGCCGGCCAAGAAAAAAAAAAAAAAAGAGTTGGCTTGGGACGCCAGCTCTGAGCAGCAGGGCCCCCATTTGGATCCCACATGAGGGGCAGTGATGCTCAGAAATCGGATCGTTTTAGGATATGTTTTGAGGATCCACAGGACTTACTAATGCAGCAGGTGAAAGAGAGTAAGAATTCAAGATTAATGCTCAGGCTTGGGTTCCAAGAAACAAGGTAGATTTTAATGCCATTGGCTGAGGTGAAGAAGATTGGAGGAGGAGAATACTTGGAGGGTGAAAACCAAGAGTCCCCTTTTTGGTCATGTTATGTTTGAGATGGCTAATAACATTTCTATGGATATGTCAATTAGGCAGTTTGATAGAAGAGTCTGGAGTTCTGAAAAAAGGAACCAAAGATATGTTTTTGGAGTAATCTGTACATTGATTGTACATAAATCCATGGGCTTGGATGAGGTCACCTGGAGAGAGTATGTAAATAAATTTAAAAAGAGGGTCCAGAACAGAGTCCTGGGGCATCTAACATTTAGAGATCTGAGGTAGGGCAGGGCCATCAAAATAAAAGGAAAAGAAAAGAAAGGAATTATCCATGAGATAGGAGGAAACTAAGAAACTAAGTTTATGGTGTCATGGAATCAAGTGAATAAAATGTTTCTATAAAAAAAACTACTGTTTTGAATGTTGCCCAGGGAACAATTAAGATAAGACAAAGGAGCGACCAATGAACCATCGTAGATCGTTGGAGACCTTGATGAGAGGTTTCCACGCAGTGATAAGAAAGAAACCACTGAGAATGGTTTGAGAAGAGAATATGAAGTAAGGGAAGTAGAGAAAGTGAACATCGCTCTGTATGAAGGGGGGACAGAGAAATGGGAAGAGAGAGGGAGAGAGAGAGAGAGAGAGAGAGAGAGAGAGAGAGAGAGAGAGAGAGAGGACAATAGAAAAGAAATGGAAATCTGAAAGGAAGGAAATATATTTATTGAGCATCTATTAGCCTATTATATGCCAACCTTTGCTGTGATATTTTCACATCCATCAGCTCATCAAATCCTTGGCCATCTTTATTTCAGTACTAACTGGGAAACATTTACTTCTTGTATGGTTAGAGAAAATTCCATACAGTTTCTTTTAAAAATGTCTCTCAGTGATTTTATTTTCTCTCCAAATAAATAAATAATAGATTGTATTCCTTCCATAGTTATTAGTTGGACAACTACTACTAGTATTTGCAAAAATCTTAACTGAAAGAAAAAAATATTTTTCATTGAAAGGATTTTTTAAACATGGAGAGACTACAAAAGGTAATCTTGCATAGCGGTTTCCAAGCCCAGCTGTCCATCGGAATCCTGGGGGAAGCTTCTGGAAAATGTAGATTCCTAGACCCCACACCCAGAGATTCTGATTCTGTTGATCAGACGGGCAAGTAAAAAGCTGCGGTGTGTAAAAGATCCCGAGGTGACTGTGCTATGCCACCACTTGTGGAAAGCACAACCGGACACTAAGGCTGTTCTCTTAGAATTTATGTTTTCATAACATGGTTTGGCTATAATAAGATAGAGAAATTAGGGAACACTATTTGCATTGCAAGGACAAGTATTGGTATAAAGGGATGGCCAGGAACTCCCAATGGCAGCAGGGAGGAAAACATCTGTTGGCCACGTGGTATGGTGCAAATGCTTTCGCTGACCTATTGCAGCTACTATGTTTGACAGACCGTGAGCTTCATTTTGCGATAACAGTGGATATAACAAGTCAGAAAGGGAGGAGTATAAGAGATGCTCTGCTAATAAGGATGCTGCTGGTGAAAGAGAAAGAAGCCATTTCACCTGAGAAAATTAAATGCTGGATCTGCTCAGTACCATTTGAGGTTTACAAGTACATCCTTTCAATAGAAACACCCTCATTGAAACTTCTCGGGAAAAATAATCCATTTTATTCCATTTAAACAGTTATTTCAGTAAAATTTTTATTTAATTTTTTAAAAACCTTTTTTTACATGGCACCATACTTCTTTAAGCAGTGCAACTAATATTTAATAGCAGACTGGACTGTGATCTCTGCCTGTGAAGAGGTATCATAATAAAAATGAAAATAGGCAAGTGTACGCTAGAAGTCAACATCAGGGGCACCTAATTCTGCTCAGGAGGTCTTAAAAGGTTGGGAAGACTTAAGCTGAGGAAGTAGGGGGCATATTTTAAAACAACTACTATTGCATTTGTTTATCTTTACCTCTGAGGTGTTAAAGAGATTTTCCACTGTCTTTGTTTATTCTACAGCCTCACCACTGCACTAATTAGTTAAGTCCTTCTTGAATGCTTGAAATCCCTTCCTATGTAATTCCAATCCATTCCCAAGTGGATGCTTTTGCTGACAGAAAGCCTTGGATGGTTTGGTTTCCCTATGGAGGCAGGCAGGTATTGACAGGGAACTCAAGGCTCCTTCCTTCTCCCCCACCCTCATCTGACTCCTTCCCAAGGAGGAGGCAGGGTTAGGGAGAAGACACTGCAGCCTTCAAGGGGCAGGAGGGCTGATGGGGTGACAGACTGCGGGCTGGGCTTTTAGGGGTAGAATTTCAAAAAGTGTTACAATGTTGCCTCATTAGCATGGTCTTTCTCTCCTTTCTGTTGATTTCCTTCAGTCACCAACTACAATCAGTGCTGCTTTCAAATGTTAGGAGGCTCACCAGCTCTGTCACTTCTGATGTCCCCTTTGCCAAAGGGTAGGACAAAGCCAGGGCAGGGAGGGACATCTCTGCATCCGGGCAAAGAGACTTTTTTTTTTTTTTTGCACTTGCGCTATCTTGCGTGGCTTTTTCTCTCAACAATGGGACAAAATTCCAAAATGGGAAATAAACTTAGTGGGGGGGAGGGGAGAATTGGCCATTTTTCCAGCTTTGGTTCCAGGCTCTTAACTAAGCCAAAAGGGAACTGTCTATAGTTTTGCCCTCTCTAGAGTTTTGTATTGAGGCTTGAGGACAAATGCTACTAAAAATAAAGCGTTGGTTTACTCTCTTTTGCCTCCATCGTGTTGATTTCATCCCGAGGGAGTTTGCTGAAGTCTTTCCCGGTGACCCAACATTCCCATTCCTCCTCTTCAGAGCACCCTCCTCACTCCAGTGGAAAGCACCAGTCCAAACGAGGATCTGTGTTTTCAGCCTCAGCTTCTTTCCTTCTAAAAATGCTGCTCCAGGTAACTAAAACGTTCCGGGTTGTGCTTCTGCCTTCCTGGTAGCAAGCGGTCTGAGTCAATTACCGAAGAATCTTCAGGCCCCAACACCTGCCTATTAATTTGCTATGACCAGCCTACAACATCTGTCAACTCTTCCCATGACTTAATAAGCCTGTAATTAAAATCCAACAGCGAGCTCGAAAATTAATTAGGACAGGAAACTGCCATGTGAGCAGCATGGAACATAGCTTTCTTTGAAGAAAAGACAAGCTGCATGTAAAGCAAGGGTGTGCCAGGGGCCTCTGCCCATCTCTGCCTCGGCGGGTCCCTGAACTGCCTTTTTCTGATCTCCAACCTCATTGGGAAAGCGCCTCATGGGAGGCTGCCACATAGTCGTAGTGGGCATCAATACATTGCTTGTCTGCCTTGTTACTTCAAATATAATTTAGAGAGCCTATTTCTCCTGCTTACAGAAGAAAGGGAAATTTAGAGGGATCAAATAGCTCGCTGCTCACACCTGCGGTTACTTCTTCAGATCTTCGCGCTGTGTGCGTAGGGAGTTCGGTTTTCTGGAGCCCGAGCTCACGGGCGCAAAGCTGGAGAAGCAGGATAGTGCAGTGGTTACATGCCCTGGAATCAAAGGTATCTGATACTCACTGTGAGACCTCGGGTAAGTGATCAGTCCTCGGTGCCTTGGTGTCTACACTCTGCATGTGGCAAGTTTGCAAATCTTAGGTAGGTTATAACGCCGTTGGGTTCCTGAGAGAATGATCATAGTAATGGTGTCTATTTGCACCTGCTCTCGAGAGGGGATAACTAAGGGACTCGTATTAATAACGTCACTGTCTTTTCAGCTCTATAAGAAACGGCTCCCAAAAGCAGAGTGCCATGTTTTATGCAACGTTTGGCAATTGGCTTAACAGGTTTTTTTTAATAATAAATCAGAGAAATAAAATACCCTTCAGCATAGCTGTGAAAGGAGATAGATCTATTAACAAATCCCCAAAATTCACCTCTTCAAAAATAAAATATCTTTCTACCCTGAATTAGCTGCAAACTTGCACCCCCTTTCCCATACTGTGGAAGAAAAGGACAGACATGTCTTCCACACTCTGTTATTTTAAGATTGGCAGCCAGAGAGGGGGACCGTAAAACACGGTCAGAGATGACAAAGGTTGAGTTAAATTCCAGGGACTGTTAAGAGCCATATGAAGGACTCATCTTGGGCCAGGAATAACTGGACGTAAAAGTGTATTGATTAATAATGTCAGCTCCCTTTAAACCTGTTCCCAAGCAGTTCAAAGTTCTTGACTGGACTCAGGTGAGAAATATGAGAAGGCATGCCCAGGATCCTCAATAGAAGCACCAACTGGAATAAACTAGACTTATCGTGGAACACGTTCCAACATACGGAGTCCTAATGCCTCACTGAGCAGACTGGAGAGCCTGAAGAGGATACGGTTTCATGCTTGTTCTTCATCAGATGCCCCCAGAGAAAATGTCTGTGCATTTCCAGGGAAGTTTTACTGATGCTTGCTCAATCTATTCAAAGATTAGACACAAAGTATCAAACGAGTGATTAACAGAGAAATCTCCTCACATAGCCAATATTTGGTGATGAATATTTGATGTACAACATTAGTTCCCAAGCTACCGGCAGTGGAGAGTGTTTGCTGGGCTCTTTGAAGTTATCCAGAAATAGAGATTCATGGAGGTTACCTCTAGCAATGGGAAACCAGCTTGTGAGGGTACACATGGAAATTAGAATAATGGAAATCCCCCCAGGAACCCAGCCATGGCAAGACTGAAGCTAGAATATAATTTTAAAACTGTTAAGATTTTTTTTTTTCAGGACACTCAATTCCTAAGATCCATTGTCGTGTCAGAAATTCCAAAAGTTTGACAATCTCCACCGACGGTAATCTCAGATTCTCTACTATTGATGTCAGTAGCCAACAACTCCACCCTCTCCTTGGATGTCATTTTTATATCTTTTGGTTTACTGATACCTTCTGAGTCCTCTTGGCTCCTGCTGCAAGTGACCATTCATTCATTCCTTCCCTTATCACACATTATTGAATTTTATCATACAGCGGCACAATATGAACTCCTCGGCTAGTGAGAAAAACTGTCTAGTAAATAATTACAATTCAGTCTAAGCTAGCTGACATCTACTTACCATCTATCTATAATCTATCTATCTATCTATCTATCTATCTATCTATCTTTCTATCTATCTATCTAGTGTCTATCTTTCTATCATCTATCTCTGCTAGGTACAAAGTTCTCATGCCAGGTCCTTTCCAAGCCTTTTTGTCACCTTGAGACTGGCTAATAGGTTTGGTACCCTTACTTCAGATGCTCTCTCCTAGTCCAATCAGCTAAGATGCTGGATTCAAATGATATAGAAGCGGGACCTGCAAAGGATGGCCCACAAACCCAATCTGGCCTGCCACATGCTTTTTGTACTTCGATTCATTTATTGTGTGGTCACTGGCTAGTCTCGCTCTACAAGGGCAGGCAGCATTGAGTACTTGCCCGCAAAGCCTAAAATACATACTACATGGCACTTTACAGAGTGTCTGCTAATCCCTGATTTAGAACATAGCCAAGTGTTCAAAGCAAGGAAGTGCTCTCTGAAAGGGGCTGTCAATAGGTTTTTCTGGGAAGGGCTCAGGAGGATAGCAGGGATTCTGAGGCAGGTCAAGGAGTCCTGGGGTCTGTATGCACACTACAGACTGAATAAATATGCATATATTCCAATGTGTATAGATTATTTTGTTATGAATACTATACAACTTTGTTCACTTAAAAGTCATATTTATCCCGTACTATCTCTCTAATAACTTTTTTTTCTCTCTACATGAATTGGAATATACCTCAAGCATGTTGGGAAGCCCTGACAGAGGTCTATCAAAACAGCACATGATCTGGAAAGCATTTCTACTTAGTGCTGGAATGAGATGAATGTTGTTGTTTTGCTCTGTTTTTGTAAGGGACACAGTTGGACATTCACCTTATAACTTGGGGCTGAGACTAAAATGACACTCTACGATTTCTAACCACTTTCATCCCTGCCATTCTGAAGTTCACCCTGATCCTTTCCCCACAAGAAGCCACTGAGGAAAAGCTGCGATCACTAGATTCAAGGACTTGATGAAAAGTGAATTTTCTGTCCATCTGCACAAAGACATTAACTTTGCCCACTAAGCTAAAGAGTTCTTTCCTTGACGGTGAGCACATGGAGCGCAGAGATTGAATTTTACCTCCTTCACATACCACTGAGTCCTACCACAGCAACTGGTGTATTTCGGGGTCCCGTCATGTGTTTGTAAAATGAACCAGTGACGGTTGCCATATGTTCTCATCGCCCAGTTCGCACGGCTGACACAGAGGGACCTTAAAGAGTAAAGGAAATTGGGCACACCTTCCTAACTGTTATCACCCCTATAGAGATGGAAAAGCACTTCAAGTAAAAGTTCTCCCCATAGAGGAGTGAGATCCAGACTCACTAGAGCTCTTATCCCCTCCTGGTCATTGCACTGTTTGTGCTCACAGACCTGCCTCCAACCCCATCTGCCCAGACCTTTATTTTTATTATTTTATTTTATTTTTATTTTTTAAAACTTTATTGGGGAACAGTGTGATCTCCCAGGACCCATCAGCTCCAAGTCAAGTCATTGTCTTCAATATAGTTGTGGAGGGCGCAGCTCGCTGGCCCTTGTGGGGATCGAACTGGCAACCTTGGTGTTATGAGCCCACGCTCTAACCAACTGAGCCACCCGGCCACCCCCTGCCCAGACCTTTAATCTGTGCTGGCAAATTTAAGTCTCACTCTGTGCTCCCATGATCCTGTGTCCGTGCCTTTATTTACCACGTAGACTGAATTGCAATGATCACTTATTAGACAGTTTCTCTCACTAGATAAGGAGTTTATATGGTGCCTCTGTGTGATGAAATTCAATAATGTGTGATCAGTGAAGGAATGAATGGATACATGATCTAACGTTGTAAAATAGAAGGCTTGAACCTCTCTTGTCTCCCTGACCATCTATGCTAATTGATCGTGACACACTTCCTTTGCTAGACCCACCTTACTCCTCACACCTTTCTTAAGGGTGTAGCCTCTCCAGGTAACCACCAGGTTTCAAAGTGTGCACAACTAGAAGTGTATAGTTGTCATCCAGAGGTTCAAATCACAGATGTGATTTATGAATCCATCCCCGTTGGCAGCCACCTGATGCGTATCCATCTCATCAAACCACCACTTCCCTTCGCCTCCTTTCCGTCTGCTAAATAAAGAACACCAGGTTTTACTGGTATACCAGGTTTCTCTGCCAGTGTGAGACTCCCGGAAGAAAAAACAATGAGCAGTATCAATATGCACCCCTGCCGAGCAGGCAGCCCTTAGCAGCGAAACACCCTGGAAAACAGCTGACTGGGACTCATGGAGCCCCTCCTCCCTGTGCAGTGGCTCATCCTGCAAGGCTGCCCAGCTAGGCCTTTGGGGGAAATCTGATAAGTTAATCAAGGCTGCCCTCTTATGGCTAAAACAATATTACCTGGATAAAAGAATGCCTTCTATTTTCCATACCCTGGAAATCCAGGGCACTCTGTGGAAAATAGGAGTGACACATATCTTTTCAAAAGCAGATAATTTAAAATACACCACCGTCGACTTCAAAGATAAAATGAATGACAAGTAAAATTGTAAGTGCATTCACAGCGTAAAAACCTGCTCTAGATTGAATTGTCATCTAGATTGAATTATCATCAAGAATGCATTCCTGGTTCCGGAATTTAAAGGCAGATGAAATAATTACTTAATACCCGGGATTGCAGTCTTAGGTGACTTATTGTAGTTTAGTTGCTTTATATAGTAGTAACACTGGTTCCATTCATATAGTCATTCATTCATTGAGCAAATAGCTGTGAAGTACCTACTAGGGAATTTCAACAATTCTAAGATACTCTTTTTTTTTTCATATTTTAACATTTCTGATGAATTTCACAATCTGGGGTGCTGAAGGGGGCCAAAAGTTTTGCCTTTTGGGATACCGATTGTAAACTGGTTATTAAGAAACAAAAGACTCAGAAAGAACCTTTGACCTTCTCCCTCTTTCCTGCCCAAGAGATTCAGACAGAAAAAGCTGCTTCAGGAACGAGATCTTAGGATGTTCACCTTAGCCTACTTTTAATTAAGTGTGGTAAATAGGAGGGCTTTAGGCAGGGACCTGTTAGCATACATGCCCCGTGTCCCACTGTTTCTGAGGTGCCCAGCAAGAATTTGCCTGTTACGTGTGTTCCCTCTTCCTCAACTACATGTACATCAACCATTCTTACTTCTGAAATCTAATGCCCCCATCCCCTCCTTTCTCCTTTGTCCAAAGGTATCAACACCCAATGTTGCCTCACTGTCTTTGGAATTTTCATGCTTATGTGGATTTCCCATGCACATGTATTAAAATTTTGATGTTCTCCTGTTACTCTGTCTTTGTTAATTTGATCATTAGCCCAGCTAGAAGAACTTCGAAGGTGGGAGGAGAAGTGTTTTCTTTTTCTTTTTCTTTCTTTTTTTTTTTGTCTTTTAGCCCCCACAGTGTGTTGTAATTGGTCGCCTGGCAGCAGCAGAAATGTGAATATAGTTGTCATTGCCTGGGCACGTGCAATCTGCTCGTTGCTGCTGGTGGCTGACAAGATAACGGCACCCCTAGATGTTTCAGTCCCAAATCTATTTAAGGACCATTTGGGGAGGGAAAACAGAGTCCTGCTCGCTGTCTGTAAAACCTCCCATTGACAGTTCCTGGTAAGATTAAGAAAGCAGCACCTTCAAATCTTGCAAAACGGTGTCAACAGCTTAGGAGAAGATATTGGGAGACAATAGGGGAGCACTCTAAGAAATGCTGCACCTCCAAAGCCCACAGTGGCACAAAGAAGGACATGGTGTTGGAAAGCATGTTAACACAGTGACGCCCCTGAATCCCTGACTCAAGGAGTGAATCATAGTACGAGTTGGGTTCTGGATGGGAAGAAAAAATATATTTGTTCATTTATTTTGCTTCCATTTTCCTTCTCCTATATGAACAGGAGTCATGTGTAGCCACAAAGATCTAAGTCTAATAAGTCTCAAAGAGTTATTTAAATAAATATAAAATAAGACTTATAAGTGATAAGGAAGCAGTATGTCACAGTTTAATTGGAAACGTTTTATCTTTTAGTAGTCTCTAAGATTATAGTGCATCTTACAACAAAAGGAGTTTGATATTCATTGACCCATGGATGGGACTAGCAGAATTGCAGTCACTGAGTAATGCAGCGATGAACAAAAAAGAACTTCCTCTGCCCTCAGAGCCAGATGAAAGGGGGGGGGGGCAGGCGACAAATATAAACATGCAAATAAAGAAATGAGACCATTTCAAATAGTAGTAAGTGCTCTGAAGACAATAAAACAGAATAATAGGATAATGAAGGCCAGGGCAGAGAGTGAGGCTTTAGACCAGCACCGTAGGGAGAAGTTGAAATCCAGGAGAGGACACCATCGCATCAGAAGAGGTAAAAGAAGAAATGTATTCAAGAAACAGGCAGGGGCAACTGTGACAAATGGTATCAGGAGGGAACGCAAGGTGAGTCAAGAGGCCTGTCCCAGAATTGGCAAGGCCAGGTTCTTTAAAAGGGACCTCACAGCTGGACTAACGTGAGTTGAAGAAGAACAGATGTGGATGTAGCAGAGCAAATATGCATATTTTAGGGATATGTCTGCTCTCAGGGGCTCAGAGAAACGGCCTCACGGGTCTTACCTTGCAGGCCATGGAGAGTGCATGAGAGGGTATGTTTGGCAGTGTGAGGGGGCGATAGTAAGTCTTGCAAACAGGCAACAAGCCAATGAATAATTATAGAAAACAATTGCAGAGTATAATCAGTGTGATAAAGGGTGTAACCAGGATGATGTGATAGACAGTAGGGAACAGGAGCCTACTATAGGCTTTGAGCTTTAACAACGACTGAGCACCAGTGATAACGCCAAGGCAGCTGTTAAAAGTGTTCAAGTGTTGTATCATTTAATCCTGAGACCCACTTCTTGAGAAATGTACCATCAACTCCATTGCTAGAAATAAGGAAACTCTTCTGAAAGAATGAGTTGCCTGTCAAAGGTCACTGTGAATGGCAGGGCAGGGATTTGAACTGAAGGGGACAGGACTTTTGCCACCCCCCCTCACTTTGCCTTTTGGGATGGTATTGATTTTAAAGTGGTTACTAAGAGACAAAAGTCTCAGAAAGAACATTTGACCCTCCCTGTTTCCTGCCTAAGAGATTCAGATGGAAAGACCTGCTCCAGGAAGAGAATCTTAGCCTACTCACCTTTGTATTAGATCGGAAGCCTCCAGGCAGGGGCCTAGTAGCTAGATGCCCCTCTGTGTCTCACTGTTTCTGGGTTGCCTGGCAAGAATTTGCCTGCTTTTCCTCAGCTGCCTGTAAATTGCCTGTTTCCTTGGAAATCTCAGACCCCCTGTCTCCTTTGTCCACAATGGCATATAAACCTCAACTGCCCAGTGCGTTTTGGGTCTCATTCTTACGGCACCCCACTATGATTCATATAAACTTTGTACATTTTCTCCTGTTCATCTAGCTCTGTTAATTCAGCTATTATCCCAGCTGGAAGAACTTAGAAGGCGGGAAGAAAGGTTGGGTTTATTTTCAAGCCCCCACGGAACGAAGTTTGACATCTAAATTAAGGTGTCTGTTTACCTTGCTGCCAGCCCCTTCTTTCAACATTCCAGTGCAGAATACACTCTCCAGCTGCATTCCTCCGGGCCTGCCCCTCCCGACTCCAGCCCAAAACCCACCTCGGGCGGTTTTCAGTGCCCCATTCCCACAAGACCTTTTTTCAAGTAGAGTGTTCAACGACTCTCACGTTATTCATAAAATGCTAATAGAAACTAAATGTGTGACTTGTGTAATTCTAGTGGTGCTAATAGGGCCTTCTCTTCCCCAAGCAGGTAACACCTGCATGTTTAAACAGTGGCTTTTAGGGAGATTTGCCAAACCCCAAAGGCTATTTCCTAATAGACATTTCGACCACCTGGTAGGCTGACAGGAGAAAATGAACACTAGTAAATATTTACTGAGCTTGATTACAGGCCAAGCACCATTCTAAGCGCTATACATACATCGTGTCATTATTTTTCAAAACAACCCTATGAATTTGGAGTTATTTCGATATCAACTGAGAGCTGGGATTTGAACCCAGGTGATCTGACTTACAAATCTGAGCCAGATTTCCAAAGGAACACACAGGAATTAAATGCCAAATCCCAAATGAGTTAAGTGTGAGCTGATTAGGTCACGAAACCTACAGAACTCTAGTTAGCATCAGTTATAAACAAATTGTTTCCCTTATGTTTATTTTACAGACAGAACTTTGGTTTTAAGCTTCATAGGAATCCTCGGAGAGGACAAATTTAACCAGCAGATACGCTTTAGTCTCAGGTCTCAATGGAACTCCTTCATTATCGATGAGGGCAGCTAATGAAAGTATTTGCATGGTTTAGAGTTCAATATTGGGGGAAGGGTATATGTTTACGGTCGATCAGTAAACTTCCATTTGGCACTGCAGGGTGAAGAGCACTGGGCGGGATGTTGCAGGTGCTCCCTGAAATCGATGACAAGATCCTTGCTTTGGGTACAGCAAGATGAAACTGGAAAATGACCCAAGCTTCAGAATGAGGCAAACCCAAATTCATCTCCTGATTCTGAGTGACTTTAGGCAAGTCAGTGACTAAAACGGAAATAATGATTCTTAGTTTATAAGATTATGAGGTTGATCAGAGATACCAAAGCACGTTGTACAGTGGCTGGCACAGTAGGAAGTCCACAGCGTTTGTTCCCATCACGCTTTCTGGGCCTTGCCTCTCTTAGGTCTCTGAGGTTAGTGAAAGCCTATAGAAAGGAAACAAAATAGCCCTTGGGGTGCAGTGATGAGACCCACCCGTCAGCCGAAGCTACCCGAGTGGACTGGGTGGGAGATTAGAAAAGAAAGACACGTAGAGACAAAAGCTGCAGTCGGGAGGTCCACTGAGCACTGATGGCGGAGCAATGGCCACATTTATTTTTTGCAGAAAGCTTATATAGTAGCAAGCAGCTGCAGAGAGCAGTAAGCAGCTGCAGGGGGTCTGTTTATCGGGTTAGACATTAGTAAATTACATCCTGTTATGCACTTCTCAGAGTGCACAAGCAGGTTACATTTGTTATGCACTTTGCAGAGGTGCCTGCAGCTTCAGCTATTCTTTTCTCTTCTTGGATCAGTGGGGGTGGAACGGTCCCTGAACTGTTCCAAAGGCTGTGAGGACCCTGTCAGCTCACAGCCTGCTCCCCACAGTGCAGGTGGGGGAGAGAAGCCCTTTCATGTGAAGCTGATAGAGGTGATCCCAAGAGCAGGAAGAGAGGGAAGGCTGAGCTGAAGTTCATTTCCAGAGTCAGGAATTGCCAAGATTGAATATATTAAGAAATAAGTGGAAATAAAGTCAACATATGTCTTTGCACATAATGGCTTTGGAAAATAATGGGCAAAATCGTTGTGTAAAAAAGGGTCAATTTTGAAGATAAATAACATGTCTTTAGATGCACAGAGTCTTGGTTGTTTGGGAAAATCGAAGCTTCAGTCCAATTTCATCCCTAAACAGTATTAAGGCTTATGTCATTTAACAACTGCTGGATTGAGCAGGGTCCACAGAAGAAGGAGACAGAGAAATAACACAGAGGAATCCAGAATTGACTGAAAGGAAAGAGTTGGGTATAACTTCGAGATTTTTTATTTGGGAAATTATGGTACCATTAGCCCACCCAAGGACCTTGAAAAGCCTTGATGCCCTTGATGCATCCCAAGGCTCCTTAAATCAGAATCTCTGAGGGTGGGACCCCAGCATCAGTAGTCTTTACAGCAACCCCTGTGATTCCAATACATCAATAATCACGTCCATCAAAACAAATCACATAGGATTTGAGATGATAGAGAAAGGGGTTGAGTATTGTAATTCTAGCTATATTGAGGTCAGGGTTCTAACAAAGCATCCAGGAGGGAATTATGGGCTGGAGCTCAAGATTTTGGAGAGCCATTCATGCATCCAATAAGCATCCCTTAAGGCCTGTTAAGGGCCTGGATACCAAGTCTAACAAATAGGGTCTTTTTTCCTCTTCTACCTAGGAGGCAGCAAACAGATTTCTAAACAAGGAAATAGAATAATGTGTTGTGAGCACTAAGAAAGAAATCTATATGTAGGACCAAAGAGGAGGGCTCAGTTCTCTTGGGAGTGTTCAGAAGAAGTGACATAGAGAAGGGACAAGAAGAAGGCCCCCTGAGGGAAATGGAAAAAGAGGAAATGGAAGACTGTGGACCTGTGGGGTGGCTTACTTAGGTTTAGCAGGCTGAGGAGGAAAATAAAGCCAGGCGAAGATCATGAGCAGTAGCGGTCAGAAAAATAGGATATAGAGTAGTCATAATATAGGATAGAAAAGTGATGGAGGCAAGAATGGCTCATGGGAACAACATCACATACTACAGAGAGCAAAAAGAAGATGAGGCTGAGAAGTGGCTGTTAGATGTGAGATCACATTGCTATGAAAATCAACTGTAGGACAACTGGGGTAGAAAGGGTGGGTGGCGCTTAGAACTGGAACCAATAGAAAAAGTAAAAAATAAGGAGAGGGCTAGAGGAAATACTGTGGGGAAGGTGGGAGAGCACATTGAAATGCTAAAATAGAGAGGAGGTAGGTGCCTGTAGTGGTAAGAGTTTGGGACTAAGAGTTTGGGACTCAGGGTTAAGCTACTGTGTTGCATTCTCCTAGCCTGGAGCTGGGAGGCCTTGGGCTAGCCACTTTACTTCTTTGGCTGTCATTTTTTTCATCTATAAGATGGTGGGAATAGAGACTATGATTTCTAAGGTCATGTCCCAGCTCCAACAATCTAAGAAATTTAGTGGTGAGAACAGAATTCAATGAGAGGATGAAAGTGAGCCTCAGCTGCATAAAGCCTGATGATGGGTCAACTTTGTCCTCTAGCCATGTACTTGCCATGTTCAGTCACCTCGTTTCCAGGGACCTGCCCTAGAAACCACTTATTTAAAAGTGTGAACTAGTCAAGGGTACCAGCTGCTATCGAGGGCCCTACCTGTGAGAGGTGCATAATATAAAGGATAAAGTCTCGGTTTCTGGAGTCAGACTTACTTCGGATTTTCTAACCTGTAAAACTGGTTTCATAGAGTTATTATAGGATTGAATGAGACAATGCATGTAATGTATTTAGAACATACTTAGCATATAGTTCTAGTACAGAAAATATTGGCACTTTTGAGCAAGTACAAAAGGAATAGCAGGACCCTCTCCCAGCAACGTATATGACTGCTCTTAGCCTATCTTCTTCAAGAGGTCTCCCTTTGAATCAAACAGGTGTTTGTTTGTCTTTTCTTTTAAATTTTATTGGGGAACAGCCATGGTCATTGGTTACACATTGCTTTCATGCTACAATGGCATAGTTGACTCTTTTAAAGAGGGCGCAGCTCACGGGGCCCATGCAGGGATCGAACTGGCAACCTTGGTGTTATCAGCACCACGCTCTAACCAACGGAGCTAACTGGTCACCCCTCAAATAGATCTTTTTAAAAACTGGGATGTCATGCTCACTGAGTAGATTCACCTAGCAGCCATAACAAAGGCTTTAGTATCAGGCAGCCATGATTCAAGCTCTAGCCAAACTATTTATAAGCTTTATTTTTCTTAATCTCAGATTATGTACTTGTAAAAATGAGGTGACCGCTTCCTGCCTCCAGGGTTGTGACGACTACAGTTAGAGCTCCACTTCAGCACTTAGTGTATTTTAAATAAATTTATTTCCTTTGCTTCCACCTAGCATTATGACTTCCATATAATTAAATGGAAATTCCAAGTGTCCTTGGAATTGAAATTTTGGTGACATTTTGCTTCCTGGTATCTAGACATTTGACCCTTGTTTCTTTCTGGAATTCTGTCCTTTCTCTCATCCTAACTTGGCTGTGAATTCTACTGTCTTGCTTTCAAACCATATTAACATTGACAGAGTTGATGCTCACCCCTGGGGAGTAGGGAAATCATGGGGAGAGTGGCAGAGCATGGAAAGTGAAGGCTGTGGCCATCACAACACCCTTGTGGAAACATGGGGAGAGAAAAGCTTCTCCTCAGACTTAGCTGAGACAGAACACAGGTAGTACTCAAATTCTTATTCCCTGATGAAGGTTCCCGATACCAACCAGCAGCTTAAGCTAAGCTAAAATGGACTTTCTCTTCAGAGCTGCTTGATGATGGTTTCAGAGAAGACCAAATTCTTTGCTAGAGCCTATTACATGGAATAGAGATTAGGTTGATGATGTCACAAAGAGGTTTTCAACAGTGTCAGCAGAGGTTGTAGTCATGGCTAAGGAAGTTGATAAAGGGCACCTTTTGAAAGAGCTACTCACCCTGGATAAGCAGGTGGAGAGAATAGTTACAGGTAGGACCAATCCTATTATGAGAAATACCATCACAACACAAATGTTTCATTCGACATAATAAAATCTCAAGTCACTTAGGTCGAGAAGAATTAGAAATAACAGAATTAGAGCAAAAAAAAAAGAGAGGCCATTTTGCCCCTTGGCATGCATTGCAATTGGTTTTGATTTCTGTTCTAAAATACGTTAACATTAAGGACGTAAGTCAGACCAAGTCCCCTTTGATCTCTCGTCATCATGTCTCAGGCCAAAAAAGGGCTTGTGGAACTAGGCCCAAGTTGACAGCAGGAAGGAAGATCAGGAGGCACAGGGGAGCCAACGCTTAGCAGCGCCATGTGGAAACAGGAACGAGACAAAGGACGCGTGCTCCCTGAAGGGCCCCAAATCCAAACACATTACCTCATCCATCCGTCACCAGCAGCTTTGAGGGGCAAGGGACACACCTCCCCTACCGGATCCCCCGGCGAGGGTGGGGGTGGAAGTAAATATTTCCAGTTACTTGATTCATTCAGTGGTTAAATATTTATTTTGTGGGTGCCAGACACGGAGCTATGTGGTTTACGTCCCTAATTCTCACAATAATCCTGAGACGTGTTGTTATTAACACCGTATTTCCTTCTCTACGACAGGCGCCGAGTAGAGCAGCCATCTGCCCAGTTGGCGGCGGGATCAGAGCTGAGATCTCGAATTCCCGGGCTGTGGTTCCGGGGTCCCAGGCTCCGCTGGGGCGATAAGCCGTCCCGGCTCCTGAGCTCGCTCCGCGCACCCCACCCGCAGGCTCCCCCCCGGCGGCGGCCGCCCGCTCATCCCACCTCGAGTCGGGACCGCAGCAGGTGCGCGGGGGCCCCGGAGCCCCGCCCCCCTGTCCCCGCCCCCGGCGCCCCGTTCCAGGTGCCGGGCGCCCCGCAGCGGCCGGGCAGGACGCGCAGCCTCCGCGGGGCGGCCGGGAAGATCTCGGGCGAAGAGGAGGAGCCAGAGACACCGAGCGGGTGGAGTCGGGAGCCGGAGAGCAGTGGAGGCGGATTTCCTGGGCCCGGATCTCAGGGGCTACCATGGCGTTTGGGAAGAGTCACCGGGATCCCTTTGAGACCCCCGTGGGCCACCTCATAGGTAAAGAGGCGGGGGTGGGGGTGGGGGGGAAGACTCCCAGGCAGGCTTTGGGCATCGAGGTACCCTTCCCGGTGGGACTCCCTTGTCGGCCTGAGGAGGACGGAGTTGGTCCAAGTTGGAGGCAGTCTTTCCCCTCCCCCTGCAACTTTCTTGGGCATCCGCATTCCACCCGGCCCCTTTGAGACATTTCTTGGTGGCTGATTCTTTCCACTGTCGCCCCTCCTCAAAATCCACTTCCTTTTTCATGCCTCCTGGGGAGTGGGAACCGCACAGGTGAGCCACGCGTGGGACACAGGTGTGGAGTGTTTGGGCTTCTAACAAGGGGAGGGCATCCAGTCCTCGGCCAGGGGACGGTGATCCGTCAAGTGCGTTCACTCCAGAGCGCGTGATTGTTCTGTACTGACGAGGAAAACAAGGGCCAGGGAGGTTAAGTGATGTGACCTCACGGTAGGAGGCAGGTCTCTTCAAACCAGTTCTCTCCGGCGCCCAGCCCTCACGACCTGAGTTACTCTTTCTGGGTAAACAAAGAGAAGGAGGATGCAGGAAGGAAAAGCAGAGGAGCCATCTGGGGTCACCAGAGACCTCTCAAAACACTGGGGACCACGCAGGTATCTGCTTAGCTCATTTCTCCTGCAGCTGTACTCTGAAGACTATACTCAGAAGCCAGTGACTTCTACCAGCACCAGCTCCGTTCTTTTTTGTTGTCCCCGATGCCCCCTTTGGGAACCTGGGGGTGGCATCGGCGCATATTGATGCCAAGCAAAGCCTGATAATGTCAGGGACTTAGCGGGGCGAGGAAATGACCAGCGCCCAGTAGTGATAGTGAGGCGGCTCAGATTCGGAGAGCTTGGGCTACAGCTCAGCTATCTGCTGTGTGACGTGGAACTTGACCTGAACCTTGGTCCCCACATCTTTATGAAAGGGGGAGAGTCACTGTCACTGAGGAGGAAATGCTTTCCCAACTGTTGCTGACTATATATATCCCTATTGGGTATTAAAATGAACCCTGCGCAGAAATGGATTCAGACTGCATCTTCACAGGCTGATGAATTCTTTAATGGTGCAAACGTTTACTGACGGCTAGCTGTATGCCTGACCTGGATGAAGCAACGGTCACACCTGGTCTCAACCCTCAGGGAATGTGCAATCTTGTAGGGAAGACGGACACAATTTTGTAGTAACTGTAAGATGGTACCTTTACGGTGCAAGAAAAACGTGAAACACCCAAAACTTGTGCAAAGGGAGAAGTTCACTCTGCCATGGCTTTTGAAGGGTGAATAGGAGTTTACTCGGAAGATGGGAAGGTGGGAGGAAGTGCATGGAATGAAGAACAAGGACTCCGGCAGAAGGAATAACACTAGCATATGTCTCAACAACACAAGTTTGGTTAGCTTTGCCCATTGAATGCCAAATTCAGATAGCTCTTTTTTCTAGATGGGAAGCAGTGTCCCCAACCAAACCTGTATTTTCTGTTATCCTTTTTAATCTCTTCATTCCCCCCTAGGACCTGGTATTTTCATGCTGAGGAATCTTCTTGTGGGAAAGATGATAAGCTCAGTCAGGTTCAGTGTTCTCAGACAACATTTTGTATTCTCAAGGAGGATGTCTGGAGAGGGGAAAATATCTGATTGTTAAATGATGGAGTTATGGGTACACGAGCCTTCAAGTCTGCCTGGTGTAGCTTTGGTACATACAGGTGCCGGGGGTGACCTTGCTCACCTGCTAAAGGACACAGTTTCAGGAGTTCTGATCTGTTTTTCTCAGCACCTCCGTCCCCCGGGTGAAGAAATGGTTTAAAAAATCTAAAAACTGGCATGAAACAGCTTAGATTTGAATGCTAGTTGGACCTTGTACTGGCTGTGCAACCTTGCATACTTAACGTATCTCAACTTCTGTTCCATTATCTCTAACAGCAGGTTAAATGAAATTACATAAGATAAAACACTTAGCACTGTGCACCTCACCTTGTAGGAGGCTGGTCAGTAGGTGTGTGTCTGTCTCTGAAAAGCCAGCAGGCAGATGCAGCTTTCCTCAACCTGTCCCTCTGTCCTCACCTTGCAGCCAGGTGTTATGCCTGCAGGCTTTATTAATAGGTCACTCATTACTGTTGCTACAACAGCACTCTGACCTTGGCTTCTGATTGATTCCTGAATTACTGAGGATTGCTTAGAAAGAAAAAAAAAATCTCTTTGCCCTTTGGTAATATAAACTTAATGGTACTTGCTAGCAAACTCCAGGCAGATTATTTCAGGAAGACCAGACTGTTTTTTGTTCTGTTGCAGCTCAGAGTCAACAACAACAAGCTATTTTTCTTTGCAGAAAAGGCTACGTTTGCTGGTGTTCAGACTGAAGATTGGGGCCAGTTCATGCACATTTGTGACGTAATTAACACTACCAGAGATGGGTGAGTACAGTGTGTGGTTCTTGCATTTGCCTCGGATAAGAAGCACCTTGCAATCTCTTTAGTTTTCTTGCGGAACAAGTGCTTTCACCCCTCCCCCCACACCCCCTTTAAGTCCTTGCTGCCTTTTGAACACATGTCAGGTTGAAGTATTAGGAGAGCTGCTTATTTCAGCATATGGAATGTCTGGGAATCCATTATAAGTTTTTTCTTTGCCCGTTCCTTAATAGTTTTGAATTTTATCTCTGAGGCTCAAATTCCTTGTTCTTTAAGAGATTTTTTTTTTTTTAACAGAGATTGTTTTCTTCTTTAGGAATTCCCCCTGCTCTGATTGCTGATATTATATGTTTCTGTAACTGAAAAATATTTATTATCAAGAAGCTAATGGACTCCTGGGAGTGACCTGTCTCTGGCCAGCTGTCATTATTGTAACCAAGAAATAATCTAGCTTTTTTTTTTCCTCTCTCTGTTACAAGACAATTTTTTTTCCTTCTGAATGCCAACTTGCCCATGTTCATGCTGTTTTTAAATGACGTGCAATCTTTTGTTATACTTTTAAACTTGAAAGAATTGTTTCTTTTAAAAAATTGTTTAGAAGGCCAACTATTGTGAATTTAGTCTAAATTACAGATTGTTACAAGGGATACAGTTCTGTTCACTTTACTGCATTTATTAAAGTGATAACTGATAGCAAAAGAGATTTAGTGTTGTTTACGTTGATAAAGAAAACATTACACTTTATTATTGACTCTCAGTGGAAAATGCTTAGAAAGTGTTTATGTTTTATGTAATCTTGTTTATCACATTTGGTTCTTTTGTGAACCTTTCCTTCGCTGATAATACTGATTTTTCCACTGATAATACAAAATGGGAATCACAAAGTAAAAATTTTTTTCCTTTTAAAACAGTATCTTTATTCTTTTAACCTTTTCCAGGAGTTTAATTCTAGATTTTATACAGGATATTTTTAGAAACACAGGTATCTCTCTATATAATGTATTTTATAATTCCATGTAAGCATATGTAATGTTATATCATTATCATATAAAAGTGTATCTATGCAAACATAAGAAACAATTAGAAGGTAATATGTAAAAAGGATTGGTATCATTTTTCAGTTTTATTGAGATGTAATTGACGTACAGTACTGTATAAGTTTAAAATGTACAGCATATATTGCAAAATGATTACCACAATAAGTTCAGTTAACATCCCTCACCTCATAGTTACAAAAATTTGTTTTCCTTGTGATGAGAACTTTGTTTGTGATAAGTCTACTTACTGTCTTATCAACTTTCAAATATACCATACAGCAGTGTTAGCTATTGTCATCATGTTGTAGATTATACCCTCATTACTTATTTATCTCATTAGTGGAAGTTTGTACCTTTTGAGCATCTCAAAGTAAATTTTGACCCTCTACTTAATACTACAGAGTTCTTCCTTTTGTAACATAAAATCGTACCGTATCAGAAGCCGACCTAGTTAGTAGTAATTGCTCCCACATCCCCATATCTGCAGGTTGCTCAGAAAATACAAACAGTCTTAGTCAAAATGGGTAACGGTAACCTTCATTGTTTTGGAAATTACATTTCCTGTAAACTGGTTGTGTGCATTGATAGAGGGATATGGGTGTATTTCACAAAGTGTAGTGCTTTCTAGGTAATACTCGTATGTAAATTTGTATGTGTGTGTGATGGGTTAAAATTTAATTTTAAGTAAACATTTTTCAAAGTACATTTACATGAGTGATGCATGACTCGCAGAGGAAATTTATAAAATTCAGATAAACATAAGATGATAAAATTCACAAATGACTTCACCACCCAACAAAAACAATACTTAACATTTTGGAGTATTGATTTATAGCCCACTTCTTTGGCTATATATAATGAATATAATGAATCTTTTTTTTTTTGCATGCTATTATTATTCCATTTAATAAGACATTTTGAAAAGCCACAGAGTATTTCTTAATAGGGATTACCACAAGTTATCTATTCAACCCCATATTATTGGACATTTAAGTTTCCCGTTTTCATTGTAAACAGTGCTATAGTAAATATTTGATTCTAACAAGGGGGTAGATACTATTGTCTACCTAGATGTATGAGGAAACAGATGTAAGAAGTTAAGTGTCACCCAGAGTCACCCAGCAGAACCAAGGTCTTGGTCTTCTTAGCCATCCCTTTTTCCACAATGCATATTGCTTTTCAGAGACTACTTGTTTTCAGCTATGCCTAAATTGATGATTTCACTGTATTTACTGCTGTAGGCCAAAAGATGCAGTAAAAGCTTTGAAGAAAAGGATTTCCAAAAACTACAATCATAAAGAAATCAAACTTACCTTGTCAGTAAGTACCTTCATGTTATTTATAATTAAGGCTCTAGGATTTTCCAAGCTATAGTAACATTTTTTTTTTTACTCTAGGTAAGAAACATAAATATTCTGAGATAATTAATAGGTCAGCAAAAAGTCATTTACCATATGAATTAAAATTGTTTATTGAGAATTGCAGAATTGAGAGAGTTTGGTTGATTGTAATAGCATTTAATTTTGTGGAAAGGATGTTCTTGGAAAATCAGTTTTTCCTGGTCAGGATATGGGAACTGGTGGTTAAACTTGTAGATGTTGAGCTGATCAAGAAGTGTGTGTAGGGGCGGCCGGTTAGCTCAGGTGGTTAGAATGCAGTGCTCATAACACCAAGGTTGCCGGTTCGATCCCCCCTTGGGCCACTGAGATGGACCCTCCACTAGATTGAAACAACTACTTGACTTAGAGCTGATGGGTTCTGGAAAAACACACTGTTCCCCAATAAAAAGAAAGAAAAAAAAGAAGTGTGTGTATATGTTCCACACCTGGAGAACTGAAGTCTTGAAAAATGCCTCCCCGTTAGCTTTGTAAGTGCACTTGAATACTTTTGTAGAATTCTGAGGTGCTGGCAGCTCGTTAAGTTTCAACCAAGTTCTGCTGCTTGGTATATTTTGGAGACAGTTCTTGGTTGATTTAAGCAATTCTATGCACCATATTGTCTGCACATGGGGTATGGACACTTACTTGACCTGTTACCTTTTCCTCCATCCTTGGCCGTGTGACCTCTTCATTCACTTTGGTGAGTTGCCCTTTTTACTTTGATGTGTTTTGCAAGGCCTGTCCGTTGCCTGAGAGTGAGCTGTTTGGCTTTCTAATTTCTCATTTCTTCTGCATGCCTTTGGATCTCCGCCTAACCCCAGGCCATGCACACGTGGTTATGGCCCTAATCAGCTAGCATCACACTGTTCTTTGGGGTTTTGGGAGTGTTTATCAAGAGGGCCATGGGGCAGAGGTGAGCACAGCCCCTGTTTCCTCGTTTCCCCTGGGAAGAAAGCTTCTCACATCTTGCTTACCTGGCCAGTAACTGAATGAGAAGAAATGAATGGAACAGTCTGAAAGGAGGCCATCACTGAAGAAGTCCTTCAAGTTGGGATCTGAATATAGTTTACAGGCGTTTTCCTCCCTCACTTTTTTTTTTACCTCTCCCCTATCCTTTCCTCATAGCACCCATCCAGGGAAGTCAAAGAACGGAGGGAACCCTGGAGAGTGGAGTAAGACACTTCAGTAGAGATACCAGAAAAATGGGTGGACGATGGAAATAAACCTTTGCCTGACACCTGATAGATGCTCTCTACCCTGTGAAGGAGTTGTGGCATCAACTCCATTTCACAGATGAAGAAACTGAGACTAGTGAGGTTGTGATTTTCTTTTTTACCCCCTCCAAGATGTAAGTGGCCTAGGCAAGATGTCAAACCAAGTCCTCCGATTATAAACTTCATGCCCTTTCCCCTTGCCCCATACCACCTTATTCCTCAGAATGAACCAAAGCCCTCGCAAGAGTGGGCTGCTGTGTTTCACTTGTGCCTTCGATTCCTTCACGCATGGTGCAGGACCCGTCTATCCGTGTATGAGGTGTTGACTGAATTAATACTTCCGTGGGGGTCCGCCAGCCTACCTCTCCTTCTATCCAGGAAGACACAAGAGCTAATGGAAGGTGCTACTGCATTGGGGTAGAAATTGCAGCTGAGGAGTGAGGTGGGCCTGGGATGTCTTAAGGCTGCCGAGGGTTAGGCGAATTGAGTGAGGAGATAAGGGCACAGGATGAGTTTATGCCACTCCCTCTATGTCGGCACGTGGTATTATTATTTCACCTTGTTAAAGTTGTTTGCTCCCTAGAATGAGTGTGTCTCTGTCTCTTGTACCCAGCCTGCTTGTACCCATCTCCGTGGTTGCTTTTTATCCCTACCCATGTCTTCTCCAACATGGCTCTTGCCTTGTGAGCCTGCACCAGGACTTGACTCTGAGGAAGCTGGATTATTCCAGAGTGTTGTCTCCTTGGGCCCTCCATTTCTCTTTGGGTTCCCACCTTTTCTTCCCTCCAGGGAGTTGGATCTCTCAAGCCTTACTATCAGCCAGCTGCTGGTTCCCATTACCTGTTCCAACTCAAGCAACCGCCGTACGTCCTCTACCTCATGATTTTCCTACCAGTACATGAGAACAAGCGAATCTGAAACCTGTGCCAACATAAGGGTGACAGGGGGGGATCAGAATAGCCCCTCATTGTTAGGGTCAGAGTTCATTGAGGCACCCACTTCTTGGATTTTCTTTAAGCCTTAGACTCTTGATAGCATTATGCAGATTTCGCCAAGTTGAGTCCTCAGTGGCCCAGTGACCTCACCTCAGACTACTCACTGCATTGCAGGGGTATGTTTAAGGCCTCAGAATTGACTTTAATATTAGGTTAAGCCAGACTTGATTATGAGGGAAATGAGTCGCCGAAAGCATTCTCTAATGTCTGTCAAAGGTGATTATATGTTTACCAATAAACTCTTTAAAAATGAATCCCCATATAGGACATTTCCATTTTATTACTCTGAAGTGATGAGAGCCTGTCAAGGTCAGTTACAAACGTTCTTCGTATCGTCTGTCATTTGGGTTCTCCGTGGACTTGTTAGCCTCGGTTAGGTCTTCGATGAGCTCTGACTAGCCTGTGATTTCCTGCCATCAGTTAGTGGAGCAGTTTCGTCAAGAACAAAAAGCATTTTGTTACCAGACTTTATAACTCTTCACCAGAAGCCTCCTTTTCTTGAATGAGTCAATTGTGATAAGTCTGAGAAAGATATTGTTATTGACAAATGGAAAGTGGTTGAACAGGTTCCTGGGAATCAATTAATTAATAGGCTTTTATGGAGCGTTTCCTAGGTGGTGAGCTGTGGGGGCTTCAGAAGTAGTGTAAAATGCGTTGATTCCTCCAGGAGTTTGTTGTAGAGCGAGCTCAGCCCCCAGGGCGGCCGGACCTTGGCGTGGTCTTCAGCTCTGGATGGGCCCAAGGCCTGGTTTACTGTGTTAGGTGTAGAAGTTTACTATGAGAAATAAAATTATCAAGTAGCTCTTTTTCTTCCAGCCTTTCTGAAAAGGATACTTAGATCAGCTAATCAACTCATTCGCCCCTGGTACGGAATTACCCATGGAAGCGGATCAAAATAGTTACCAGACTCTTCATATACATTATATTTCATTTAAGCCTTTCGAGAAGTCTCTAGAGCAGCGGTTCTCAACCTGTAGGTCGCGACCCCTTTGGGGGTCGAATGACTTTCACAGGGGTCACCGGGTACTCGGATATGGGCGTATCTGTATGTGGGCCTGGAGACGGATAGAGGAGCGGTGTCTCGGTTCCTAAGACCATCGAAAATATGTGTTTTCCGACGGTCTTAGGCGACCCCTGGGAAAGGTTGAGAACCGCTGCCCTAGAGGGAGGTGTTTTGCAGGTGAGGAGAATGAAGGATAAGTAATGTGCCCCGTCAAGCTCAAAAGACCCGTGAAGCCCCAAGGCGGGTACACGTCTTAGATTCTCTTGCTCTTTTGACTCCCAGGTTCTCTGTCTTGCCTTGGATTATGGTTTCTTGGTTGTCCTATTTTCCAAAGAATAGGTTGCTTAAACACAATCTTAACATGTAAATTGCAACAAAGCCCAATTTCAAAGTGTGTAAAAGCAGCATATTTAATTTTTCCAACTTGCCACAATAGATTTTATTGCTCCCTTAAGCAGGCTGGGGATGAGGAAGGTATGAAAGAGGTACTGGTGACCTAATGGAAGAGGCGATGTAGAAGTCATTCGTCCTGAAATTCTAGATTCCAGTAGGAAAGCACCAAGGGCAGGATCCGTGATCTCCACATGTTGCCATTCTCTGTGCTTCATGCTGACTCTGATTTTGTACAGGAACGCTCCTGGGAATGTTACCTGTTAAAATAAAACCTTGGTGCTCCAAAGATGAAAATGGGTTTGTGGTATATTGAGCAAGACATTCACCATTCATTTTACAATTATTAAGGAAAGCGAGACTTGGAGGCCTTAGACTGCATCACCACTTGGATGAAGTATTTCTCTCGGTTCCCATTGCACTAGAGGCAATCCTCTCAGCATTTCACTTAATCAAAACTCCTAACAGTGCATCACGCACAAAGTCATTCGTTATTTACTTTTTCAACGTGTCTTTCTCTAAGCCATTTGCATTCATAGAGATTCATCTTCATGTATTTTGGGTTTTGCTTTTTATTTTCCTTTGCCTTAAATGTTTTCCCTGTTTCACACAGCCGCGCCTGTCTTTTCTGATTGCCTTCTTAGCCACATTGCCCTTAAAACTATAGCCCTCATACCTTCTTGTTTGTGTTGCCATTACAGTGACAGAATACAGAGCGTGATGTGAAGCCAGTTTTCTGGGCTTCTTTTCTGCAGGGAAGGTTATGCCTATCTTGGTCACATTATGATTTCTGTGACTTCTCGAACCCAAGAGATAGTATAGCAAGGAAATGAGAGATTTAATTTTGTTTTTAGATTACTTTTAGAAATCTGCTTTCTGCATGCAGTTCCTCAGTACCAACTAATTCTTTCTTAGCCTGACATCGGCTCATGTTTCTTTATCGAAAATGTTCCCCGCCTGCCATGGCCACTAATGACCCCACTAATCAACAAACCTGAGTGTTTCTCAGTCCATATTCTTAACTGTTTGACATGCCGTCCTCCCGGAGACTCTGCCCTCTTTAGACTTGACCAACACTTTGTTCTGTTTATTTTATGCTTCAGTTTCTGTTGGTTGGTCTTGGATTGCCTTTACTGAGTTTTCTTCCGGCCTAATAGGTGAACCCCCTTATTGCAGCCATTCCTCCTCTCTGCTCATCATAGGTGCCTTGATTATGCAACTTTTGGCCTAATACTTTCCTCAACTGTAGCTGTGCATATATAACTCTCAACTAAACATCTCTACTTGAATGTCCCGCCCTCTTTGTCTTGGCCATCTTGGGCTGCTATAACAAAAACACGGTAGACTGGGTGCCACTCGAGAAGTCTCTAGAGTAGCGGTTCTCAACCTTCCTAATGCCGCGACCCCTTAATACAGTTCCTCATGTTGTGGTGACCCCCAACCATAAAATTATTTTCGTTGCTACTCTA